>NC_056725.1:1190794087-1190816839 GCF_019279795.1 Protopterus annectens | reverse complement strand
AAAATCAGAGATGACTAACTTCATTACACCCATGTCAATGGAAAATAGATGCATGACTTCCAAATCATACACCAATGCACTGTACGAACATGTACATAAATGCATGTAACTAGCCATACCCAACAGAACCAATATGCTATCCTTCAAAAATAGGAAGCCAATCTGGTGGTCCCCTGCCTTTAATAAACTCTACAACAGAAGGAAGAAATTGTTGCAAAAAAAGGAAAAGTCCCAAGACTGGAAAAACTCCCTTATTAGTCTCAACAAAGAGTTGAGATCCCTCATCAAAACCTCTAAAGCCAGCTATGAAGGCAGAATTGTGGCAGACACTAAAAACAACCACAAAGATTTTTATTGTTATAACAAAAATCTCCATGGCAATACTCAGGTTTGCTCTGAGTTACTGCATAATGGTACCTCCTATACTGAGCCAACAGATATTGCCAACATACTGGCTGACAGATTCAGTGCCAATTTTACCCCACTCTCCCCCTGTAAAGGACCAATCACAATACTGGAAGAATGCCAAGTGCCCAGCGTTACTGCAGCACAGGTTAAAGCTGCATTTTACAAGGCCAAGAATACAGCTTCCCTGGAACCCAAAAATATCCCTGGATGTGTTCTACATGAACTACAAAGTGAACTGGCACCACATCTGTGTGCTCTGTTCAGTTATAGCCTCATCTCAGGCTTTGTCCCTACCGAATAGCGCACTGCTACAGCCATCCCTCTCCATAAAGGGGGAGTGACTACAGACCTTGGGAATTATTACCCCATTAGCCTGATGAGTCTAATATGTAAGGCTATGGAGTGCATCATCATGGACCTAATTAACAAGGATATAGGGAATCTCCAAACTCTAGATCCCACACAATTTGGTTTTGTGAAAAGTAGATCATGCCTGCTCAACCTGGTTGACTTCTATGAGTCAGTCACCAGAGCTGTGGATGAGGGCAAGGCAGTTCATACAGCCTACCTTGATCTGGTCAAGGCCTTTGATACCATTCTCCACTCAGGAATTATTGATAAACTCACCAAACTATGCATCAACCCCTATATCACTAGGTGGGTTGCAAAAGATGAAGATGCAATTCTCAGTTTTCTATCAGCAGTGGAATCTTTGTCTTATAAAATACAATTAAAATCACCAGCCATTATGACTTCACCTTTCATATAATAGGCTATAATATCTAAATAAGTTCTTGCATCTTTAGCTGCAACCACTGAACTCCTATAAGAGTTCACCATTGTGTATAGTTTTCTGTTCCACTCAGTTATACCAATGCTTAACATACCATTTTTATCAAAATACATATCATTTACTTTAGGCATTACTGGTGAATTCTTCCATAAAATGAAGGTGCCTCTTCTTTTAGCTCGAAAGCCAGAACCTGCTAAAACCAAATAATCATTTAATGAAAGTTTACTTACATCTTTATTAAGTAAATGTGTTTCCTGTAGAAATACTATTCAAGCATTATGTAATTGCAAGTCTTTGAACAGACCCCCCCTCTTTAATGGCTTATTTGGTCCATTAATATTAATAAATCTGCATTTAAAATCAGACATTTATATAAAAGAGAAAAAAAAACAAAAGTATAATGAAATCACATTTATGTATAGAATTTATTATATACTTTATACATAACAATATAAAATCTTCAGCTATGGACAAAAGTTTTGAAACATAAAAAATATAATTAACTAATGATATAACTCTAAAACAGTCTGCCTTGGAACAATGTTTTCCTAGTTTGTTGGAAAAGATGAACAAACTACCAGTATTAATAGTTTGTTGAAAAAGATGAACACACTACCTCTCAAACTCTCTATTAGACTAACAATGCTTAGCTCATGCTTTTGTTTCATATTGTGCCTCATATTTTTAGTATGCATCATCTTAAAAAAGCCTGTCAGTAAGTTGTTATGAATAAAAAAAGTTAAACAGCTAAAATTTGATCAAACTAAATATCTCTACAATCATCTTTCCCTATACCTGACATTAGCTCCCTTGCTACTATAAGAATGAAGTCAGTTGTTATTATCATATTTATTAATTTATAGGTCAGATAATTTTATATTTTTCTCTGTTTTATTTACTATGTGTAAAATTGTTCATAGGATGATGTGTTCATAAATTAGCAGCAGGCTAACTGTCCTTGTGGGCTATTCCATGCCCAGCCAATTACCCCATGTACCTTTAAGGTGAACACCTTAACCACTATGCCAACCTCCCACCCCTGTAGACATATTTATATTTTTTAACGTTATACATATTTACTTATTCTGATCACTTTCTGTTTGTATTTGTACTACTACTATATTCCTCGGCTTTACATTTTAGCTATAATCCCATTCTATGGCATCATATAATAGAACATTTATATTTACCCTTATATATTTCATAATCACTAATCTAGTACTACTGTTAGAATCAGTCATATTTTTTTCCTTAAATGGTATGTCTAATAGTATCTTAACAAACATCTGAAAAATCTTCCCTTTTAATTTTCAAACTTTCCATAATTAATTGTTCTGTGATATTAAGTTTTATTGTCATTAAACAGAGACAAAAGCATAGGACTCAGTCCTATTTTTTATCAGAAGTATCATTCTATAGGCTGGTATATAAACTGTCCTTTTGGTGTACTGCAAGCATTTAGAACTATTTAATGACTGACAGTGGTTTAGAATGCAATTCGCTGTCAGAAGTATCATTCTATAGGCTAGTACATAAACTGTCCTTTTGGTGTACTGCAAGCATTTAGAACTATTTAATGACTGACACTGGTTTAGAATGCAATTCACTGTCAGAAGTATCATTCTATAGGCTGGTATATAAACTGTCCTTTTGGTATACTGCAAGCATTTAGAGCTATGTAATGACTGACAGTGGTTTAGAATGCAATTCACTGTCAGAAGTATCATTCTATAGGCTGGTATATAAACTGTCCTTTTGGTATACTGCAAGCATTTAGAGCTATGTAATGACTGACAGTGGTTTAGAATGCAATTCGCTGTCAGAAGTATCATTCTATAGGCTGGTATATAAACTGTCCTTTTGGTATACTGCAAGCATTTAGAGCTATGTAATGACTGACAGTGGTTTAGAATGCAATTCGCTGTCAGAAGTATCATTCTATAGGCTGGTATATAAACTGTCCTTTTGGTATACTGCAAGCATTTAGAGCTATGTAATAACTGACAGTGGTTTAGAATGCAATTCACTGTCTATTGCTTATTATCTAGCTTATATTATACAATGACTGGCCATTAACACTCAAAAACAAGCATGCTGATTGGTCAGCCCAACCAGCATGCCCCTTGTAAATCAACCATATACCAATAGGAAAAAAGTCCAGTCACCCAGACTTTCTTCTATTAATATATGCTATAACATTTTTTTAGTTTTCTTGACCATAAAAAATAATAATAATTATAATAAATTTTGAAATCTGGACAGACCAGAGGTATGAAAGAGACTGTATGCAGAAAATAATAGGAAAATCAGATATGTTATTCAAGACTAAAGAAACTTGACTTTCCTTGTATTTTCTCTACCCTATCTCTCTTGTACCTCTAAAGTGCCAACATTTCAACCTTTATTAAAAAAAGAGAGAAAGAAAAAAAAAAAGCATTGCTTCATTTCAAAGCACTGATGTATTGCATATGCATGGGAATGAAAGTCCCATACGCATGCAAGAAAGCCCTTGGATAAGTAAACAAAACAGAAGAACACCATGTCACCATTATACAAGGACATTATTTAAGAAAGGTAAGTCATTTTTTTCTTAAATAATGTCATTATATAATAGCAATAATCCATGGCTGAGTGTTGGTAATGCTGATTTACTCACAGTTGGCTTTGTTTGGTCACTCTGGCTTCACCCTTGAGACCAAACCACACAAACTGTGGGTAAATCCAGCATTACCCACACCTAGCCATGGGTTATTCCTGTATTCATTGACATCTTAGCATATGATTCAAAATATTATACTTTTTTACTTTTAGACGGGAAGAAGTAACCTGGAGAGTTCTTAGAATTTTAGAAGTCCTGCAGCATCACAAAAGTGCTTATGATTCTAATTAAGCTGTTTCAAGTTGGTCCTCATGACAAGGGCTTGCAAATGAAAAGTTTATCAGCTACCACCCAGACAAAAACATTCACAAGTGAATCCAAGCCACTTCTACTTTATATAGCAATCCCTCAAACTCTTCCAAACCATTTAAAAAAAAAAAATCAAAAAACATTTCAAAGTACATTAACCACTAAAAAGCTATTGTATTTACAGAAATAACATTTAATGATTCAGTAAGCACTATTTGTATGAGAAGTTTAATATAAAGCACACTGTCAAGTATACTATCAGTAGCAAGCATTCAGAACTATGAAATACCCGAAAGTGGTTTTGAATGTAATTCAGTGTATTTTGCTTATTATCTAACTTGTATTCTTTGACATCTTAGCATATGATTCAAAATATTATGATTATTTATTTATTTTTTATTTTTTATTTTACATTTGTTGACCAGGCTAGTCTAACTGGATACATGTCCATTTTCAGTAGATGCCCGGGGAGATAAGCTCCTAGGTAGGACAATGAAATTAACACAATCACAACTAACGAAACTTGTGACAGATAAAAACTATTAACAGTATCTATTACAGGTTAACACAGTGATATTTACAGTGCAGAATACAGGCATAACAAAGGAATGCTAATACAATCAAGGTATGTTAGAGATAGTTTAGTAAATTAGTTTAATAAGGAGGAGTTGCTGTGTGTGAGTAGACAGGGTAGGAAGAGAAAAATATTTAGAGACACATATAGACTAGCCAGGTTTGGAGCATGGGCATAATCAGTGAGTTTTGAGGAACAATTTCAATTTATTTTTGAAGCAGGATAGTGAGGGAAGTGTGGAGAGTTCATTTGGGAGGAGATTTCAGGCTTTTCCAACTATATTATTTACTTTTAGACAGGAAGAAGTAACCTGGACAGTTCTTAGAATGTTCAGAATTTCCACAGCATCACAAAAGTGCTCATGACTCTAAGTTGTTTCAGGCTGGTTTTCATGACAAGGGGTTGAAAATGAGGAGCACATCAGTTGCAATTCATACAAGAATGCTCCCAGGTGAATCCAAAGCACCTCCACACCACACACCAATCCCTCAACCCCTCCAAACTTCAAAACAAAACAAAACAAAAAAACAACAAAAAAATCTCAGTATCTCAACCACTAAAAAGCATAGGTCAGCAGCCTGTCACTTCAGGCTGTGTATTTGTGTATCTATAATTTGGGCAGAAGAGTGTCAGATGTCTTGGTAAATCTACACCACATCTATGTTGTTTCCCTGGCCTCATTTTGCAGCTTTGTAGTCAGAGGATTTTGTTTAATCAGCCTGAAATAACTGGGCTTTTGAGAATTTTAACCGATTCTTATTAAACAAAGAGATATGACATAGCATCCCTTGTGATAGGGATGATGTCATACATGGGACAGGATGCACCTGTTTTCAGGAAGTACAAAATATTTTTTTCTTGTAAGTGGAATACTAAAATTCAGCAGCCTCTTGCAAAACACATCTTGTATTTATCTATTTATTTATTTTTATAGATTATGTCTGGTACTTTTTTTACTAAATGTGTATTTCTTAAATGTTTATTCTTTTCTTCCAATATCAAAAGGCTACCTAATTAAGTCCAGAGGACCCACTACAAAACTTTGGAAAGATTACAGCTCAGAGAATTGAACAGAAATGCCAACATACTAAATAAGCTTTACAAAATGCTAATAATTTAAAATATGCATTTTAAATAACTGTTGATGTTGTGTAACTTAAATATTAAAAGGATATATAATAAACAAGTGAAGTTATTATTATTATTATTATTATTATTATTATTACTATTATCATATAGAGCGATATATCTAAAGAATAGCAACAGCAAACAATTTTCACACAAACACAGAAACAACATTTTTCAGGGAACAATCTTCCCTGTACTCCTCATGTTGGGGGGAGATCTCTATAGTCCTTAAATCTCTGTAGAAACAGTTTACTTAAATTTTGGGGATAAGTGAAAACTTCTGTAACTCCAGAGTCCTGCACACTTGAGTTGTACTGCCATTTTATATAAGTAAAATCAGGTTGATGCCTGAATAAAGTTCCATTAGTTAAGTCCATGTAATTCTATATGCAATGTATGCATTGAACTAATGGTTCCTAGAATTTTAAAAATTTGTATATCAAATATAAGAATTCTCTTGTAAAATACTTGCCTCTTTTCTGCCCTACTGCATTGATAAAATAGGTTGCCAACTAGTGTGCCACTTGACAAAGTGTGGATTTCAGATTTTTTCTCCACAAAGCAAAAAATGCCCCTCCCACAATGCTTCTGTAGAAAGCAACCATGTCTGTGGCACCCATAAATAAAATCACTGTAAATAACTTCTTTTTGGGGCATTCTGATTGTTTGCACTCACTGGGGGGGGGGTCTAAACAACAAATCACAGAGACTCTAAGGTTATGTGATTCATTACTTAACTCTAGATGGGTTGGTCCTAGCAGAAAATCTGGAAACGTTGAACAGTGGAGGGTAATAGCATCACAGAGTTTGTAGCTGGTAGACACAGAAAGGTCTGCAAGATAATGTTGTAGTTGAGGTTCAGCTGAAGCAGAACAGACTGTTTTAGAAGGAAGTTTTTCTTTTTTCTTACCCTGTCAGACATCCAGCTATAATGGGCAGTGGACTTAGAAGGACTAATTTTTATTTGTGTGAACCAAGCTGGTAATTCTTTAGACTGTGGCTAGCTTACTGTGTGCATGAGACAGAGCTGAAATAAATTCTTATGGCCATCAATACTTCTTTTTATTCATTTTACTACAGTCATAAATATGGGGCATACACAAAGTCCCTGTACAAATATCTGTTGATGAAAGTGATTTCCCTTAGCTTGTTTTTGTTGCTTAGGTTAAAAAACATTTTTTTCTGGCTTTGTAGGACTAATATGTATTTGTGTGAAGCAAGTAAGAACACTTTACTTTGTCTAGCTAAATATTATGTATATGAGGCAGAGTTGAAATAAATTACTGTGGGGGTGTGCTCAGGAATGTGCATGTACTGATGTACTGACGTGACTAGAGCTCCTCAGGCTTCTTAAAATTATATACATTCATAATTAGTGTGGGACAGAACTGGTTGTGAGGGTCTGAAGCTAAAGAGGTTACCCAACTAAAGATATTTGTGCTGAAATTAGTGCTCTATAGTAGTATTTAATAAGTATTTCACCCCTTGCAAAGGAATGGTGGATGATGAGCCTGGCAAATTGAAAGGGAAAAGTGCTGAGGAAACACTAAATCAAGCATGGGATTTGCTCTTCTGGAGACATCCTTAGCATTCCTCACAAAATTAGTGCAAGAAATATATATAAACACAAAACAAATAACCCAATGGGTAAAAAACTAATACAAATGCACAAAATTGAAAAACATGAGACAAACCACACTCCAAAAGATTCAATGTAGCTCCACAAACTTAGCACTTTCACCATTCACAAATGACATCATCAGAGTTGATAGGGGCCATTAACATACACCATTTATACAAAAATGAATTACTCAACCACCAAAAATAATCAAGTACATCATCTTAAAGCTACATACACAAAAACACTGAAACACTAAAATTCATATCATACAAACAATAAAATACATAACTATATATATATATATATATATATATATATATATATATATATATATATATATATATATGCAGTATATATAAAGATGTAAAACTGTCATATATGAAATCTAATTTAAAGTTTATTTGCTCTTTTTTCAAAACTGGCCTAATAGATATATGGTAATTTAGTCCAGGTGAAGAAATTGCATTTAAAATGACCTGCCACTTATATTCCAACAGTTCAACCTTGAGGTTGTCATCCCCTCCTCTCTCACTGGGAACAACTCAATCAATCACAAAAAATATAAACTTCTTGTAATCGGGACAACTAACACTATGCATGTATAGGGCATTGTGCAAATCTTTATTTGTGATGGCCCTGAGGTGTTCAGATGTCCTTCAACCAACGTATAGTTTTTCCTACATAGAATCCAGTACAGATGGTGCAAGTTGCTAAATAAACCACCTTTTTGGTATTACAACTGCACCTACCTGGACAGGATATGGTCCTATTATAACCCAGGTCAGTGACGTAGGGCCCATCATTTATAAATCTACAAAATTTAAATGTCCCACATTTATACATCCTGGAACATGTACATGTAGACCTGTGTGACTCCAAAAATTCTTTTATATTTCTTCCCCTTGAGAATACCACACTTGGATGACATCCTAATTCTATCTTCGATTCCTTATCGAAAGTAACATTCCAGGCTGTCTGGATAACATCCAATAACTCAGATGTTTCGTTGTTGTAGTTAAGAACCAAAGCTCTAGAATCAAAAGTGTTGGTTCTTCCTTCCAAACAACTACCTCCCCATAAAATGGGGGTAAAACAGGTGTCCCTTTTCTTAATGACCTCATTCTGTATGGATGTTAACATTTTTAAGGGGTATCCCCTGTCACGAAACAACCCTATCAAAGTGTATAGTTCTTGTGGGTAAATATTGTTGTCACTGATAAGCCGTGACAACCTGACAATTTGTCCCTTCACAATTCCCCTACATTGATGGGGGGTGACAACTTTTGTAATGGAGCAATGAATTGCTGTATGTCTCCTTCCTGAAGACATTTCTCTACAACCCTTCAGACATTTTGGTCAACTTAATGTCCAAAAAGTCAATAGTTTTGCTGTTCCACTTACTGGTAAATGACAAGAATGATGTAGTGCTATTTAAATATTCAACAAATTGCATCGCTTCTTCCGCATTGCCTCTCCAAAGAACCAATACATCAACTAAAAAGTGATTATATAGGGCTATTTTGTCCCTGAATAGAGACTGGAAGACAAACATTTCTTCCCAGTAGAGCAGGACTAAATTAGCAAATCTGGGGGTGCACTTGGCACCCATCGCTACCCCCGAGATTTGGTGGTAAATTTCTCCTTCAAAACTCCAAAAATTATTTTCCAGCACCAATTCCAAAATGCTGCCATCATTTTCAATTTTTCACCACTCAACTGTCCACTCTTCACCAAACTTTCTCTAAAGTAGTTAATGCCCTCTTCATGTAGAATAACTGTGAAAAGGTTAATCACATCTATAGTAAGGAATGACCAATCCATATCATCACTACTGAAGGTACTTACCCTTTTGAGACAATGCCAAGAGTCTTTTAATATATGAGGAACTCCAGCCACTACCTGCTGCATACATTTATCCACATAAGCAGCCATGGGCTCTGTCTTTGAGCCTCTAGATGACACTATCGTCCTAAATGGTGGATTATTCAAACTGTTGTGGATTTTGGGGATGCCAGATACAGCAGGTGTGACTGGATGTTCCACATTAAGAAAATGAAACTAATCTTCATGTATAGCCCCTTGAAACAAAGCATCTAACAAAAACAAATCTATTTTGTGATAAGCTATGTTTAGTTTGTTTTTGGAAACCCTCTGATAGGTGGTGGAGTCATCAAGAATGTCCTGCATTTTTGATGTATAATCAAATTGTGACATAATGACAACCCCACCCCCCCTTATCAGGCTTCATAATTCTAACCTCAGTGTTGTTGGCCAATTCCAATAAAGCCTTCCTTTCATCTCCAGTAAGATTATCAACATGGCAAACATTACGCTTCACACTAGTTAAACTTCTAATGCCATTAATACACGATTTCTCAAACATCAAAACATCCATATGCACCGGTGGAATGTACTCTTTCTAGTAAGCTCAGCCAGTGTCATATTGCTGTTCTGACTATTTTAACCCTTAAGAAGAGTACCAGGGGTGTAGCCAAGATGGGCTCTGAGTAGCAGCAGATTTCAACAGCTCCACTAAAGAAATATTATTCTGACAGGAATTCTGCCTTCAGACTAAACATTGAAAATACCTTTATAT
Source organism: Protopterus annectens (assembly GCF_019279795.1). Classification (NCBI taxonomy): domain Eukaryota; kingdom Metazoa; phylum Chordata; order Ceratodontiformes; family Protopteridae; genus Protopterus; species Protopterus annectens. The sequence goes on along the minus strand of NC_056725.1, from coordinate 1,190,806,811 downwards.
ATGATTTGAAAGAACTTAACTTAATCTACAATAATATCTAGTTAAAAACAAAAAAGGCAGATATTCTTGTCAAATTATTCCTGGATAACTTCTCCTCATCTGAAAGAATTCATCATGAGCTTCACTAAATCCAACATCCAAGATTCCGGCCTCAAAAGAGAGATTCGGCCTTTGATAACAAATATACAGGATCTTACTACAAAAATTGATAAGCTGGATATGAAAATAGATAATTTCAAGGAAAAAAACTACCAAACAAATGGATTTACTTCACCAATACTTGTTACAACAAAAATCACAGATAGCAGGTATTGAAGAAGCTCTGACCAATATGGATGGGAGAATTATTGAAAATGAAAACAATGTGGAATTCTTACTCAAACAAAATACTTCTCTACAAAATAAGTTAAATGATCTAGAAAACAGATCCAGACACAACAACCTAAGAATATTTGGACTACCAGAAGGCACAGAAGAGAACAACATGATTAACTTTCTCAATACTTGGTTACCTAAGACTCTTGATCTTACTGAAGCTATGTCCTTTGGTATTTAGAGGGCACATCATTCCCTTGCCACAGTGAATACTGCTAACAAAAAACAACTTAGGTCTATCATTGTCAAAATCCTCTCATCCTCAGACAAGGAATTAGTGTTAAAATCTGCCTGGTCCAAGTCACCAATTAAATTAAATGAAGCTACGATACGTTTTGACAATGGTTATTCATCAACAGTTATAGCAAAAAGAAAAATATTCTTACCTTTGATAAAAGAATTGAAGAAAGCACAGGTGAAAACACACCTTTTGTTCCCTGCGAAGCTGAAGATATTTTCATCGGAAGGTCCCAAAATGTTTGAAGACTTAGAATCAGCTCTGAACTATGTAAAAGTCCACAAGATCTTGGAAAAAATAGAAGAGATGGAATGGGCTAATCCCAAGCTTATGAGAATGGCTTCTAATCCCACTTGGAAGACTTTGGAGAAACAAAAAAGACTAAGAAACAAGTGACTTAAATATCCATGTTTGCAGTTTATGTTTCTGGAAACACCGTCACTGTGTTAATTATATGTTTATTTTTTCACGTACAGGGTAAGCCAGCTTTTTCCTTTTTCCATGCCATTCACACATGACCTTAAGTATACACATAATTATACTGAAGTAAAAGTGTATACTAATGGTAAATATATAGTTATAGGTATTGTTATAAAGATATCTTAAGAGTGAAGGGAAAACAAATGGAGCCATTGTGACAGTAAAATAAGTACTTCCCATATATAAATATTCTAGATTCCCTTTATATAGTTATATATATTGTTATAAAGATATCTTAAGAGTGAAGGGTAAACAAATGGAGCCATTGTGACAGTAAAATAAGTACTTCCCATATATAAATATTCTAGATTCCCTTTATAATCTCAAATTGTTTTAAACTATTTACAGTCAGATCAATTAAACCTACATAGTTAGTAGTAGATAAGAGCTTACCACATATTCAATTATCATTCTCTGTAATTCCCTGTCATGTTAATATAAAATGGATTACTAAGGCTATGTGATTTATTTAAAATACTTCCTGCTACATTTGGAGTTCTGTGGTGCTGTTTATTTGTAAAGGACAAACTAGCTGTGCATGTATGAGCAGGCTATGGGAAGCATGCAGATGTTACTCATATGATCTTTCCCTATGCATTTTAAATACAGTTACATACTTGTTATTTTTGGCAATTATTTCAATCAAAATGATGAAAAAACATCTTCCAGAGACTTTGTGAAGCTTGAGTTTGATGTCCACAAGCTTATTTCTTCACGAACTACCTTCTTTTCACTAAAAGTCATCTCTGCATTCTCAAATGAACTCCATTGCATTGTGACGCATTTTGATGATGTCAGAGCTAGTCGACCTGCTCAACCAGGAAGTCAGTACATGTAATTTCATTGAAAAAGCATCAGAAACACCAGAAAAGGTTGTATTTACTTTAAAAATGTATTTTAAACTTGCTGATTACACCATTTGGACTCAGTTTGATTTTCAAAAAAGAAATCTTCAATTATCTTATTTTCATTTATGTTTATGGTAAACTGAAGGGGAAGGAAAAAAGGGAAAAGTAAGTGTGCATTTTTTTTAAATGTATCCCATGTTATTTATATTGTTGTGCCTTACTTAACAGGATACACTAATCTTATTACAAATTACAATTGATTTTCCATTCAGAGGCTGATAGCTAGATAGAAAATAATATGGGTTAAAATAAGCTCACTTAATGCATGATAGCATTTTCTATCACAAGTGCTTAAGGTGTCACCTGACCTTTCACTCTAATGATACTCATATATATATATATTTTTTAATATTACACCAACATATAGCATATGTGTTAAATGGCTGGTAGTAACTTCAATTGACAGGCTTCTATATCAAAATGCTGCTTTCATAGATTTCAGACCAGTTTTAAGGTACACATAATCACATATAAAGCTATTATTTAATCTGTTTAATTTTTATATACAAAGAAGATATATTCTGTTGCTGTTGTTTAAAGGTCAGCTCTGAATGAAGAAATGGTTTAAGCAATACTTGATGAGTTACACTGATTATAACTATGCTTTACCTGTGTTAAAGAATATGCAATCATATTTAGAGTTAATATTTTGTATGTTTAACATTCATATATAGTGAAGGTTATGTTTAGTTGCTACAGTTAGAGGTTTATTCCGAATGACATTTTATTATAAGTAATATCAGATGAGTTACACTGATTACAGATCTGTTCGACTTGTTTTAACGAATTTGTAAATATATATAGAGTTATTATTTTACCTGTCTCACATTTATATACAGTGGAGACTGTTTTTTTGCTGCTGCTAGGTAGGGGTTTGATCCGAGTGACAGATGTCACTGGGACAAGGAGTTTACAACTCCAGGTAAGCAGCTACCCCATTTTTTATCACATTTACACTACATTCAATTTTCTTAATAAGTTCTTCCTGACATCCATCTTAATTCAAATGCATATAATTATAAGTTTTTTTTTTTATGCACATTATTTTCATTTCTGTCTCTATTGAATAAAATACATATATAAAGCTTTTAAAACCAACAAGGAATAAATGAATTAATACATGGTTAATATATAATTTATACATCGTTCTAGATATTTAACTAGTTCATACTCAAGATATAAAAGTGTATATTAAGTTACATAATAATATCTGTTAGTTAAAAGTATGAAACTGTCTTAAAATCACATATATTAAGTAGTGATTTCATATATGTATAAGTTAGTAATGCGTACGCAGGTATGCATTATTATTTTGTACGCTTTTAGAATACAACAATAGAGACATACTCTCAATAGTTGTGATTTTATATCATTAACATATTTTAAAATGAGCAGAAATGAGCATTCCTAATAAACTTACTAATGAATGCAGATAGAAAAGGTTTTGATGATAGTAATTTGATATAATTGTATAAGTGACACTAATTGTTAAATATTCCCGCCAAATTGGGTATTTAAATGTGTTTCTTGTTTGTAAAAATTATCTGAAGAAGTGTAGCCAGTACTACGTGAAAGCGCTTATCATCTTTCCAATAAACAGGTCTTGGTTTTATATCGTGTTTGCTGATTGAATATTTATGCTATTGGGAAAAGAAATACATCGTGGCTATACATCTCACTGCATTTCATTCATATAATTATAAGTTGCAAAAATTGTATAACACATACAGTACATCATATGGTAACAGACAAAGACTATAATTTACATAACAAATATTTTGGAGAGGATTATATAAAACATAATCAAGATAACACACAAATCACAAGAATTTCTTACTCATTTATAGAGATATTATGACTTCACTAAAAGGTTTATCAATCAACATAAATAGTCTGAATAACCCTATTAAAAGAGGACGTTCACTTAAATACTTAAATATACACAAACCAGACATAATATTTCTATAAGAAACACATCTTTAAAAAGAAAATATCAATTTTTAAATATTAATAAATATATAGTAATTGCCAGTTCTGAACATTCGCCAGTTCTGAACATTCTAAAAAGAATAGAGGAGTATCAATTCTAAGGAATAAAACTTTCTCTTTACCTAGAATTATTAAATCTTATCAAGATGATAAAGGGATGTTGAGCTTGGTGCAAATTAAAATAAATACAAAAATGTTCACTTTTGTAAACAATTATTGGTTATCGGGTATTGGAACCAGCACTATTAAACAACAACTGAACCAAATTGTATCTCAATCTGAAGGTAATATTATTATGGCAGGGGATTTTAATTGTGTTTTAAATGAAAAGGACTCTAGCACTTCAGGAAAAAGGAAAATATCCTCACAAGCTAAATAACTAATACAATTCATGAATACATATCATCTAAAAGCTACTCATGACTACACAGACCTGAGCTCACCTCAGTTTATATTCTATTCTAATAGATTAAAATCATACTCTATAATAGATAGGGTAATCATGTCCACACAAATAATAAATGATTTAAAAAACACCAGGATTGTGTCTTGCCCTATTTCAGATCATAATACAATTATATTTGAGCTTTATTTAAATGACACCCCAATGAATCATATAAGAAGAATACCTGCATATATAACTCATTAAAATAATTTCAAACATTTTTTGAAGAAGAAACACAACATTTTATAAAAAATCAATCTAACATCCAACTCTCATGGCATTTATGTATGGGATACATTAAAAGCTTACTTATACGGACAACTAAATAAATGGTATTATAACAAAAGGAAGTCCTGGGACGAAGATGTAAAAAAAATACAAGACAAATTAGATTACTTCTTAAAATGAATGACAAGTCCGCATCTAAGAATATTAGAGATGAAATAAATAAAACTAAGGAAGAATCTTGTGCAATCTTACATCATAAGACTATGATTTCCTTAGAGAAATTTAAATTCCTAGCCTATTCAATAAACCCAAAACATTTAACTAATCTTGCAAATAAAACAAAAAGAATCAACAAACATAATCATATTAAAGAAATATATTTGTTTAGAAAAAAGAAAAAGGTTTATAATATACATGACATAATTGATGCATTTAGACATCATTTTCACATGATAAATCAAACATCTCAGATAATTTAACCATTAGATAAGATAAAATAATACATTAAAAAAAAAAAAACCTGTAAGTCACACTCAACAAACAACAGTCAGAAATCATAGATAAACAGATATATTTACTGGACATACAAACTCAAATTAACAAACTTAAACAGAAGAAAGAACCAGGCAATGATTGCATCATACCTGAATTGTATAAAATCATGCCTAAAACAACTATTTCTTTACTACATAATGTATTCCATAAAGCCCAGAATGACATTAATTTGCCCCCATCCTGGAAATATACTTTAATTTTGCCCATTCTTAAATCTAGTAAGGACCCTAAATTATGTATGTCATATATGCCCATAACTCTTTTAAATATTGATCACAAAATGTTTATAAACATCTATGCTGATAGACTAAAACAATTCTTACCCCATTTAATTAATGATGACCAAACAGGTTTTGTAACTAATAGAAGTACATATGATAACTCAAACGGTCTCTTATTTTAATTGATTATTCACACAGAAAGAAAAAAAAAACTTGTCTCTGATTAGTCTTGACATTAACTCAGCATTCGATCCAATACATTGGGATTATCTATTCACATTATTACAATGTTTAAACTTTTCAGATAATTTTATTAATTTACTATTACACCTTTATAAAGGCACTCTGGCTTATATCAAAATTGGATCATACACATCGACTCAAATACCCATCACTAAAGGAACAAAACAAGGCTGTCCCTTATCTCCCTTATTGTTTACTCTCATAATGGAACCATGGGCTAATGATATACGAGGAAATAAAAACATAGAAGGTTTGGAAATTAGTGATGAAATAACTTGTAAAATTCAGTTTTTTGCTGATGATGTGCTCATCACTACTAAAGGAGATAATTCCTCCATAACAGCCTTATTTGAAGCTGTTAACACATTTAATTATATATTTGGACTGACATTCAATGATAATAAAACTAAGATCCTACCTATCTATTTAAACAATAATAAGAGAAACATTAAAAAAGACACTAACAAAGACATCACAGATCAAATTACATATTTAGGCATCAGTCTTGCTAAAGATATTAAATTAATCACAAAACTAAATTATAACAGATGTTATGTAAATATTCAAACTTTATTAAGAAAATGGAATACAATTATATTTACAACTGAGGAAAGGTTAACTATCATTAAAATGATAATCCTTCCTAAAATTCTCTATATTATACAATCTATTTTAATACTTCCCAGTAAGTTTTCATTAATAAGATCAATTCTCTGTTATTAAAGTTTTTTTGGTTTCCCAGGAAACCTAGAATAGCGCTCAAACATCACCTTCATTGTAGGAACAAAGGGGGCATAGCCTTTCCTAATTTGAACCTTTATTCTAATGCAGCTACTATTAGGTCCATAGCCCAACTTTTAGATACACCATATCAGGCCAAATGGAAAATATTCTGGGAATCCTCAGCTATGCTATTAATATCGAAACCACAGCCATACAAATTAGAATTAATAAATAACCCAATAGTATGAATACTTTAAAGATTACTTCATGTTACACAGCATACCCAAACATTCATTTAGCTACTTACACAACATACTAATAAATTTTAGAAACTTTATATTTAAACACACTAAGTACAAGGAACTTTTTTTTACAATTTTCCCGATAGCCTTTACTCAAGAATCCTTACAATCCTCAGATATAGATAAAATTACCTTGCTTAAACAAAAAGGTCTTTTGTTTTGGTTTCAACTTATTACAGATGATAGGGTGAAGGATGTAGATCAGATAATAAGTGAATATCAGTTAGACAACTCCCTATGGATAACATAAATCTCTCAGACTATTCTTACAAATTATGATGGACCCTATCACTTCTGCTAATAAACAGGTCACTAATATACTGCTAGATTTATTTAATTCAGTTATTCAACATAAACAAACTTGTTCAGACAACATGGCATTTATATACAGACTTAGAGAAGAAACATATTGTTATCCTGCTAATTTCTGGAACCATTTTTATACAGTTAATAACACACTTCCAAGAGATCTAGATAAAACAAATATATTAGAATCTGCAGGGAAAACAACACTTTCACTTACATGGAAAATATATTCCTGGAGATTTTTATATAGACCCTTCTACACTCTTCAACTAATGAACAAAATTAATGGTAAACTAAATATTTGCAACAGATGTAAGTCTAACACAAACATTGACTGGAACCATATGTTTTATGACTGTCCTGCATTAAGTGTATTTTGGGAAAACATTAAAGAACTCCTACAAGCAATATTCATGGATAATTTTATTTTGACCAAATCATTAGTACTTCTCAATACCTGGTTGTGTAAAAAAAGTTAAACATTCCTTACTTTGGGCAATACTGGCAGTAGCCAGGAAAACTATAACAAGAAACTGGATATCTGAATTCCCTCCTTCCTATAATGATTTTAAGAAAATTCTAATGGAGGTTTGTCAATTGCAGATTGGAACTATGACATCTAGAATATCTAGAAAAACTTATAACTTTCATATATGGGTTAATCTACAGAATTTGTTGAAAAGAAATTGACAATGATATCATATAAATCAAATTTCAACCTCTCTATGTGTTTTATATATATATATATATATATATATATATATATATATATATATATATATATGGAATAATCAAATACTAGGCAACTTAATGATATTCAATGGTTGTCTCTGTATATAGTTTTAGTAATTTCACTTTATTTGTTAAACATTGTTATGTGTATGCTTATGTGAACATTTTTTGAATTGTAAATATCTTTATGTTAAAAGAACATGTAATTGTTTATATTTATTTCTTTAAAACCAATAAAATTGTTTAAAAAAAAGAGTACCAAACTTAAATGCCTAGTATACATTTTCATACTAGTATAAACATCAACTAAATTCAATTTAAAATCAGGAACAAAAGTAAAACCCTTACACAAAAGGTTATGATACGCTTCTTTAATATCCATGCACTAAAGTTGTAAATAGTAAACCCTGCTTTTTTAGTAATGTTACAAACAGGCATCTCAGTCTGGGTTTCAAAATGTAGAAATGAGTCAACAAGTTCATAATCAGTTAAGGAATCCACATAAGAACAGTGGTCATTTAATACAGTCAGTATCTCTTCCTGTTGTTGTTGAACCACTGGCCTTTCTTCCGGTGGTTGTTCCTCCATTGTTGTTGCTGCTGTTCTATACCATAATGCTGATTCACTTGGGCCCCTTCCCTCTTGTTCTGTAGATGCTCCAATCTCCTCAACTGTGGAGACTGGTCTAAAAAACTTTGCTGTTCATTATCTAAGTCATTTACTACATATTCAGGGTTGTTGTTACCAAAACTACCACTTTTGTCATAAATCTGTTCACCTCCCCTTATTGTACATATTGTTCCCTTCAGTATCAGTATTACTAAAAACATATGCCGTATTGTTCTTATATTCATGCATATCCCTTGAAAGTTTTTGATCTTAACCTTTACACTTTTATCAACATATTTTTCTATATTAGTCAAAACTGTTTGATAGTTTTTGACATGTTGAAAAAAATGATAAATCATTTATATTACTTTCATTAAGGGAAACAATCTCCTTTTCAAGTATAACTAACTTACTTTGATTGTTTTTATGATACTGTCCAACATTTCAAGACCAGTCCTATCAAATAAGAACACAAGTTCTTTTCATGCCAAGGACCCTTTGTCAATGCCATTCAGAAGTTTCCAGACCCTGAGCCCTTTCGGTACCTGCTTTAGTGACATTACAGAACAAGAAGGAAGGGGCACAAGTGAATAAGCATTATAGTGTAGAACAGCAGCAACAACAATGGAGGAACAACCACCGGAAGAAAGGCCAGTGGTTCAACAATGACAGGAAGAAATACTGACTGTATTAAATGACGACTGTTCTTATGTGGATTCCTTAACTGATTATGAACTTTTTGAGTCATTTCTACATTTTGAAACCCAGACTGAGATGACTGTTTTTAACATTACTAAAAAAGCAGAGTTTACTATTTATAACCTTAGTGCATGGACATTAAAAAAGCACATCATAACCTTTTGTGTAAGGGTTTTACTTTTGTTCCTGATTTTAAATTGAATGTAGTTGATGCTTATACTAGTATGAAAATGTATACTAGGCAATTAAGTCTGGTTCTCTTAATGGTCAAAATAGTCAGAACAACAATATGGCACTGGCTGAGCTTACTAGAAAGAGTATGTTCATTCCACCAATGCATAGGGATGTTTTGATGTTTGAGAAATTGTATATTAATGGCATTAGAAGTTTAACTAATGTGAAGCGTAATGTTTGCCACATTAATAATCATACTGGAGATGAAAGGAAGGCTTTATTGGAATTTGCCAACAGCACTGAGGTTAGAATTATGAAGCCTGATAGGGGGGGGGGGTGTCATTATGTCACAATTTGATTATAAATCAAAAATGCGGGACATTCTTGATGACTCCACCACCTATCAGAAGGTTTCCAAAAACAAACTAAATATAGCTTATCACAAAATAGATTTGTTTTTGTTAGACACATTGTTTCAAGGGGCTATACATGAAGATGGGTTTCATTTTCTTAATGTGGAGCATCCAGTCACACCTGATTATTTGGCATCCCCAAAATCCACAACAATTTGAATAATCCACCATTTAGGATGATAGTGTCATCTAGAGGCTCAAAGACAGAGCCCATGGCCGCTTATGTGGATAAAGGTATACAGCAGGTAGTGGCTGGAGTTCCTCATATATTAAAAGACTCTTGGCATTGTCTCAAAAGGTTAAGTACCTTCAGTAGTGATGATATGGATTGGTCATTCCTTACTATAGATGTGATTAACCTTTTCACAGTTATTCCACATGAAGAGGGCATTAACTACTTTAGAGAAAGTTTGGTGAAGAGTGGACAGTTGAGTGGTGAAAAATTGAATATGATGGCAGCATTTTGGAATTGGTGCTGGAAAATAATTTTTGGAGTTTTGAAGGAGAAATTTACCACCAAACCTCATGGGTAGCGATGGGTGCCAAGTGCACCCCCGAATTTGCTAATTTAGTCCTGCTCCACTCGGAGGAAATGTTTGCCTTCCAATCACCATTCAGGGCAAAATAGCCCTATATAATTGCTTTGTAGATGATGTATTGGTTCTTTGGAGAGGCAATGCAGAAGAAGCAATGCAATTTGTTGAATATCTAAATAGCACTACATCATTCTTGTCATTTCCAGTAAGTGGAACAGTGAAACTATTGACTTTTTGAACATTAAGTTGACCAAAACTTCTGAAGGTTGCAGAGTAATGTCTTCAGGAAGGAGACATACAGCAATTAATTGCTCTATTACAAAAGTTGTCATCCCTCCCACCAACATAGGGGAATTGTGAAGGGACAAATGGTCAGGTTGTCACGGCTTATCAGTGACAACAATAATTACCAACAAGAACTATACACTTTGATAGGGTTGTTTCGTGACAGGGGATACCCCTTAAAAATGTTAACATCCATACGGAATGAAGTCATTTAGAAAAGGAACACCTCTTTTACCCCCATTTTATGGGAAGGTAACAATAGTTTGGAAGGAAGAACCAACACTTTTGATTCTAGAACCTTGGTTCTTAATTTCAACAAACAAACATCTGAGTTATTGGATTTTATCCAGACAGCCTGGGGCATTACTTTTGATAAGGAATTGAAGACAGAATTAGGATGTCACCCAAGGATGGTATTCTCAAGGGGAAGAAATATAAAATAATTTTTGGAGTCACACAGGTCTACATGTTCTGGGATGTATACATGTGGTGCATGTAAATTTTGTAGATTTATAAATTATGGGCCCTACGTCACTTTCCTGGGTTATAATAGGACCATATCCTATCCAGGTAGGTGCAGTTAAAATACCAAAAAGGTGGTTTATTTAGCAACTTACACCAGCTGTACTGGATTCTATGTAGGGAAAACTATATGTAGGTTGAAAGACAGGATATCCGAACACCTCAGGGCCATCACGGATAAAGATTTGCACAATGCTATACATGCATAGTGTTAGTTGTCCCAATTATAAGAAGTTTATATTTTTTGTGATTGATCAGGTTGTTCCCAGTTAGAGCAGAGGGGATGACAACCTCAAGGTTGAACTGTTGGAATATAAATGGCAGGTCATTTTAAAAGCAATTGTTTCACCTGGTCTAAATGACCATATATCTATTAGGCCAGTTTTGAAACAAAGAGCAAACAAACTTGAAATTAGTTTTTATATATGACAGTTTTACATCTTTATATATATTACACACACATGTATATATATATATATATATATATATATATATATATATATATATATATATGGATGTAGTACTTAAGCTCGAATGCATAAATCACTGAACTGCTATTAACAGAACACTAACCACCAAATACATAGTAAAACGAAAACATATTCCACCGACTCACTAATCGCCAAAAATAACACAACGGCAGATAACTGCAGCAAAACTCAACTGAATCCTATAGCGTAAGCACAAACCACACATCTCAATGTACAAAGCTCAACACTCATGCTAACAAAGAAATAATAAACACAAAATTCAGTTTACAAAGGCTTTACTTATGTGTTTTAAGTAGATAACGAAGTGTAACAAGACCGCCGTTCATATTTGCAAATCTCTTCTTCAAATCTAGTCTCCAAATGTCAATGACATGAAATAGGGCACATGCTTTAGAGACCTCTACAAGTTTAACAAAGTCCAATATTTCTAAATTTTCTATTCCTGTTCATCTCCATCTCTGAAACCCTGTCTCTTCTTAATTTCCGTTGCAATCTTGATTCTTCTAGTCAACTCCTATGATTTTTTCCCCTCTCTCAACCATTTTCTATTGAAACACTGGGAAAGCTTTCACTGACACAGTCTTTCTGTGGTCTTTATTACCAGACAAACAAGAAGCAGCATTTCGTTCTGTTTCACAGCTCACTTTTTGTTGGACAGGCAGACAGTCATTCCTCTATGCAAGAATGAGAAAAAAACACACACTTTTCTTTTGTCATGCTCTTTTAACCAGATCCTTTTTTTTTACATTGCAGTCTGTTCCTTTCAGCTTCTCAGGTACAGCAGAAAATCTCAGGTTTTCTCTATGTGATCTGTCCTCTAATTCTATTATTTTTTGAAACATCTCGTTGTGTGCAGTCTTGTATTCAGCTAGCCTTTTTTTTTTCATTTCAACCTCTGAATTTTGCAGTTTTATCATCTCATCTGAGTATCTGTTTAATGCTTCTTCCATTTTTTTCTAGCCTTTTATTTTTTTATTTGATATACTCCAGCAGTGTTTCATTTATTTTAGACGCGTCTGTCTGCAATTGTTTTATACTTTCCTCAAGGTTACTGGAAGTCATCTCTGGAGCTTTGCACATCTTTTTGCGGAACATTTACAATACTTTTCCCAGTCAGTGTTTTTGCATCACCTTTTCTAACTGATTTTCCTTCAGTTCCTCTGTATTTCTTTTTTCTTGGCATCCAGTCAGTGCACATTCTAGTTAGTTAATTAAATTTACTCAGAAATCCAGGTCCACTGGCTTTCTCT
>NC_056725.1:1190639087-1190789087 GCF_019279795.1 Protopterus annectens | reverse complement strand
TAGGCAGAGTCCCTCATTGACTCTCTTCAAGAGGAATCTTGATGAGTGGATGGGAGATCGTAGGTTTACCCCGGGTATCACTTCTGTGTCACTGTTAGACAGAGGCACAGTATACTAACCTCGAAAAAGGGCATAGCAAAATAAATTTAAAATGGGTGGCGAAAGCCAAACACACTCTGGCTAGGCTTATAAATGTCCTAGGGCAGATAGCCTAGTATGAACCTATGAACCTAAATTACAGTGTTGAAAATTGAAAAAAGCGCCAATGTAAATATGTGGGCAAACAACAGATCTAGAACAAGAAAACATGCCATTAGAGACTGCAGATAAAGTAGGATTATCACAAAAATGTTCTGTGTCTTTTTCAAATGACATTTTTTTGTGTCTTGGTCCTTTTGTACTTGTACTGTCATAGCTTCTCATGTTGCCAGAGACATGGCGGCCTGAAATCACACCCTTCTGAGCCACCATAGCGGCAACATGGATGAGATTCTTTTTCTTTGTAGTTTGTAAAGAAACACAGAATTAGAGGGGATGGTGGAAAGGTGCAAAGGAATTTACAGTGTCATGCAGAGGGAGAAAGAGAGAGAGAGGGAGAGAAAGTCTTTCACCATCAAAGTCCAGCTTAAGATAGTGAAGATCATATTTGCATTGTGGTTTATGGCTCACTTTTCTAAATTTTTCACTCCTGACAGCCTTGCTCAATCAGGATTCCCTAATTCTCACCTGTTAGGGAGCACTGAAGTTTTAGCTCAGTGTGTTCAACAGTGGTTCACTTCCTCTTAGGATAACAGCACTTGTGACAGCGATACCCTAGCCTACAGCCCATTGTCAGCTGTGATACTGTAGCCTACAGCCCACTGTTAGACCTGCATCACTTCTCCACACAGAGGGCTAAAGAGTGTGCTGTTCTTTTTGTACATGTGCTGTACCATAGCCTGTTTGCTTGATTTGAGAAAGAGGGCCTCTGAATTGAGTTCTTATTCTACAGCCTTAAAGCTTTCGCTGGACTTTGTGCCGTTCCTGTTCCCACTCATGTGTGCCAGCCAGAGGTACGTGTGGGTCACTTGCTCTTGATGGAATATAAAATGGACGAGGTTTAGCCCATCAAGTGGAATTCTGAAACATACGACCCACCAGTCACTGCTCTGCACAATGAATCATTATCACAGTTTCTCTTTTCTCTACCAACAGTCATTCAGTATTTATTTTTTTTACCTTATATTTTTTTCTCCAAAAGTCTGCAACCATGGCATTAAAAAAAAAAACGTTTTCTGTCTTGCTTTACTTTGTTTACCAGTTGAAGCTTTTACTGGATTGCTTCATCCAGATGAAGTATCAACCAAATTTGTAAAACACATTACCTGTTTTCAGGCCTAGCCAATAAGTGGTGTAAACTTTGGCTCTAGGTGATTTGGTCACATTGACTAATGATGATTTAATACCCCAACCACTTTAAAATGAGAACAATGGGGCTAATGCTGAAGACCTGTTTTCGAATATAATTAAGTCCAGGTCAAGGCTAAAAAATAGTTCTTTAGCTTATCTTTAACAAACAAAACAAGTAAGTAAATAAACAAAAGGTTAAAAACACAGACAAACTAAATAAATAAAACAACTGAAATCAAAGAACAGTAACAATGTACTTCTGGTGTTTAATATAAAATACCCAGAGAAATATCAAATATATTCCAGTAGTCATGTGCAAAAGTGGAATGAGAAATTAGATTGCACATCTCCTTTAGAAGACAGTAATAAATGTTTTGTATTGTTTTACTGAGCAGGAATGACAATACACAAAATATTATCAACACCTCAGAACAACAAATAACATTAAATGGGAAGTTTATGCTAATTACTTTTGGAGACCAAATCCTTTAAAGAGCTTTACTAGGAAACCTACCACAGCAATTTAGTGAAAGCCTCTTAAAAGCCTTCAAATTAGATTAAGCTTAATCTTATCAAAATGCCACAACTCAGAGAGATAGCTGTGGAGGTCAACTTGAAATATATACAAGAGATACTGAAACTGCTCTCCACAAAACAGTTACATTGCTTCACTTATACAATACGATTTTTTCCCTTCTGACTCAATGGGCATCCAGAAATATTGTAAGATACAGTTCTAAAAGCAATATATACAATCCTTTTATTCTTACCCTAAAATAATGTATTATCTCTATTAAACATAGCTGAGTAATTCCCTGGCATTTCTGTGACTGAACAACTTATTTGGAACAGAATATTTTAATGATCCTTCATCTAGAGCAGAACTTCTGTTGAAATGAAAAGTAATATACTGTCATTCACAAACTGATGCAAGTAGAAAGGAAATCACTCACCAGGGCTATAGACTTTTATTGGAATTTTTATTTTTTGAAAGTGTGCTGTATGGTCTCAGTATGTGGTCATGGTCCTGGACTGTCATGTTTTCCCTGGACATTTTGCACAGTTTGCCTTCTAGCAGTTAAAGGCCAAGTAAGAAACAATAATCCACAATGGCACTCGTGTTCTGTGATGAACATGTACCATCATTTTTAAGTCCAGTGTCTGATAAATAGCATGATATACAGCCCTGAATAACAGTGAGTGTAGTAATCTCCACATCACAGTTCATCACAGATAATAAGATAAGTGTGTCTTGGGTCTCAGCATTGAAGCAGGATTCATTTTGTAATTCTTTGAATTATCTGGAAAATTATCACTTTGTTAGAAAACCCCCAAACAAGCCTCATTTCAGAGATCTCAGCAGGTATACCAACAAGGACAATCAGACCAGCATTTTTGAAGTCATGCCACAAGTCACCATTGGTACAATGATCCATAAATTTGTTTTTGGGGAGATTTGCAGTCTGATTTATGTTAATAGCATGTTTCTTTTAACACACTTCCTGGACGACATATTTTGGGATGGGGAAGTAGAATTTGAACATTACCTGTGCTTTGGGAGTCCTGATTAGTTACATGTGGTTTGGAGAACAGTATGTCTAGGTCTTAGTGTCAAATGTGTGGAATAGTAATTCAGCAATAGCTATGGAAACAGTATATTTTGACCAAAGTTGCTATGGTCAAGGAATTCACTTTTCCAAACATGCAGTGCCATCTAAGTTTTAATAATTAATTCAGGGATACCGAGGAAAATGCCATCAGCAAGGATGATGCAAGGGTAAGGTGAGGCTTGCCTCGATAAGAACATATGTCTTTCCTTTATTTTAGTTTGCTGACACTTCAACTGCCATTGTTGTTAGGTCAGTGAATGGAGTCTCAGGAAAGTATGTTCTGAATAAGAGTGGAATCATTTAACTGCTGTATGGGGTTGTTTTCAATACTCTCTTATCCTGGATGAGGTTAAAATGGACCTAGCATTCTGAAAACCTAACAGTTTATGCTTTACAAATACTGCAACAACTATATTCCTTTACATTTTAAGAGAATTTCATGAGGCATAGTTAACATTATACTTTAACTAACTCATACATTGAAAATCATCTGAGGGGGTAGGACTTTTCCAAGCTCCACTGACTTATAGTAAAATGAAAAATATTGAAATCTATGAACAGTTTCTGTCATGTCACAACTTTTAAGAAACCCTGGATTTAAACTTAAATGATATATGTCTTTTGGTAGAACAATTCTTATTTAATACATTTTTTCTCTCACTTTGCTGCTGAAAATGGAATAGTTCTGTGGGCCCCCCTCTCCTTTGTATAACTGAGCATACAACATTATACATTAGACAAGTAAATCAGCAGAAGATAATGAATTATTCATGTGTGTATTACTATTACTGACTTATTAAAATGAATTGTATTTTGTCTGGCTCTGTGTTGTACAGGGATGCAACCCTGACTATGGCCTCACTGACAGATTCATGGAATGGCCTCAGTCATGGAGAAGTGAAGAGGAATGACCTGCTTGTGTTTAGCACTGAGGGTATGTTGACAAAGACATGTCTTCCATTAATGAATCTCTAGTGGAGGATACTAAAGTGCTTGAGATGGAAGGGCAGAGAGCTCATGGAAGTGGGTGATGGTCCCACACTGCGCATATTTCATGCCCTTCATAACAGCTAACACAGTACTTTGAATAGACATTAGGCAAGTATAAAATTTTCCTGAAGGCCACTTGAATGCTGGCTAAACCATGATCCACTCTCACCCAGTAAGGAGCAAATGAACAGGGTCATGATGATTAGACACATTTTCCACAGGCATTGTGGGACAAATAAATGCATTGCTAATCATCCTTCAGAATGTCCCTTGCAAACGTTTGGAAAATGCCAGCGGGCAGAACAGACACCTTCCTGTTTCTGTGTTACTCTCCTTCAAAGCCCTGCCCATGTAGTTCAGGCTGGAGTCCAATAAAATGAGACCCTTCAAATAATCCATACACTCTCACATATGGGCAAATGTTTAAGTAGTATAGTTTGTCAAACAAAAAAAAGTGGATAATGGTACTAAAACTTGTGATGCGATATAGAAGAAGCAAATTCAACTCCTGATCTACAAATGTGCCCAGATTCACCAAAGCTACACAGATATCCTGGGCAGAAGTATTTCTATCAAAACACTACTGTAGTGGGTACCGCTTTGTTGTGGTAATGACTAACCAACTCTATGAGGTTTGGCTGTATCAGTTATTACTGAAAGTGATACAAGCATCTATTCATTTGAAATACAATCTAGTAATATTACATGATACCCTTAACTATTTTAAGATATCTGAGTCAGCTATGGACTTCTCTGCGTTTTTACATTCCTGTCTGAAAAATACAACGAACTGAGGAACTGAACAGCTTAGGTAATACATGAACAAAAAGATTTTTGAGGTAACTGCATACATGAAAAAAAATGACCCATTTTAAAAAATGGAAATGTGTACAACATCCGAGCCTAATTTTGGGCACACGTGTTCAGAAACAATGGAGTACGCTTGTCAAGATCAGGGAAGAGATTTTTTTGCAACAGATATTTTGCAGTATTTGACAAACATAAGGCAGGATTTCTGCCTGGTTGAAAATTTAATAGTCACTGATAGCAGCATTTGATGCATCTCTGATGACTGATAAATCTAGGAGCATTAATAATAAAGTTTTTTTTATAGGAATATTTGTTACATTCCCACAAGATTGATGTTATTGTTTGCGAAAACGATTAAAGAACAATGACTGGAAACCAGTTCTGTTTTTGCTGTAAAAGACATTCTAACAAAAAATCAGATGGAGGTGTTATGATAGAAATTTAAGAAAGTTGTAAGACCCGTGATTATTACATAATCAATGATAACACCAATAAATGGTGAAATAAATTAAATATGACAAGAAGTGATTATTAAGAGAGAGACAGGATACTTTTTACCAAGGTAATAGAGAGATGGGAGGGGTACTTGACCAGCCTGGAAGTTCCAACAGGAAGTTGTTTATATCTACATTTACACTGGATAGTTTTGCCATTATTAAAAGTATTAATAAAAATTGGAGTATTTTGATACCCACCCAGTGTATTAAGTAAAACCGGTGAGAAACCATTTTGTGTTTATAGGAGAGACAAGTCAGTTAAGGACCAAGAAAGCAATGGGATGGCATAAAGCATTTAGAATGAAAAAATATGTTTTCTGTCCACACTGTTCCAAGATTATTTGTGGTAATGCATTTATTGTTAGAGGAGTGACTTATAAAATCAAGGGGTATTATAACTGTTGTTCCACAAATGTGGTATATTTAGACCAGTGCCTAAAATGCCCTGACTTGTATGTAGGTAAAACCTCTAGGAGGTTAAGGAATTGAATTTATGAACATGGCCTGGATATTAGAAACAACAAACCTACTAATACATTATACAAGCATGCAATGGTATGTAACCCTCATACTTCTGTTTGTTTTATCAATAGAGCAAATTCAGAAAGACATTCAGAGTAGAATAAAGGAAGAACATCTTGATGCTTATGAGATGAGATGGCAGATTAAATTAAATACAGCTAGCTACCCTGGTCATAATGAAACTGTTTCTCTTAATTCAATTTTTAAATTAAAGCATTATGAGAGTATACAATTCTAGCAGTTCTTTTGTTTTATCATGTGACCCTTAGGAGGGATTTTTAAATGTTTGTTTTAACCTAATATTTTAGTTCTGATGAAGTTCCAGTGAATTTTAGGAATGAAAGCACTTAACTCTAGTCAATAAAGTTTTATATGTTACTGATGGCTCCGGGTTGTCCTCTGTGTATCATTAAGGAAGTTTCTTTCACATACCAGTCATTGTTTGTGTTCCTAAAGAAATTGCATTTTTTTCATGTCAAGTTGTACCACCATTGATATGCAGTGATCACGGGGTTATACATGTTAATTTGTTGCTAGATAATTCTGCCAAACTGAAATCTAAACCAATGCACCTAAGATTAATAACAGATTATATAGAAGCAAAACAGTGACTTTACAAAACTAGTTGGAGTGATGTGTCTGGTGGAAAAACTGCAGAAGGAATAAAAAAAGTTTTGCAAGAGAAATTGAATGCAAAAAAAATAAATTAAAAAAAGTGTTTTAACATCAGGATCTAGGCACAGAATGTTAGGAGGATATATTTCCATAAGAACAAGATACTTGATTAAGGTGAGAGACAAAAAAAATAAGAAATTAAAAAGAAGACAAACTACGACTTTGAAAACTGAAATAAACAAGCTGGACAAACAAATTAAGAGACAAGATCAAGAAAAAATTGAAGAAAATTTATATAAAGATACTGAGCATAATAGGAAACCATTTTATAGATACATAATATGTGGAAGGACATACAAATTGATAAACTGTGCACAGATTCTAAAACGTATTCTCAGATACAATAGATAATAGATATATTTACAAAATCTTATACAAAGCAATTTAGCAACACAAAGGGGAGTAACATCCAGGTAACCTCAGATACTAAAATCTAATAAGATTATATTGAAAGAGAACTATGCAAACTGGGTCCAGACAAAGCACAGGGAAGGGACAGAATTAGTATTAATGACCTGAGAACACTTCAGCAATAACATACTGTACAATTATATTTACTCTTTACTAGGTCAAATAAATCTGGGGAGAGTCCTCAAGATTGAAGACAAAAAACTTATTAAACCTACATTTAAGGAAAAGGGGAGTAGGACAATCCCAGATTCATACAGACTCTTAAGTCTACTTTCATGTTGTGGAAAAATATTTGAGAAGGTAACATTAGATAAGTTATAGTCAGAAATGGAGAGTTTGGGACTTGAAACAATATATTAGCATGGTCCAAAACCAAAAGTTCTGTGCTATGACAAAGTCCCACCAAACAGCAAACAGCAAAATCCAAAAAAGAAAAGAAAGAAGAATGGCAGGACACTGCTGGATTAACTCCTTCTTTTATTAAAACAACCAAAACATCCAAGAATAAGCGCTTTCGGGTGTGATACCCTTCATCAGATAAAGAGAACAAACATTACCACTGTTTTAAATTAAAAGCCAACCAATCAGCAATCAGTAAATTACCCGCCTTTTTAGTAGGGCGGGTTTCAAAGGAACCATGTCATTTAACCCTGGGCTCCTATGAGCCCTCAGCTCCAAGATCCATTCAGATTCAAGGGATTCTGTCATCAACCTTATGTCTCCTCCCCTATTATTTAACCTTACGTTAACCACAGCCCTGAAGCTGAAAGTATGTGTTGAGTGCTGTTCAATGTGCCTATAAAGAGCATTATGCTCATTTTTATTTCTAATATTGGAAAGATGCTGTAAAATTCTGATCTTAAACATATTATTGGTCTTCCCAACATAATATGTTGCGCATTGTTCACATGTAGCCAAAATAAACTATGTTACCTGTCCTGCAGGTAGCCCTTGCCTTAAGATGGTATAACCTTCCAGTAACAGGATGTTTAAAAGTTGCATTCTTATTGATAGACGGACAGGCTTTACATAAGCCACAGGGAACACTGCCTGGGCTCTCCTTAAATAAATTGGATGTAGTAAAAGCCTTTTCATTACAAAGGATGTCCTTCAAATTCTTATTTCTCTTGTATCCAAAGCTGGGTCTGGTTCCTAATAGATCCTTTAACTTATTGTCACTTCTTAAGATGTTCCAGTTTTTAAAAATTATATTTTTTATATCTTTGGTATTGCTACTATAGGTGACAAACAACTTGGGTTCCCTTTTTGTGGAGCTTTGGCCTTGGATTCAACGAGCTCTTGTCTGATCCATGGTTTGTATTTACTATCCCTTTTCTGCCTGCTATCATTAATGACTTCACTAATCATCCCCTCTTTGTATCCTCTGTCCACAAAACATTGCTTCAAGGACTCTATCTCTTTCTCATACTCTGTATCATTCATTGATATCCTAGATATTCTGCCTGCCTGGCCCTGAACTATGTTGGGGAACATATGACGGGGATGCATGCTATCAAAGCATAGCAAACTGTTTTTCAGCAATCCTTTCTAAATAACTTCGATGAAAAACCATTGCTAGTTTGTGTAATACTGACATCCAAAAATCTATGCTGGTATCAGAGAAATTCAACTTAAATCTAAGGAAGGATGTAGTGGAATGTAGATAGCTGACAAAATCTATTAACATGTCTGCCTCACCCTCCAAAAGAAAAAACATCGTCTACAAAACGTGTATACATATACACATGTTGTTTCCATAATGGATGTTCTAAAATTACATCTTTCTCCCAAAACCAAAGGACCAGGTTGGCGTATGTATTAGCACAGGGGGTGCCCATAGCTACCCCCTGTGCTTGTCTGTATATTTGCTTGTTCCCTATAAAGACATTATTCTCTAAGACCAAGGCCAACATCATCTTAACTAAGGATATATTGTTGTCCTCCTCACCCAAGTCACTCAGAACCCCACCTATGGCTTGGATACCAAAGTCATTACTGATCACAGTAAAAAGATTATGGACATCCAACGTCACCATTAAAAGTTTTCCCTGTGGCTTATTATGATTGAACCTGCCTACCCTTCTAAGGAAATCACCAGTGTCTTTCAACACAGAGGTTGCTTTATCTAGAAGTGGTCGAAGTGTATATTCTACCCAGATGGAGATATGCTCCATGACCCAGCCTCTGCCCGAGACAATGGGTCTGAACGGGGGGCCTTCTACAGGGCTGTGGTTAACGTAAGGTTAAATAATAGGGGAGGAGACATAAGGTTGATGACAGAATCCCTTGAATCTGAATGGATCTTGGAGCTGAGGGCTCATAGGAGCCCAGGGTTAAATGACATGGTTCCTTTGAAACCCGCCCTACTAAAAAGGCGGGTAATTTACTGATTGCTGATTGGTTGGCTTTTAATTTAAAACAGTGGAGGAGGACAACAATATATCCTTAGTTAAGATGATGTTGGCCTTGGTCTTAGAGAATAATGTCTTTATAGGGAACAAGCAAATATACAGACAAGCACAGGGGGTAGCTATGGGCACCCCCTGTGCTAATACATACGCCAACCTGGTCCTTTGGTTTTGGGAGAAAGATGTAATTTTAGAACATCCATTATGGAAACAACATGTGTATATGTATACACGTTTTGTAGACGATGTTTTTTTCTTTTGGAGGGGTGAGGCAGACATGTTAATAGATTTTGTCAGCTATCTACATTCCACTACATCCTTCCTTAGATTTAAGTTGAATTTCTCTGATACCAGCATAGATTTTTTGGATGTCAGTATTACACAAACTAGCAATGGTTTTTCATCGAAGTTATTTAGAAAGGATTGCTGGAAAAATAGTTTGCTATGCTTTGATAGCATGCATCCCTGTCATATGTTCCCCAACATAGTTCAGGGCCAGGCAGGCAGAATATCTAGGATATCAATGAATGATACAGAGTATGAGAAAGAGATAGAGTCCTTGAAGCAATGTTTTTTGGACAGAGGATACAAAGAGGGGATGATTAGTGAAGTCATTAATGATAGCAGGCAGAAAAGGGATAGTAAATACAAACCATGGATCAGGCAAGAGCTCGTTGAATCCAAGGCCAAAGCTCCACAAAAAAGGGAACCCAAGTTGTTTGTCACCTATAGTAGCAATACCAAAGATATAAAAAATATAATTTTTAAAAACTGGAACATCTTAAGAAGTGACAATAAGTTAAAGGATCTATTAGGAACCAGACCCAGCTTTGGATACAAGAGAAATAAGAATTTGAAGGACATCCTTTGTAATGAAAAGGCTTTTACTACATCCAATTTATTTAAGGAGAGCCCAGGCAGTGTTCCCTGTGGCTTATGTAAAGCCTGTCCGTCTATCAATAAGAATGCAACTTTTAAACATCCTGTTACTGGAAGGTTATACCATCTTAAGGCAAGGGCTACCTGCAGGACAAGTAACATAGTTTATTTGGCTACATGTGAACAATGCGCAGCATATTATGTTGGGAAGACCAATAATATGTTTAAGATCAGAATTTTACAGCATCTTTCCAATATTAGAAATAAAAATGAGCATAATGCTCTTTATAGGCACATTGAACAGCCCTCAACACATACTTTCAGCTTCAGGGCTGTGGTTAACGAAGGTTAAATAATAGGGAGGAGACATAAGGTTGATGACAGAATCCCTTGAATCTGAATGGATCTTGGAGCTGAGGGCTCATAGGAGCCCAGGGTTAAATGACATGGTTCCTTTGAAACCCGCCCTACTAAAAAGGCGGGTAATTTACTGATTGCTGATTGGTTGGCTTTTAATTTAAAACAGTGGTAATGTTTGTTCTCTTTATCTGATGAAGGGTATCACACCCGAAAGCGCTTATTCTTGGATGTTTTGGTTGTTTTAATAAAAGAAGGAGTTAATCCAGCAGTGTCCTGCCATTCTTCTTTCTTTTCTTTTTTGAATATATTAGCATGCATGAGTTGAAAATTGACCTGTTACTACTTGTAACATGATGTTCTATAACAATATAATAACAGCTTTGAATGAAAAACGTGTGCTGTGATGTAATTTATATAAATTTAACTTCAGTATTTGACACGGTCATACACAAAACACTGATCAACAAATTAGAGCAACTAAGTATTGATGCCCTCTTGATAAGATGGATAGCTGCATGGCTTTCAAATAGGACATGGCAAGCATACAGCAATTGGACATGAAAAATTCTTGGTTACAGTCAGGATGTCCCACAGGGTTCTATCCTAGGCCCACACATGTTTAGATAGTATCTTTCAGATCTATCTTTTTCATCTGAGGTGTTTTGCAGTCTATATGGAGACTACTTAAAATTGGGTAAACTGATTACATATGATACAAACTGGGCATGTTTGTAAATGAACTTGACTAAATTGACCATTTGGACACAAGAAAATAATACACTGATAAAACACATCAAAAACTTAACATATGAGATTTGGTAGGCATAAACTGAAAGATGAATTAAGCAATAACCGATGACGTGGTGTGGTATACTGAAGATTTACCCACGGTTGGTGTGGTTTAATCATGAGGAGAAGCCCGAGTGATTAAACAAAGGCAACTGTGGGTAAATCTGCAATATACCACAACCATGGAGTAGGTTACTGCTATTATACAATGACATTATTTAAGAAAAAAATATTAATTTTCTTAAATAATGTCTTTGTATAATGGCGGATTGCTGTTCTTCTGCCAGTTGTGGTATACTGCTTCTTCATTTTGATGTACTGCGCATGCGTATGGGACTTGCTTTCCCACGCATACCCAGTACATCAAGGCTTTGAAACAGAAGCAACAGAAAAAAGAAAGTCTCCATTGCTCCGTTTTCTCTCTTTTTTTTTAATGGAATAACAATATGGAAACCTTATAAGTAAACACGCATGAGTAAACTGGAAAGAGTACAGCAGAAATATACCAAGGGCATACATGGATGTGAAAATTTAAGGTATTAGGAAAGACTAATATCTGAACTTGTACAGTGTCAAATACAGATGTTTAAGAGTAGACCTTATTCAGGTATATGGGGTATTTACTACCTCTGGAGATATTTGAGGTTTTCTAAAAGTAGAAGAGAGTCATCAGAGAACCCATGCAGAAGATTCTATAGGAATCAGAAGTGTACTAATTGGTTCTCTGACACAGCAGCTGATGCATGTAATAGACTATCAAATTATTATACAGCAAGCACTAGTTTAGATATTTTAACAGCAGCCTGAACACTTATTATGAGTACAATTGTTTTGGTATATTGGCAGGCTATAAGGGCATTAATGCCTGTGCTTGAACTATTATGTATGTATGCATGTATGTATGTGCCACCTTACAATTGTTTTTTATAGATTTCCTTGGATGTGACTGTCTTTTAATTGGCCTTCCAAATACCCTCTTTTTCTCTCTTGAACTACAACTCTCTATTCATTGTATTTTACAAAATAAGGCTATGAAAATTTCATTTAGAATTGTTGCCTTTTGCTTGCCATCTGTGTAATCCCTTCTCTTAACTAATCTCTACAGTTTTGTACTGACATCCCTTCTTTCTCCAGGTATCTATAATCTTTTTTGCCACTTATTTATTTAGATGTACCTTTACTTTTCTTACTGTCTCTGTTGTAAGTTTTACCTTTGTAATATTCTTGCTTGCATGTCTGCAGTCCCATTTGCCTCAAGAAATCTTGGATGGCCTCTTTAATTTCCTTGCTGAAGCATGTACCAGATTTGTCCTTTTACTTCTCTTGCTGCTTTTGTCTTGTTCCTATTCCAGTACTGTATGTCTGCTCCTCTTTATGGAAGGGTTACTTTTTTTGGTAACCATTTGAAATGTCAGGACTCAGTACAGCAAATCCTGAAACATGGAGACAAAATGTCATAAAATGAACTTACATATACTAAGTCCAGGATGGCCATTTCTCCAGATTATTCCCTTTTCTCTAAGGTATGGTAGTCTTGCAGTTGGTATATATAAGCTCAAGAGTGTGTATACAAAAAGAAAACAACACCAGGTGCTGATTGGCTGTCCTATACAGACATCTGACCTATTACAACCCAGTTCATCCTTCCCAGCTTCCACTTCAAACCATCAGTGTTGTATGTACAGCAGCCTCCATAGCCAGGATGAGTATGCAGGCATCAGCTACTCACCTCTACTCTCCTCAGCTGGCATCTTGCCCAGGTCATCTGGAGCACCTTGATTTTTTTTAACCTTTTGTCATCTCTCTATGAGACACAGACAGTTGTGTAATATGGTTTAACATTTTCATCACCACAAACCCATCCTGCACCCATAAAGTCAGTATCTTGTACAGTATTAAGATTTATGCAGAATTCAACACACCTAGCATATGGGCAGCATTGGAAAACATTGAGAGGTATGTGATTCTGCAGCAGTGATGCCGTATTAAATGTCATGTCATTTGTGTATAATGAGGTCTATGTCAGAAGACTGAGTTTTCAGAGACTAGAAATTCATATGGGCAAGACCTTATGACTGAGTTTCCAAAAACTTGAACTTCAAAAAAACCCACAAAAATCTACCTTTTTTTACATTTTTGCTACACCCCAACACCTCCCTGCAAATTTTATATACGAACTCTGAGATCGCACTACAGTGGGGAAAATGGTACATTTCCTGATCCTCACTGTATCACAATCTCCATTCAAAAGGTTTGGGTTTTCAAAAACTCAATCACATGGTCTCGACCATGTGAATTTCAACTTAGTGAAAACTCAGTCATCTGATAGGGACCTGTATAATGACTTAACTTCATTTATAGATGGAGAGTTGCAATTATTTTCTGAACTCATGGGAATGGCAGGTTTGTTGTGCACCTGACTTTTTTTAAGCACCCATCACCGCTGTAAAGCTATAGTCTAGCACTAGAGCATTGATAGAGGTCAGCCACCACCAGCAGCAGGATGTGCTAAGAGCTTTAAAACATTAAATCCTTCTGTCAGCCCTTATCTCTCTCTCTCTCACTCTCTCTCTTTTTTTCACCATATAAAGTATTTGACATGTCTTAAAGCTCTTTTTACTCCATGATACTGCTCTCAGGTGGCTGCTCTCTGTGTGGCAGAGGTAAATGTGTTATAGGCTTCAAAGGCAGAGGTCAGAATTCACCTCTCTTGCTTCACCCTCAAAATTAATTTTTTGGTATCCACCTTTCATACAGACAGCAAGCTGGGTGTGGTCAGAAACCTGATCATAATCCTCTGCCTTATATTCACCACAAGGGTCACTGCCACAAAGCTTCATTATATGAAAGGTGGAGTACCAGGCAATGTAATCTACAAGGAAGAGGGTGAGTTGGAGATCTTTTTCCCATTCTATACGTCAGTCCCCAATACAGATGGCTTGGATGTGTTTGTGGAAGCTTAAGAAGTCTGGTGAATGAATTTAATTAAAATGTGGCTATGGACTTCATGTACTTTATTCCTATATTTTGCTGATTTTCTACACTGTGTATGTTTCTATACAGCTTTGCTTCTATATTTTGGCAGTTGGTACTATTTGTTCTGCATGATTTTGAGATGATTGCTGCAAATTGTATGGAGTATACAAGTTCCTGTTTAACTGTTTTCCTCTTTATATAAATTGTAGAATAGTGTTATGATACAGTTTGATCACATCAAAGCCATACTATTCTGGTCATAGATGGATTTCTGTATAATCTGATAAAGTGCACATGCAAGAAATGTGGACCTTCTAAGGTAAAGCTCAGTGAGAAGTGTTATCATAATTGTGTCACAATTAGTTACCTACAAGATAAAGAACTCCGAAAGACAGCTTGAAATGTTCTTGCAACAGAGGTTTTGGTTGTTGCTCTAAATATAATCTGATTCAAGATGAAGAAGGAGAGAGCTTATGGCATTCAGGATGCATCATACCAAACTGATGATCATGACTGCAGAATAATATCAACTGATGTTTTTATTAGTTTTCTAGGGGCATTATATCTCAATGAGTGCATCTAATCAGCTTGAAAATACTTTACCTTCATCTGTCAAGATAAGTGAATTTGATGTTGCTGAGTGGATGCCAAGGCTTAAGTCATTTTTGGATCCATATATTTGCAATGATTCTGTTGTCCATCAATAGTTGCTTTTAACAACTACCTATAATTCAACTGATTTAAGGATTTAAACAAAGGAGTAATATGGTTGTCTGGTGGCACTATTATTACAGGAGAAAGGACATTATAAGTGGTGAAATATTCATGGGCTCACTAGTATTATGAGTGGAATAGAAGTATTTTCTTTATTTTTGTGTTAATGAGCAAGAAGACACATTGAGCTTATTAAATGTAAGGAAAGGTCTGTTTGAATGTTTGGATGCCCAGAGTTCATCCTGCTTCTCCTAAGTTTCCTTGAAGTGATTTTGAAATTGCAGCAGTAAACTAAGTTCAAGGAAATATTCCTGGTGGTTTTCTCAAGTGGTGCTTGTTGCAGATTATCAGGAAGAAGGTCAATGATGGATTGGATTCCCATATGGATGAATGGTTGAGGTCTACCTACTGATTAAGGAAATTGTGCCCTTCATTCCTGAAACTGAAGTATGTTGTATCTGAGTTTAAATCACTGGAGTTGTAAATGCCTTCATATGCTGCTATGCGTTTGGCCTCATAAGAAAGTATTGTATGATGCTTTCTGTTAATAGTAGACTGCCTTCTCTGTTCTCTATTATTTTATGATGTTTTGATTTAAATTTATTGATTTGTTTTTACATATGTATTTTAAATAAGTTGTCCAACTGAGTTGATGATGCTCATTTCCAGTGGATGGCCAGGAAATCTGCTTGCAAAGACGTACAGGACTTGAACTTTACTAGTCTCTAAAATTCTAGGTACAGATCTTGTCTGGTCATTATGTAATATACTCTTTAAATTATGTCTGTAATGAAGAAGATTATGCAGAAGTATGCATGAGTGATATTCAAAAGAGCTATAGAAAAATACATGCATTTCTGTATGATGTGTTAATGAATGATGATATGGATGTTAGAATGTATAATTTTTGTTTAGTAGAAAAAACCTAAGATAGGGGTGTTATTTTGAAGGTCCATAAAAATTTGGTTAACCTGCCCTTTAGGTCAGTGGTATCTTCCCCCAATTTTATTACTGAAAGTATTGCCATTGTAATACATTTGATTTTGAACCCGTTAGCACAAAATTTACAATCCCATGTAAAAGATTATTGGGATTTTTTGGAAAAGTTTAGACTATTTTTGCATGGTTTTAAATTTGATCCTGATAAACATATGATTTTCACTTTGGATGTAGTTTCTTTATTTACGTGTATCCATCACAGTGAAGGAGTAGATCTGTGAGGGAATTTTTATTTAAATATTTGTCTCTTTCTCAACATGGTGGCTTTATTCTTCATGGTTTTTGTTTATGGTGATTATATTGTAATTGTTTGCTTTATGATTAGTCAGTGTTCAATATATTTCGTGCATAATTAGCAGGTGGCAACTGTTGACAGATACCTGTGCATGACTGCCACCTGCAGGTAAATTAAAGTATTGTTTCAGATGCATGCAATGTTTCCGCTATGTTTACTCTTACCCACACTGCTTGTGTCTTGAATATATGTCGTAAAACCTGTAAGGCAAAAGTGTTCTTATCATAAATAAGAAAAAAATAATCCACTTAAACATAAGTGAAAAGGCATTTTTACAGGGGCCAAGCTCCCATGCAATATACATGGAAGGGACCTTCACCCATCAGACCCATATTCCCTCATTTATATATATATTAAGAGAGAGGGCTCAGTGCATACAGTAACACTGCACTTACTCATCCATATGATCTCGGAGTACGCAGTAACACTGCACTTACCCAACTGTGTGATCTCAGAGTATACAGTAACACTGCACTTAACCAACTGTGTGATCTCAGAGTATACAGTAACTCTCCACTTACTCAACTGTATGATCTCAGAGTATACAGTAACACTGCATTTACCCAAATGTGTGATCTAAGAGTAGACAGTAACACTGCACTTACCCAATTGTGTGATCTCAGAGTATATAGTAACACTGCATTGACTTAGAGAATTCAGTAATTGGGTGACAGAATCCCAAGCAAATCGCATATCAGCAAATGACACAGACAGGTTCACTGGAGAACTTACTACATGGGAGCTTGAAGGGAAACCATACAAGTCAATGCAAAGGATGGACACAATGTCAAGAAATACAAAAGATTAGTATGAGTAATTTGTTAAAGAAAACGTAGGTCAATGGCATATATTAAACAAAACATACACGCACACATACATCAGTAGTAATCAGTCCATTAGGTGGTGTCTAAACAAACAAAAAATCAGTTTGCTCATCTAATGCACAAATGGTCAGCAGACCATCAGCTGTCATGTTTGGCACTTATCCTTAGGTAATGTGGCCTTCATATTTATTTTCAGATGGAGAAGTTAGAGGAAGCTAAGTGACAGCATGGGAAATCTTAGAATTGTTTAGATATGTTGATGACTTGCCAAAAGCTGTGTTTCATATCAACCACACATTATCCAAATGAAATGCTCAGAAGTAATACTGTTCCAAAAAATGATATGCCTATTAATCTATTTGAAAGCAGACTGCTGAAATTCAGTCATTTACTATCCATTTTGCAAATAGAGTCATCACAAATGAAAAATACATTATCTACAAGTTATCATATCTTAAATGATATTACTGTATTCTCAATGTGCAGATCTGGTTTTGTCTAAACATAGATTGCATATAATATGTTTTCAAACAATTGCTGTAATGGCAGTTTTATATTGATTTCTGTCATAAATGCAAGGTTAGTAGTTGTAATTATTATGAAGACAATTAGCAGAATAGAAAATGCATAGATTCTAAATGGAAAAATCAAGCATTCTTGCAGCAAAATTAATTACATTGCATTGTGTAGATTTTTTAATTGTAAAATGGAAAACACCCTATGATAAAATTCATTCTTCCCAGCCACCCTCACCTAGCAATTAATCTCATAACTTCAGGAGACCTTGCTGATAATGTATCAGGATATATATTTTTAAATGTTATAGATCTTACATAAAGTAAAAACATGTCCTACCATTGTAGAAGGCAAGCACAGTAATGACCTCCCAGTGGTTGGCCACATATCTAAGTTGGTAAAGTAGTTACTAAGTGTCATGACACACATTACAAATGTTATGTGGTATAAAAAAAGCTTGTTTATTTGTTTTTAAATTACTTATTCTATAGTGCACAAATGAAATTAATTCATCATCATCATCATCATCATCATCATCTTCTTCTTCTTCTTTCGGCTGTTCCCATTAGGGGTCGCCACAGCGGATCATCTGTTTCCATTTCTTCCTGTCCTCTGCATCTTGCTCTGTCACAGCAACCACCTGCATGTCCTCTCTCACCACATCCATAAATCTTATCTTAGGCCTTCCTCTTTTCCTGTCACCTTCATCCTTAGCATCTTTTTTCCCAATACACTCAACATCCCTCCTCAGCACTTGTCCAAACCAATGTAATCTTGCCTCTCTGGCTTTGGCTGCAAACCTTCCGACCAGGGCTGTCCCTCTAATATACTTATTCCTAATCCTGTCCACCCTCATCACACCCAGTGCAAATCTTAACATCTTTAACTCTGCCACATCCAGCTCTAACTCCTGCCTTTTTGTCAATGCCACTGTCTCCAACCCATATAACATAGCTGGTCTCACTACCCTCTTGTAGACCTTTCCTTTCACTCTTACTGGTACTTGTCTGTCACAAATCACTCCTGACACTCTTCTCCACCCACACCATCCTGTCTATGCTCTCTTTTTCACCTCTCTTCTACACTCACCATTACTCTGAACTATTGATCCCAAGTATTTAAACTCATCCATCTTCACCACCTCTACTCCTTGCATCCTCACCATTCCTCTATCCTCCCTCTCATTCACACACATATATTCTGTCTTAGTCCTGCTGATCTTCATTTTTCTTCTCTCTAGAGCATATCTCCATCTCTCCAGGGTCTCCTCCACCACCTATTCCCTACTCTCACTACAGATCACAATGTCATCTGCAAATATCATAGTCCACGGAGACTCCTGTCTGATCTCGTCTGTCAATCTGTCCATCACTATTGCAAATAAGAATTGTCTGATTGTCTCAAGGCTTGTATTTTATATTGCTGGTATAAGAATATTACCTTTGTGTGAATTTCTGCATATCATTGCTATAATGTCCTTGTACCTGACTGAGAGTGCTTCTTAAACAATCTGGAAATACTGAGCTGATAAGTATATTTTTTTGCACTTTAACATTTCAATGTTCTGCACTGTCTTTATTTTTGCTTGACTGAATTATTTACTTATCTGTCTCATCTGTGATGCATTTATATATTTGCTGGCCGAATTTTCTTTTCTGATCTGTACTGAAATGTTTATTTCTCAGAAAGTTTGTAGTGAACTTATTCCACAGTGGACAATCTGGTCAAACAGTTTTTGTGTTATCTGATTTTCACAAGGCTTGTCTTTTGTCTTGCTGGTATACAAATATTACCTTTGTGTGAATTTCTGCATATCATTGCTAGAATCTCATTTTGCCTGACTGAGAGTGTTTCTCAAACAATCTGGAAATATAAATCAGAAAAGTATATTTTTTTGCACTTTAACTGTTCAGTGTTCTGCACTGTCTTTATTTTTGCTTGACTGAATTATTTACTTATATGTCTTATCTGTGTCTGCATTTATATATTTGCTGGCTGAATTTTGTTTTCTGATCTGTGCTGAATTTTTTTATCTCCCACCCTGCCACCAAACTGCTGTTGTGTTCTTAAAGTTGGTTGCTTTTGTAGTCGCCTGCCCCTACTGTAAATTTGGTCTGGGACACTCCTTCTAGTCCCATCTCATTAGCTCATTCTACCTAATACAGAGATCATTTGGGAAAGCCAAACCCCTTAGTCCCTTAACCTTGAATTATCTTCTGTTCCTGCTCTCTCCCTTTCCACTTTATATAAAAAAAAGAAAAGAATAAAAAGACACTTTATTCATTTGCTTATATTTTTCTGTATTTGTTGCTACTAGTCTGTTACTTCATCTTGCTTTTTCCTGCTACTTGCTGCTTGTTCTCTGAAGTGCTCAACTGCATCTTTTCTGTCGCATTTATTACTGCTTGTTTATAGACTGTTTGAATTGTTAAGTATTATTCTAAGCCTCTTAGTTTTGGTTTAAGCATTTGGGCTTTAGGCCCACCCCTTAGTTCTTCCTGGCCTTTCTCCCTCAGATTATGACAAATATGGATGGAGAATTTCCTACAATTTCTCCTCCCAGTCTGGTTGATATAGGCATACTGAGACAATGTAACAACTGCCTCTTGTAGACAAACAACCATCTACTACTACCACCTAGGAACACAATTTGTGAAAGATGCAATTACATTAGGAACCTAGAGTCCATGCTCTCTCCTCCTCAAGCCAGTATGTCTGGCACTAAAAAGGTTGTCACCACAATCACTACATCTCACACATCACCCACACCTATACAACACACACCCATTTATGTGGAGGTCCTCAACATAAACATACCCAAACAAAGGAGACGTCCGAGGCAAAAAAACATGCAATCTCCACAGCCCTCCACACCACATACCATGCATAGTCCACACCCGAGTCTCACAGCCACTAAGGCCTCACTATATGCCCAACATATTAGTCATAGGAGACTCCATTGTGAGACACACAGATGTGCCTCTCACCAGGGTGGATAAGGAGAAAGTCACGGTTAATTATCTGTCAGGTGCCAGAATCTGCTGTATCACATACGCACTCATGTCTCTCAACAGCAGGTACTGTTATGACTCTGTTATAGTCCATGTTGGCATGAATGATTTTAGACGTACCTCTCTGGACTATATGAAGACAGACATGATTGAGCTCACTGATTATGTGTCCCAGGCAGGTATGTCCCTAGCCTTGAGCAGAATGACCCTTCAATACAAACAGAAAATTATTGACTTTAAGAATTTGCTTAATTTCTGGTGTCATTCCAGGGGGATCCAGTACCTGACAACCTGGGAAGATATGATTGACATGCAACGATGCTTTGCCAGAAATGACCTGCATCTGTCTCACGTGGGCTTCAGGATTATGGCAAAGGCTCTTTCCTCCCCCATAATGCCTTTTTTTAGGAAAAGTGATGAGATTAAAACTACCAACATAAAAATTTCAACAAAACACAAATTAAAGGTCATGCTGCTAAATGCTAGGAGTCTAAACATGAAACTGTGCTCATTACAAGCATTCTTAACCCTGGAAAATGCTGACATCTGTGCAGTCACAGAAACCTTGTTCAAAGCTGCAAAGAGCACCCTGGCCTTACCTAGTTACTCATCCTATCATGCATTCAGACCCCAAACTGTGGGCAGTAAAGGCAAAAAAGGTGGAGTTTCAATATACATTAAAAGACATACACACCTCCAGGCTGGTCCAACAGTATGGCACACAGGAGACACTCCAGGTGCAGTTAACAATTGACAGGACCCCTATTCAAGCCATAGCTAGCTACTGACCCCCAAATCTGACTCAAGATGCCTAATCCACCTATTTGGACCTGTTCAAATCTATCAAGATTCAACCCTTTACCCTGATCCTGGATGACTTTAACTACCCAAACATAGATTAGAAGAACTACCCATGCCAGAACACAAATGCCCAGAGAGTCCTCAATTTTGTCAGTGCAAATGCCTTGGAACAGCTAGTTGATACCCCCACAAGAGGTGATAATATCTTGGATTTGATAATAACCAACATGAGTAACCACTGCATCATCCCTGTAGTATCAGCCTCCCTGGTAAGATATGACCATAAAGCAGTCACTTTTGAAGTCACCATCTCCCTCAGTCTACCTCTAGCTAGGATCAGACATATAAACTTCTCCAAATCTGATTACCGCTTCCTGAGGGATGGTATAATCAGCTTTGCAGCCCCCTCTGTAGGAACTGGCACCAATATCCAAAACTACACCAAAGCACTATACGAGCTTTTATATAGATGCATGGAATCAGGAATACCCGACAGGACTAAATCATCCTCCGCAGGGAAGAATACACCTGTCTGGTGGACATCTGCAATAAATAAACTCTATAACAAAAGGAAAAAAATTGCTCTCCAAGACCAAGAAGGAGCAGTTACCCAATTGGAAGCAATATCTGCTTAGCCTGAACAAGCAAATAAGAGCACTAGTGAAATCCTCCAAAACAAACTTCAAGTCCAAATTGGCCACATCTACTAGAGACAAACATAAGGCCCTCTTCACATATGTCCGCAACCTCAAAGGAAGCATCTGTTCAGAACTGGTCGTCAAGGACACCACATATACAAATGCTGTAGATATAGCAAACTTGCTGGCTGACAGATTTCAGCAAAAACATCACCCCTCTGCCCCCCATTAGTAAATCCAGACATCCCCAGTACCTGTCCCATTTCCCTTATATCTAGGAAAAAGGTCATTACTGCTCTCTGAAAGGCAAAAAATGCAGCCTCCATGGAACTTGATAACAGCCCAGGCTGCATCCTACGTGAACTCAGGTGGGAACCTGCAGCACCATTAGGCACCCTATTCAACCAAAGCCTGAGTACTAGCTTTGTACCAGCTGAGTGGAAGACAGAAACTGTCATCCCTTTGCACAAAAGTGGAGTATCCACCGATCTGGGAAATTATAGACCCATCAGCCTGTCTAGCCTGATCTGCAAGGCCATGGAATGGATTAATATGGACCTCATTAACAAGGACATTGGCAACCTCCAAACACTAGATCCCAAACAGTTCGGCTTCATCAAAGGGAGGTCATGTCTACTAAATTTGGTCTACTTCTTTGAGACAGTCACCAAAGCCATGGACAAGGGGAAGACCTCCTACCTTGACATGGCCAAATCCTTTGACACTATTCCCCACTTAGGCATAATAGATAAACTCTCTCAACTAGGCATCAATCCATATGTTACCAGATGGGTAGCAAACTGGCTCACTGTTAGAACCCACCTAGTCAAAAATAGGGGAAGCCACCTCAAGCAGTGGACCTGTAACAAGCAGTGTACTCCAGGGTTTGGTCTTGGTGCATCTGTTATTTGGGATATACTTTTCTGAGGTGCAGGCCAAAACCAGTGGGCTATGGCTGACCAAGTTTGCAGATGACTGCAAGCTGGGTGCTGTCATCAATTCCCCCAGTGATGTGGACATCCTCCAAGAGGGCCTCACTCAGACAAATGATTGATGCCAGAAACATGGCCTCAAGCTGAATACCAAAAAATGCATCATCATCATCCCGTTTGAGAAGAGTGATGTGCCCACAAATTATCACATTAATAACAATGTCCTAAGCACACAATCAGTCGTGAGGGATTTGGCCATCCAGGCTGATAGCAACCTGACTTTTGACCACCATGTTGCTTCCATTGCACGGAAAGCCTTCTACATGGCCCACATCATACGTAAGGGTATCTCATCCAGGGACATGGAGGTCATAACATCCCTGTATTCTTCCCTTATAAGGCCCATTATTGAGTACAAAGCCCCTTTTGGCATGTACCTCACAGAGCACATGCAGCAGCTGAAGAGACTCAGGAGGTTCCTCACCAGGAGAATCCAGGGCCTCAAACATCTACTATATACAGATAGGCTAAAAGCCCTATCCTTCTACTCAATTTCACACAGATTCCTCAGAGGTGACTTCTGTGTGGCACAGAAGGCAAACATGGACCCCACCTTGATGGAACTGCTGCATATCCGCAAGCCAAGCTCCACTCGAGTAACTCACACATGCAACCTCAACATGGTCTGTGACATTAACAGGACTTGTTGGTGGGACAGATTTGTGTCCCAGAGACTCCCCCCATCTATGGAATAGATTCCATCTCCACCTCATCAGAGTATGTCTTTACCTCTTTTAAGCGCAACCTGGATAACTGGATGGGAAAAAGAAAATACACCCTTGGGATTCCACCCATGTCTCTGCAGAACAGAGGCATTGGATGCTCACTTGTCTAAACATGGGCTAAACTCTTGGCTAGGCTTATAAGGGCCTCAGAGCCTAGTAACCTCCTTTGATCCCATTATCCTATGAAGGAAGAAGCTAAAAGGCAGGAAGGGGGCAAAGCCTATGTGGCTGCACAGGATTCTGTTATTGGCCATGACAGTAAAGGGCAGGGCCTACAAGAGATGAAACCAAAGGCCTGGGGTATACAGATGTCACAGTACAAGGATACTATCAGAAAGGGAACAAAGTGTTCCTACATGTGCTCAACAGTTAACTGGTCAGCCATTACCTTCCCAATCCTGCTTACCTGCAGTTACATGTCTCCAGGAGTATTTTCTGCTATATGACATCACTACAAGGTCACCGTTCAAGTTGCTACTATTTCCAACCTTGAACAGTATTTCATTTTTTCCATGTCAGTAATCTGGAATTCATAAGTAAGGGGATGCCCCCATATCCATATTTGGTCCTATACAGACCACCTCAAGGCCCTATCCCTGTATTCTGTCTCCTACAGGCTTTTGAGGGGGAGATCTATGCCTGGCATTGAGACCATTGTCAGACCCCACTCCGATAGACCTTCTGCATATCCACAAAACAAACAGTAGCAGAATTACCCATTCTAAAGACTTAAACCTTGCCTGTGATATAAATAGGACCTGCTGGAGAGATAGGTATGTATCCCAGAGACTACCTGGTCTATGGAACAGACTCCCCATCAATGTGAAGCAGAGTTCCTCCCTAACCCAATTCAAGTGCAACATGGACAATTGGATGGGAAACTGGAAATTCATCCCTGGTTTGGCACCTATATCTTTAATGCAAACAAGTAGCCTGTAAATGGTTCATCTTCCAGGCCCATGCTTATACTTATTAAGGGTATCAGAACTTGTCAGAGATTTGGGATGCATGGCTAGGCTTAAAAAGGCCCTTGTGGTCATTAGCCTAGTAAACACCTATGAACCTATAAACCTCCTTGAGGATTTGGAGACTTCCCCTACAAAAATTATGTCTGTTGTATTTTCACTCAATAGTCACAGTGCAGTATTTCTTGATCTTTTTATAGGTTCAAAGGTAATTACTGGGCAATCAGTCTGCAGACCATTATAATCCTAGCCAAAAACACCCTATTTAAAAGATCCCTCCAGCACCAAGAGGACAAGACAAGACAGACTGCAGGACAAATTGTGTCTGCCTGTCTAATTATCTAGGTTTACCTTATGGTCAAATGGGGGCCTTGGCAGAGTAATGGACCAGCCTTCCCCAATGCAGCCATTCCAGTGTTCCATTACTTGACTGTTTCACTGCACTTACCATAAACACTGTTCAAACCAGGTAATGTGGATGGAATTTTTTTCTTAACTTTTATTGATTAGAGGTTTTGGATTCAACTTATTTCAAATTGTATAGCATAAACACTGATGGCTAATTGCTATACAAAACAGTCATGTATTAAAAACACACCTATCATGAACAACAATAAACATTTCCTCCATTGAAACTCACATTCATATCTGACGAGTGACAGATTAAGTATACCTTGGGCATCGGGCAGTTTTAAATCTGTGGGCCCCCTGCACACCTAGGGCCATGCACAAACACATGTATTATTTGATTCTCCTTCTTAATTGTTTTAAATTATATTTCTTTTAATATGGCAACATTTCTTTCTTAATAAAGCAACATTTGTTAGAGTGAGTTTTTAATTTGGAGTTTTGAACATTGTTCTAGTAAGCAGTGAAACAAAATACATAACACAATAATGACAAAAGTACACATTTCAGAACATTTTAAACATATAAGGCTACTGTCACTATAATCCACCAACATCCATACTCAACAATGATGCTTACTTCATTGACTGTGTACATATCACATATCCGATTGTTATAAAAATAACCACAGAAAAGTACTCACATTTGCTTTACACAAATGCTCATTAGTCCTGCAAAGTGAGAATAATGACTTTTTAACTTTACCATCTCAGCAGGGTCAGACATGTTTTTGAGATACATCCCCTAAACCCAGCAATTATAGCTCCATTGTTAACTGCATCCTACTCAGATGTCTGAGTCAAAAAATGAACAATGATATTGACCAAAGTCACATATGTCAAATGTGTTTCATACAAATACACAGACGCCAAACTATTAAAACTTCATACGCGCACACACACACACACACATGCGCGCGCACACACACACACTCACCACATGCACACACACACACACACACACACACACACACACACACACACACACACACACACACACACACACACACACGCACACACACGCACACACACGCACACACACGCGCACACACACACATGTGCACACTAGTCAGGCAAAGCTAAAGTAAAGATTTATGAACAGAAAATAAGAGCATAAGGTGCTTTCATCCATAGACAGCCCACTACCAGCAGTTATAGTCACTTTGTTGATAGTGTACACCCCTTATCACTATGAAGAAATAAAACACATAATTTGTATGAGCTACATGAAATTCTATAGAGATCACTTGCATCATACCACAATATCCAGCCAGGTGTAGTACAATTTTTACAGAAAAGTATTTAAGAGCTCATAAGAAATTTTAACCACATGAAAACATACGCTAATACAATATGCACAACCTGTGCAGAAGTAAAAGGCATCTTAATAATTACACATGGAAGATAACTATTACTAATACAGAGGTTGTGACTGGCAAACAACTTTGCATTTCAGTGCTTCATTTACAAATGCAGTGCATGCCACCCTTGGAGAATACATTTCCTATGTTGCATTAAAAATTGGTGTGGTACTGACATTACCATAACATTTTTCTGAACTAGATCAGCACACCTCTCAACCTCTTAGCTCAAGAAATCTGGACAAACAAAAATAATAGGGGACAAAGGCCCCAAATGAGGCACAGACTTTAAATATTGCTCTTATAAACTTATAAACATGATAGAATAGAAACTTTTGCATTAGTAATACTTTCCTGAAGGATATGCCTGTCATTATTTAGTGGCATCCATTCTCAATGATTTGCCAGAAAACCACAAATTTTATGAGCAGCAAAGCAAAAATATCAGACAAAAATCCTGACATTTGGCATAAATCTATAGAAGACACAATTCCACCATCAGAAAAAAACAGACTTTAATGCAGCAAAGCTTTCAGTTAGATAACCTTTCTCAAGTTAGATAGTGTACAGAAGAGACCTAGAGGTGGTGATCTAAATAATTATCTCGAGAATAAAGAATATGAGTGGATTATCAGGCTCCATGCAGACTCAGAACCTGGTATAAACAATATAGTTATCATCAAACCTGTGCTTGTTAAAATACAACAGCAACATTTGTAACATACACTTTTAAGGATGTTTTAGAAAAAGTTTTAATTGATGGTATAGTGTGATTTGCTGGCTGTGATCACATGTTACCGTTTGGCTCTTATTTAAATGTAATATGATGTGTACTGTTTTAGCATTGAGAAAGGCTGTTTAACTGAAAGCTTTGCTGCAATAAAGTCTGTTTTTTTCTGATGGTGGAATTGTGTCTTCTCTAGTGGCTTTTTGTTCCAGTTTTCAGTGTACCAGTTTGTTAGCTCTAATTCTGCAAAAATCTCTCAGTTGATAGGTATGATCAGCTGTGCAATAATGAATGGTTGACAAATGGCAAGAGGTTCATAGTTACTAGGCATTCGGTCTTGGAGACCTTTAAGGAACCTAGTCCAAAATTTCCAATGACTCCAAAGTGCTGCCTAGTTAAGTGACTTGCTCACTGTCACAAAGTGGGTAAATGATTGCGGAAAGATTCAAACCCAACACCCTTGCCACACGAAACAGCTCATTAACAAGTCTTAGCTTTAGTCATCTAATCTAACTGCCATAGTAGCAGATTTAAATAAATAACAAAATCCTCTGCAATCCGAACTTGTAGAGAAGACCGTATCACTGTAATATGTGACAAAGACTGCATAATGGATGTT
Source organism: Protopterus annectens (assembly GCF_019279795.1). Lineage (NCBI taxonomy): Eukaryota > Metazoa > Chordata > Ceratodontiformes > Protopteridae > Protopterus > Protopterus annectens. The sequence continues at coordinate 1,190,761,177 of NC_056725.1, read as the reverse complement.
ACAAATTACATGACTATGATCAGCACTCCAAATAATACAGACAACATGGCCTGACAAATGTGAATACCTTTGCAGCTGCTGAAGGCTGTAAGGAAGGTACTACAAAAATGTATTATTAAAATGCAACATGTTTAGAGTATGTTGCAGAATCCAGGCCTATTAATGAATTAAGTCCTACTTTAGAGTAATGCATAAAGCAAACCGATACAAATGCCGGAGCATCCTTTGTTCCACTACCCACAAGTCATACAAAAATAAGAACTATTACTGCATTAATGCATACAATATACTGCTTTCTTTGTTGGGGGGTGGGCTTACATGTTCGCAGGACAACTACATTTCATTGTTGAGCACCTGTGTCTCCTATATAATCAAGAATTGTTATTCCCTCTGACATCACTCAGTACAGGTCTGACCTACTTGAATGGCTAATAATGCTGTATTGTTGCAGCACATACCTCCATGGGCGATAGAGCAAGATCTCAGACAATGGGGACCTATGCAGGATAATGAATCAGCCTCCCACTAGCCATACCAATACCCCATTGCTTATTTGTACCTCCCCAATTAACATACCATGAACACTGACCAAACCTGTCAGTATACATGCTAGTTCCTTCCTTCTTTACTTTTACAATTATCACAGAGATTTTGATTTCATTTAAAACTTATTTCAAATTTTCCAGAAAAAAACACAAACAATTTTCTAAACAAAACACTTTTCTCTTCCCTAGAAACTCACATTTAGTGAAAATGCATCTGGGAACTCGATAAACTACACTAGATGTGCTAAGATGCTTACTCATATAGAGAAGTACTAATTAGGATTGCCACCTTTTCAAATGCCCAAAGTGGGACAATTGTGGTACAATCATCAGATTTTACAGGCCAAAACATACCCACGGCCAGTACAAAGGGCAGAACTTCACATTTTTGCCTAAATAAAAGCTTATTCTTGTAGTATTTTAGTTGCTTATTGTGTTTCTGATAACATTTAGGTGTTTCAGATAGAGAATAACAGTTTTATGCTACTTTTTTCAACTACTACATAGAATATAGGAAATAATTTTGCCCTAAAATCTCAGGACATTGGCCATTTTTACAATTTTTTGCAGGACACAATTGCCCAAAGAGGGACTGTCCCTCACAAAGTGGGACAGGTGATAACCCAAGTACAGATTAGCGTCTATGTGAAAGATGCATTTCCTAACAGCCTGGGACAGGCCACCTTTTCAAGATTAGTGGAGTACTGTCTAATGAAGTAACTTGGCAGAGTCACACAGAAGATAAATGATGACTGAGGGAATCAACCATGTACTACAGGAAGCAGCTCCATATTTAACAGCTCACAATCTTACTCATCTACAGTATGTACTAGACAAACAATCATAACCCAAACGTAATGGATTTCACAACAGTGTGCCTGCAGAAAACAGAATTAAAAATGTGTCATAGCTAAAATATTAACATTGAGCTCAAACTTCATGCTGTCCATTTTATTCATAACTAAAAAATAAATGCACAGTCAACATTCAACAGAACAAGGAAACCAAGGATCATGTCCAAAAAAAACATAGCTCATATGATGATGGCCCTCTTCAGTACAATCAGTTTACTGGAATCAGTTTCCTTCCTTTAAACCATCACTACCCTAGTTCATAGGTAGTTAATAGACTTGCAGGCCAGGGGACTACTGAGGACCTTGGCCCAACTTTCCAGTTGCCTGAAAGCTGTCTGGTTAAATGACTTGCTCAAGGATAGGGCATGCATATAATGCAAAACCAGATATGTTTTACAAAACCGGACACAAATAAGAGAAGACTGCTTCAAATCTTTCAAAAAATTAACAGAACAGATTTTGAAACAACATTTATTTTGTGAACTACTAAAACTGTGAAACTCTAATGACTGATATTGACTGGCTGTAATCCTCAGAGATTTACCAAAGAAGGTCTGGCAGTTGGTGTGGTGGATTAAGGCATCTCCCTTCTATAAGATGCAGGGTTTGAGTCTATGCATAACCTGCACTCCCTAATTAGTACACACACACACACACACACACACACACACACACACACACACACACACACACACACACACACACACACACACACACACACACACACACACACACACATGCTGCTGGGGAAACCATTCTGGTGTGATTATGGTTCTTATGCAGGGAAGCAAGGCAAAATAGGCAGAACAGCAGACAACAGCACATAAAATAGGAGGTAGAGAGGAAACTAGCTGACTTTACGGGGTTGATAAAACAGGAGGACCAGATGGGTTACTTCACACATACCTCAGAAATCTGGATAGTGTGCGCTTCATCAGGTCACTTGCTTGTGCTAGATTGCCACAACAACTGCAGTACCCTTGTATGGGGGGGGGGTGGCCAAAAAGTATAGGGAACCATGTGACTGTTAGCTTAACAACAGAAAAGTCATGGGCATAATTGTGAGTGGAAGGCTGATGGTATTTCTACAAGACAGAAATCTCCATACAGCAACTTGCATGGGTTCATGGTCCCAAGAAGCTATGAGTCAAGTCTGTTACAGTTAAGTGATAGACTTTCAGAAGAACCACATGTACTGCAAATGGAATTAGCACTAAAACTGATCAAACTGGGTTTCATTTCTATGGCTCAGTCACACACAGGAAATTGAGAGAAAACTAATGCATATTTGCATGGTAGGAAACAAAGGGTTGTATAAAGAGGGATGTGAGAAATGAAGAAAGTGAATAGCAGAGTACAAAGCTCTGTCATGCTTCAACTATTCCTTGGTGTATTTGTCTCAGACATATCCGAGAGAACAGAGAAATAGGATTGATTCAAAGACAGGTATAGCACTGCATGATGGGGAAGAGTCTAATGATTTGAAATGAGTGTATAAATGGACAGAAACATGGCAACTGAGGTTCAGTGCAAACAAATTCACTTATGTTATAACAGCCTAGCTCTTGATATCAGCTGATGGGAGTGGAAGTATTTGGAACAGAGCAGGGGTATTTATCACACCTGGGCAGGATCACCTGGAGCAGAATAAGAGAGTAGTGGCATCAACAAACAGAAGACTGGGGTATATCTGCTGTGAGGTAGAATGATGGGGTTTAACATCAGTGAGATAAAATTCTGGGGTGTATCCTCCATGATACAGAATGCTGGGGTATGTCCACAGAGGGATACACTGCTGGGATATATCCATGGTGGGATAAAATGCTGGGGTGTACCCTCAGAGACATACACAGAAAAACTAGGATGTATCCTCAGATAGACGGAATGCTGGGGGTATGTCCAAACTGAGATAGAATGCTGGTGTGTATTCACAATACAATAGAATGGTGGGGTGTATCTTCAGTGAGATAGAATGCTGTGGATGTATCTTTAGTGATACAAAATGCAGGGGTATATACCCAGTGATGCAGCATGCTGGGGTGTACCCTCAATGAGATGAAATCCTGGGATGTATTGTCAGTGACAAAGACTGCTGGGATGTATCCACAGTGAGATACAATGCTGGGGTGATCCTTTGTGATACAGAATGGTTGGGTGTATCCACAGTGAGATAGAATTCTGGGGTGATCCTTGGTGATACAGAATGGTGTGGTGTATCCACAGTGAGATAGAATGGTGGGGTGTACTGTCAGTGACATAGAGTGCTAGGGAATATTCATAGTGAGAATGAATGCTGGGTTGTATTCACAGTGAGACAGGATGCTGGGTTGTATCCTCAGTGAGATACAGTACTGGGGTATACCCACAGTGAGACACAATGCTGGAGTATATCGACAGTCAGATAAAATTCTGTGGTATATCCATGGTGAGCCAGAATGCAGGGATATATCCTTATTGACATGATAGTGTGTGGTATAACAGCAGTGAGATAAATTGCTGATTATATCCTTATTGATGCAGAAATCTGCAGTGTAACAATAGTGAGATAGAATGCTGGGGGGAAATCCTTACTGGTATAGAATTCTGTGGTGTAACAATAGTGAGAAAAATGCTGGGGCTATATATCCACAGTGAGGTAGAATACTGAACTGTTTACACAGTGAGACAGAATGCTGGGTTGTATCCATGGTAAGATAGAATGCAGGGTGTAGCCATGGTGAGATAGAATGCTGAGGTGTGTCATCAGTTAGAAAGAATGCTGGGATTTATCCATAATGAGACAGAATGATGTAATTTATTCTCAATGAGATGGAGCCAAAAAGCAAGGAGGCATTTTTTTTAATGTACAAAGCCTTGGCAGACTACAGCTTGTACTTTATTCAGCTCTGGAGAACATATGAGGATAGTGGTATCAAGTTGCTAAAAGGAATCCAAATGAAAGTCATCAGAACGATCCAAGAGAAAGATAGGAAGGGACACAACTTTAGCCTATTGGAGCTACAGCTCTTATCACTTGAGACCAGTAGGGATGAAAGGGACATGTTATTGGCATACATGGTTACATCAGGGAGATAAAACTGAATGTGGAGAAATGAAGAGGATAGAAGGAGTCATTGCCAGTATATTGCGAGGGCTCACTACTCTTTGGATCCCCCAAATTATTTCAGATAGAGTAGAAAAGATGCATGGAATGGACTACCAGAATGGGTGGTGAAGAGAAAAGTCAAGGGGCAGGTGAAATAAACATAAGAGGGAAAATAATGATGACGGAGAGATAGAATGTTAAACACACTTAAAACAGCTGATTAGCCAGACTTATTCAACAGGATTCAGGAAACGATATTTTCCATGCGGTAGCAGTGTAGCTGCTCCTGCATGGAAAATGGCCGCTGAGTGATCCAGGAACATGCAGTTTTGACGTGCATAAGCGTCCCTACACTGTTCCTGCATGGAAAGCCATGCGGGATGCCAATTACCTCATTTGTTGGTAAAAAACATGCAAATTATGTGAATCAGCAATCTAGTAAGCAGGTAGGTAACCATGCAAGAACAGTGTAATTTGCAGAAATGTATTTGGCTACTAGTTGAATACATTTCTGCAAAAATGAAACAAGAGCCATGACAGCTCCAATAAAAGCATGTATCCTAATCTGTAGGCATGCCAATGGCCAAATATATGGACATTGGCATGTTAAAGTGTTTAATTTTTTAAAAAAGAAAAGTTTACTATTTTTTGGCCGATCTCAACCGTTTAAGCATAGGGAAATGCCGTGCAAATGGTATAGTGGGGAAATAAAAAAATTAATGTGAAAAGTCCATTTTAAGGGAAACCTGCATTTTGCCATTATACTCAATGGCAAGCAGAATCAAAACAATGGCAGGGAACAGTGGTTGCTAAGGGGGAAGGCTCTTGTGTAGTGCAGTAACTATGGATTAAGGCAGTGGGGTATGTTAATGAGGGAACTTATACTGACTCACAAAATTATTCTAAGTGTCACACTGCACCTAACTGTGTATGTCCTGTAACACCATCATATAGGCAAGAGGAGCAAGTAACATGGAAAAGGGGTGTGTCATGCTTGCTGTAAACACATTGGGGCACCATTGCCCGGATTTGTGCTTAGCTAACCACAGCTAAGTGAGGGTGTGTGTCTGAGGCTGTATAGTCTTATTCCATGAACTGAGGAGTGTGTTCACACCCAGGGGAAGGCCATTTCTTGTTGTTTACATCAGCAACGGGGCTTAAACAGGATGGATGTAGAAAAAAAGGAAATAGCAGAACAAGAGAAATGCAGTACAAATCAGCAATATGAGATTCTGCAACCCACAACTGGCCATTGAAAGCACTCAATAATACAGCTGGCAGGTGGCTGCATAGCTGAAAATGGGAAGAGATGTAAAAAAAAATAAAGGGCAACAGCATAATAAAGGAGAAATGAAAATCACAAATATGGGACTCTTGCAACTCACAATGGGCCATGCAAAGCACACAATAATACAGCTGGCAGGTTGAAAATAGGAGGAGATGTAAAAAAAGAAATAAAGGACAACAACAAAATAAAGGAGAAATGAAGTAGAAATCACTAAAATGGGACTCTTGCAATTCACAATGGGCCATGCAAAGCACACAATAATACAGTTGTCAGGTGGCTGCATAGCTGAAAATGGGAGGAGATGTAAGCAGAACATAATTAAAAAAGAGAACAGCAGGATAAAGGCAATCATGCACAAATTACCACTAATGCCTCTAACACTCACAGTGGCCAAAGCAAAGCCAAGAGTGATACAGGTGGAAGCTGGAATGTATCATAATCAGCCAATCATACATGCAGCATCTGTAGCACAGCAGTATAAAGTATGGAACACCTTACAGTCTGGTTTTTCACATAAACTCTGCACCATTGGTGTATATATGTGGGGGAATATTAACTGGAAAAATGTTAGGGGCTGCCATAGATTTGATCCATCAGTATGTGCTAGAGGCTGACAGCAGAGAGGAGGATAATGCTGACAACTGCCACAGATGGAGGAGAAGGAGAAAAGTGTTCAGACCCAGGGTAACTTACCAGGGGCTACCTGATCTGGAGATAGTAGAGCACTACAGGGTGGACAGAGACATACTTCAGCAAATCACTGAGCTGTGCCAGGCTCAACTCAGAGCTAGAACCAACAGAGGAATACCCATCCCAGTGGATACCAATGTATGTATACCCTTAAGAATTCTATCTACAGGTACTTTCCAAAGACCTACTGAGGACATCATGGGAGTCTCACAGGCATCTGCATCCAGGGTACTCCACCAGTTCCTGGATGCCATGCTACCACATGCCAGTGAGCACATTTACTTCCCCAAAACCTGTGAGGAGAGGACCAGCAATATGCGTTTCCTCCACCATGTAGCAGAATACCCAGAGGTACTGGGTGCCACAGAATGCATGCACATCCACATCAAAGCACCACCTGGTGAACAGGGTAGGGTCTACATAAACCACAAGGGTTTCCCCTCCATCAACTGCCAGGTCATGTGCAATGCCCAGGGCATTATCATGAATGTGTGTGCTGGCGGCCCTGGAAGCTATCACAACTCCCACATCTGGCATTTGTCACAGCTGTACCAGGCATTTGTAACTGAGAATATCCCATATGGCCATCTGTTGGGGGATGCTGGCTATGCACTGGAGTTATGGATGATGACACCCATCAGAAATGGACACACACCCACACAAGAATGCCATAATGAGGCACACGCACAAACCAGGATAATTATAGAGCATGTGTTTGGGATGATCAAGCTACAGTTCCACTGCCTTGACATACCTGGTGGAGCCTTGCAGTACTCTTCAGCTACATGTGCACACATGTTCATAGTATGTGTCATGCTACACAATATGATCCTGCGGAAACAGCTGTAGCAGGAACAGCACGGGGAAGGGCCACGCAGCACACCACCATTGCCAAAGTCCCCACAGGCACAGTGGGACTCACAGGAGGAGGCTCTTGAGCCTGCTCCTGTAAGCAGACAGAGGTGTGCCCAGTATCCTCATACCTTGGCAAAGAGGCAATGCATAACACACACACTAACATTGTAGGGACCCCCCAGGGACTGACACCTCTCTATGACTCATGCACACAGTAAAATGAATGACACACACACATCACATTACCTGTAACTTACCATGTATAGGCAGTGTACTGTGTGCATCCAACATAGACAGCCCTCAAGCATCATCCTCACAACTGCTGCAAGCACAAGGTAAATCAGTCTTCTTAACAATAAATGGAATAGTATGTTCTGCTAGCATATCTATGGTAATGCTGGATGCATACATGCAAGGGAATTGGGTGGCCTACTGGGATAGCAGCAAACAACTGACAGCTATGTGGGACACCAGGAAATGTCTGGCCAAAACTGGCCTCCCCACACTATGCGGTAGTACCCAAGGTGACAAATCCCACTACAGTAAATGTGTGAGGACACCTAACTGGGAGGTCATAGGTCACAGGCATGGATGTCAGGGTGGGGGTCCCATAACAACCCCGCACACCCACACAGCAAGTCAGCTGTAGAAGACCACAGAAAAATGTCTAGTAAAGGCACACAAATGGCGGCAATGATGAATTAACCGCCTACAAGCTCACACAGTGAGAGCACAGCAGGACCTGTAGTTGCAGTAAAGCTATGAAGGGTAAGAAGTCTGAAACTCAAATGTATGCCAGTACAATCTGACCTGGGCTTTTTACTGGTATGCCTCCAGTCCAAAACACAGGGCACAATAGTATGGCAAACAGAAGCAAAATATAAAGCAAATATCAGCACAGTCTGTGCAAATGTATACAGTTGACAGGTGTGTCCCCTCATATACCCACACAAATGCAGTAACATATATGTTTGCATGGAAATAGCAGCATAGCACACATCTGCAGGGCTATACCAACACACATAAAAACATGTTGCCTGTTCACAATATGCAGGGATCAATGAGCTATGTGTGTGGTTAATACTGTCTGGATCTGGCCAGCACATTCTCCTGGCAGTCATCTTGTACTGCCCTAGGTACAGTGCTGCCTTTGACAGGGCCATGTGTATATAATTGCAATGCCAACTGTTATACATGTCAGTGACACCCACTGCTCTGCCACTGACATACCTGGAAGTCACAGTGCTATGTGGAATATACTACACATATTATTGACAGCTTGAAGGATATGTAGCAGAGGTGCCAAGGCTTTTGTGAATATAAGTGCTTTGTGGTACTGTTGCCACTGATCATTCTCAATAATCCTTTTACTTATGTTTGCTTTTACAAATAATGGACATGCCTGCACAGTTGAATGAACTCTGTATCCACACCCATAACTCACAACCTCTGACAGCAAGATGTCTGGACAAGGGCAGAAATAAAAGTGGAACAAAGGCACAATGATAGGCATGTGTTGTAAATATTACAATTACATACTGAGAAAGTTGGTAGGGTGAGGAGTTTGCAGTAGCGGGAATGGTCTGAAGGTTATGTATTCTGAAACAGTAATGTCTGTAATATTTTGTAACATCACACTTCAATTATATGTAACTAACTTGCCATAAAAACACAAGTTTACGTAGAAAGGATGAAACCTCTAGGCAAACACCTGGACATCCTGCCAAAAAATGTACAGGTCAGAGGTATGCACACCCAAGGATATGACATGTCAGGTTAGAAGGACACCACACAAGCAGATCACCAGCCAGTATATCACCAGGTTGCTGGACTGTTTATACATCTGTGTGTCATTACTACACTGGCTATAGCCACACCTCGCAAATGGCCTTGTTTGGCAATAATTTACATAGCTACCCTCATAATATTGGTCTAAGCATCATACAACTAGTATTCCTCTGGTAAAGCATTGTGATGATCTGAGTATGTCTGGCACTAGGTAATGACACAATACATTGCAGTTTCAGACTGCAGATATGTCAGAAAATGTCTGCTAAACAAAACAAGTGCCCTGAGGAAAGTCCTGTGTACTCCTGAGAGGTATGACTGTAGCACACAGAAACATGGACTTGTGCACACCTATCTCTGGAATGGAGTCCCACCCTAACTGTAGAAGGTCACACTGTGCATGCCCCTACACTTAGAGAATCACAGGACATGTTGGAACCCACATCAGAATATATAACTGTAATGTGTATATATGTCTGTGCATACAGACAGCTATGTACACCTCAACTGTCCGCACACACATACATCAGACAGGATTACTCTCAGCTAGCTGTAGGTGGCCCATATGTGATATAACTGCATCTGTTGCATGAGATACACACACACACACACACACACACACACACACACACACACACACACACACACACACACACACACACACACACACACACACATATATATGGGTAACAGATAACATATGTCAAGCATACACACACATAGATGTGGGGAACTGACAGACAGTGATACAGAGAGAGAGAGAGAGACACACAGTGTACCCAGACAGAGTGACACGGATACCCTGAATGGCATACAGTAATGTTCTGCTGTGGACAGTAGCATACCAGTTGTAAACCGTTGCACTAGCCAGCATAAAAGGTGACCCCCACTGTGTAACAGTACTGAAGTTGAGTTTATAATACCACATCACCTGCGTGCACATGTGTGCTCACATGATCTGCTGCTTTCATTCACCTTAGAAGTACCATTGGACACTAATCACCTTTATAAGCTCTGTTGCACGTGTGATAATTGTGTAATGCTATAGTACAAATAACTAGCTAGGTAGGGGTTCTAATCTCAATACTGGCAAGTGTGTGTGTGTGTGTGTGTGTGTGTGTGTGTGTGTGTGTGTGTGTGTGTGTGTGTGTGTGTGTGTGTGTGTGTGTGTGTGTGTGTGTGTGTGTGTGTGTGTGTGTGTGTGTGTGTGTGTGTGTGTGTGTGTGTGTGTGTGTGTGAGTATGGGAGGGTTGTTTGTAGGAGGAACAGTTTTAGGCCATTCCCACTCACAACACTTCCCAGTGTCCCACTTTATCAGTCCTGCTGATGTCAATTCCCCTTATTGGCACATTTGGCCAGTTGTCAGCCCAGTAAGCTCTATATCATGTATGATAACTGCATAACACTGCAGTATGGATCACTATATAAACAGGGGTCCTAATCTCAGATCTGGCAAATGATTATGTGTGTATGTTTGTAAGAAGAAGAATTTGGATGTGTCCCACTACTGCCCTACTTTATCACTCCTGCTGATGTCATTCCCCTTATCAGCAGCTTTGACCAGTTGTCAGCCCAGTAAGCTCTGTAACATGTGTGATAACTGTGTAACACTACAGTACAGACAACTAGATAGGCACGGGTTCTACTCTCAGATCTGGCAAATGTGTGTGTGGGTATATAAGTGTGTGTGAAAGTGTGCATGTTTGTAGTAAGGAGTATTTTGATAAGTTTCCCACCCACTGGCATACTTTATCAGTCATGCTGATGCCATTCCCCTTATCAACACCTTTGGCTAGTCATCAACCCAGTAAGTTCTGTAGTGCATGCGATAACTGTGTAACACTGTAGTACAAATAACTAGATAGGCAAGGGTTCTACTTTTCAGATCTGCCAAATATGTGTGTGAGTGTATAAGTTTGTATGCTTGTAGGAAAAAGTATTTTGATAAGTTACCCACCTACTGGCCTTCTTTATTAGTCATGCTGATGTCACTCCCCTTATAGGTTCATAAGTGTGAACTAGGCTAATGGCTTTGCAGCCATTACAAGCCTAGCCCATATAAGTGCCCTGCCATTGTGCCAGCCGATGTTAGTTCCCAGTGCCTCCATCAAGAAGAGCCACTGGAATGATCCCTGGTGTGAATTTTCTATTACCCATCCACTCATCAAGATCTCTCTGCAACAGGGTCATCAAGGTACTTTGCTTGACATGTATTGGAAGTCTATTCCAGGGCATGTGCAGTCCCTGGGTGAGAAACTAGTCCCTCCAGCAAGTTGTGTTGATTGTGGTAATGAGGTTGTGGTCCCTGCAGTGTGTGGTGCAGAGAGATTGAAATTTCTTTAGATGTAGCATTTGTGAAAGAGTTGTGTCAGACATCACTTTGCAAGTCAAGCAGAGATTGCTTCTAAGTAGGTGATATGTGACAGAGAATAGCTGGAGTCTTTTGAGTCTGTCTGTTTAGGACATGTGTTTAATGCCCAGGATCCTCATTGTGAGGTACTTCTGTGGCCTCTCCAGCTGTTGCAAGTGTCTAGTGAGATACATGCCAAATGGGCCATTATACTTGATGATTGGTCTAATGAGGGAAGAGTACACAGAGACCGTGACTTCTTTCTTCCTGGATGCAAAACCCTGGTAATGAGATGTGACACATAGAAGGATTTCCTGACCACAGTGGCAATGTGGTGGTTAAAGGAAAGGTTGTTGTCAACCTGTGTCCTCGGATGTCTAATAATGCCTACAGTGTTCAGTGGGCTCCCATCGATATGGTACTTAGTGGGAACTGAGATTTTACCAAAGGGGCTGATGATGCACATTGTGGTGTTGAGCTTCCAGCCATGGTTTCCAGACCAGTAAGCAGTCTCAGTGAGGTCTTTCTGTAGGATGTCTGCATCACTTGTGGAGTTAATGATGGCTCCCAGCTTGCAGTTGTCTGTGACCTTGGTCAGCCAGAGTTCCTTTGTGTTGGCCTGGACTCATGAGAAGTAGATGCTGAACAGGAGAATACCCAGGACTGATTCCTGTCAGACTCCTTTCATGACTGGCTGCCAGTCTGACTTGGAGCTCACTACTTTCACGCTGTGTGTTCTATCTGTGAGTCAATTTGCAATCCCCCTAGTAATATAGGGGTTCATGCCTAGTTTGCTGGTTTTATCCAGAATTCCTGACTGAGGAATGGTATCAAGAGCCTTGGCCAGATTGATGTAGGCTGTATGCAGTGCCTTACTGTCATACACAGCCCTGGTGACTGACTCATAGAAGTCAACCGGGTTGCAGGAATGGCCCTAGGTCAACTGGTGCCCTAGGCAAAAGTGCTCCACTGTGCCCCCCACCACAATACCTGGTGCCCCCATCCTGGTCTACCTACACCAAATAAATACTGGAAAAGCGCCCCTGCTAGACCGGCGCCCTAGGCGACCACTTAGTTGGCCTATGCCTAAGGCCGGCTATGCCGGGTTGGGCAGGTATGATCCCCTTTCACAAAGACAAACTGTGTGGGGTCCAGAGTTAGGAGATTACCTATATGTTTGTTGATCAGGTCCCTGATGATGCACTCCATAGCTGTACATATCAGACTCATCAGGCTAATGGACAATAATTCCCAGGGCTGTAGTTGCCACACCTTTATGGAGAGGGATGGCTGTAGCAGTGCACCATTTGGGAGGGACAAGGCCTGAGGTGAGGCTGTGACTAAGCAGGGCACACATATGTGGTGCCAGGTATCTTTGTAGTTTTTGTAGAACACAGCCAGGGATAATGTGGGGTCCATTGGAAGCTGTATTCTTGCCGGTGGACAATGCAGGTGTAACTGGGTGGCAGTATTCCTGGGTGCCTGTCATTCTGATTGTTCCCCTAGGGGAGAGAGGGGTAAAGCTGGCACTGAATGTGTTGGCAGGAATGTTGGCAATATCTGTTGGCTCAGTATAGGAGGCAACATTTTGCAGTAACTCAGAGTACTTCTGGCTATTGGCGTGGAGGTTCTTGATATAACTATCAAAGGATTTTTGATTGTTGTCAGTGTCTGCTGCAATTCTGCAATCATAGCCGGCTTTAGATGAATTAATGAGGGATCTCAAGTTGTTGTTGTGGTTAATAAGGGAGTTTTACCACTCTTGGGACTCCATCTTTTTCTGCAACAGTTTTTTCCTTCTGTTGTACAGGTTACTAATGGTATGGGGCCACCAGAATGGCCTCCAGTGTTTGGAGGACAGTGTCATGGTTCTGTTGGGTATGGCTAGTTCCATGCATTGATGTACATGTTTGTACAGTGCATTTGTGTATGATTTGGCAGTCATGCAGGTATTTTCCATTGGCAAGGGTGCTGTGAAGTTAGCTACCTCTGTTCTTATGAGTCCAAAGTCAGCTTTGGAGAAGCTTTTCAAGGTGGTTACCTTTGTGCTTTGTGGGTGGTGTGGGTGAGATGTGGATTTGCATGGAGACTACTCTATGTTGGATTTGACCAGGTAGCGATTGACTACTGTTGTCAAGCAACAGTCCCATATGTTAGTAATCAACACAGGTCAAGGATGTTGCTTCCTCTACTGGGTGTAAGAATGAGGTGGTCCAGGGCATTGGAGCTGATGAATTCCAGGAAGCGTTGGGCCAGTGTATCTTTCCCAGTTGATGGAGGGGTAGTTGAACTCCTACTAAGAGAGTGCTGAGTTGAACCTTGCTAGATTCCAGGGTGTTGAGGAATGTTGATTGAGAGTCTAGGGACAGGGCTGGGGACCTATAGCAGGCTAAGACCTGGATTGTACTATTACCCAATGTCAGTTGTACCTGAATTATCTTAGATGCATTATGCTGGGATACTACTCTGGATGTGTGCATATCTGTTATTAATATGGAGACACCACCACCTTTGGTGCTGTGGTCCATGTTTTGAGGCTGACAGGTGTGGAATGAGTTATAGGCTGGTAGTGCAGGGGTGCTGTCTTCTGCTGTAAACCAGGTCTCTGTTACAGTACAAATGTCAATGTTCTCCATTGTAAGGAGTGCTTTATGTGGCTGCATCTCGAGATGTTGATGTCTAGTTTTGAGCAGCATGACCCTCATATTGCATATATGTATAGCTGTTAGGGTGGTAATTTCATTTGGAACACCACCTAAAAAGGCACTATAAGGGTGGCAAGACACTTAGCCAGTACCTGGAAACCCAGGGGTGACAGATGCAGGCCATCTCCGGCAAGCCATTACAGTCTGTCAAGCATGTCATCCCAAGCAGACAGATACTGAATCCTATGAGAGTGACAGCAGACACTTAAGCTAGTTGCTGAAGTCAATAATTTGTTGTTTGTCCACACAAACTAGGAATTTCAAATGAAGAACCAAGCAAACACAACCCAATATCAGGAGCCACAGTTAACACCAAGCACAGGAATGCTGACGACAGTTTACCTAGGTTTCATCTTTAAAGAAAGGTTCATTAAAGACGAAACCTAGGTAAACTGTTGTCAGCGTTCCTGTGCTTGGTGTTAACTGTGGCTCCTGATATTGGGTTGTGTTTGCTTGGTTATTCATTTGAAATTCCTAATTTGTTGTTTGTACTGCAGTGTCATTCTGGGTGACAGTAGTATACTGCTCTGGGCTACTGTCATACCTGCCTGGCGCAGAAAATCTGAGAGCTCCACCATGTCTCCTTTTCATATAGTCCATGGAGGTGCATTTGACATCATTCACACACACATGGATGATGACAGAGTGACAATTGTAGCTGTTGTAGAGTGACCTGACTGGGTATGTTATGTGTTAGATTCTGGCACTTGAAAAACAGCTGACTGTTACCTCCTCCATGTTCAACTTAGTGCGTGGGACATCTGTGTGCCTCGCTATTGAGTCACCTATGATTACTGTATCAAACAAGGTGGTTAGCCTTTGGGACTTATGTAGAGGGGCAAACTATGTAGATGAGATATGTGTCATGTGGTTTGTGCTGTGTTGTGGTGGTTGAGTGGGTGTCTGTCTCGGTGGTTTCTGCTGTTTGGGTAAATGTCTATTGAGTGCCTCTGTGAAGGTGGGTGTGTGGTTATTGTTTGTATGTCAGAGCTGTGATAGTGGGTGTTCTGGAGGGGTATCTGTTCCATGTGGTGTGATGCAGGTATTGACCCTTCTCCTCTTGACCAGCTAATCCAGCTCATCCAATTTGGTAATCTAGGGGTATCAGTCACAGGTCTGAGTGTTGGGAGTTTAGAGGAGAGGGTTATCTGTGTAAATGAGGCAGTTGCAACAGTGCCTCAGAATGCCCAAGTGCACCAGGTTAATGAGCAAAAGCACAGAGAACTGCACTTTAATCACACCAGGAGAGGTGATCATAACTACTAGGTACTGGAGCTAATTCTGTGAGGAACAACTACTCCTGATGGCTCTCAGGTGTGCTAGAATAATTGATTAAAAAACCTGTTGAAGTGCAAAGCTATTAGGCTATTTGAAGTGCAGGAGAGAAAGAACTAGCAAGATCTAAGAGAAAACCTGAAGGCAGACTTTCTGGCACATGTAACAGGTTACCTCAGCTGTGCAGTTCTCAGCATCTTTGGCCAGCTGTCAACATAGTAAGCTCTGTAGCATGTGCAATAACTGCATAACACTATAGTACAGATAACTAGATAGGCAGGGGTTATAATTTCAATACTGGCAAGTGTGTGTGTGTGTGTGTGTGTGTGTGTGTGTGTGTGTGTGTGTGTGTGTGTGTGTGTGTGTTTGGGTGGGAATCATATACTGTGTGGGTTATACCATTTTGAGCTGTGTACCACCCTGTAAACTTCCCATCATTCTACTTTACTAGGCTTGCTGATGTCATTCACCTTAGAAGTACCTTGGGACTAGGTGAAATCATGAAAGCTCTGTGGCACATCTGATAACTGTGTAACACTATAGTAGTAATAACTAGATAGGTAAGAGTTCTAATCTCAATATTGGCAACTATTTTTGTGTGTGTGTATGTGTGTGTGTGTGTGTGTGTGTGTGTGTGTGTGTGTGTGTGTGTGTGTGTGTGTGTGAGAGAGAGAGAGAGAGAGAGAGAATCATATACTGTGTGGGTTATACCATTTTGAGTTGTGTACCACCCCGTAAACTTCCCATCACTCTACTTTACTATGCCTGCTGATGTCATTCACCTTAGAAGTACCTTGGGATGAAGTGAAATCATATAAGCTCAGTGGTGCATCTAATAACTGCATAACACTATAGTAGAAATAACTAGATAGGTAGGGGTTCTAATCTCAATACTGGCAAGTGTGTTTTTGTGTTTGTGTGTGTTTTTAGGTGAAGATCATATCCTGTTTGGCTGATACCATTTTGATTTGTGTACCATCCATGCCTGTTTTCCACCTCCCGATGGCATTATTTTATATAGCATGGTAACGGCATCTGCCGCACATGCAGCATGTTAAACAATTCTGCTGGCCATACCAGTCCTCTGTACAGATGTCTATGGAATATCCAGATGTTTGCAACCTATATGTGGTCTTTGTCCCATAACAATGCCCATGTGTGTGATATTGTTGCCAAGTCGGCCACAGTGAGAGTAGTGACACACATGCCAGCATCAGGCATCATACCTGACTGAAACATCATGCTGATAAAATGGCTGCTACATTATCACTTGTCCAGGCTTGTAGGAGCTATACATGATTCCACATCCTATTTCTGGAGGGTAATCTCACCATCCATGAAGGCATTCAAACATTATGCGTTGCAAGAGGTAGTGTGTCATGTCCCATGGGGTCTATATTATATCACTGAACGTTTAAAAAAGTGAACGATGAATAACTGACCCCATGTAAGCGAAACCTTACAATCTCAAAAGCTCTGAACAGCGATTTTTTTCCAAGGGAAACAAAATCGCTGTTCCAATAAAAAAAAGGAAAAAAAATGAAAGAATACATAAAGTGGGGGTCTTCGCCCCCTACACCCCCCCTACTTAAATATAACAACTCCGAGATCACACTACAGTGTTAAAAATGGCAAAGTAACAAAAGCAGCCAAGCAAATTCTTTCCCTGGGAAAGAATTCACTTAAAAGCTGCTTCGCTATTTTGTCTTTTCGTTGTTTTAAGTTCGACCAAGGGGCATTTGATAGAATGCGTCTTTAGTCATCTAATAGGAACCCATCCCATGCATATAATCTATGTGGGGCATGTTATGTGTATGTAGCTGTACAGTACTTCAAGGTGGAAATGTAGGTTTACTAATCTGTCTATTGCCAACTGTGTTAATGTTACTGTGTGCACATCCCCTCTGTCAGTCCTTACTGTGTGTATGCAATGTATATACCATTTTGTCTCCCTGTTTTACCCAGTGAACTCAGGAATACATATCACAAACCTGTCATACACAGTATCATGCATGCCCTCATTAACTGCATCAGGGCTGAGTGTATAGGGAAAGAAATGGCAGGGCCAAAAGGTTGTTAACTGGTGAATCTGTTGCAGTTAATGTAATGGCTATGCCTGGGAGGGACTTAATGACAGTACTGCAGTAACCTGGTCTGTATGTAGGAGCCTGTGGTATTACACAACACTGAGCTGACATGTCTAAAGGCTACCTGTCTGTGACAAGGGGTATGTATGCAAGGTCACACTGTCTGACAACAGTGTCCTTCACACACTGTTGCATGCATACACACCTGGTACATGTACATATAAAGCTGTACCTTGCCTATGACACAGTTGGTGTATTCCCACTCTGCCATACTCCCTCTTGGGAATGTCTGCAGGGCCACAGCCTGCAGACACACAGACACCTGGAACACAAACAGAATACAGCATGTCAGACTACATTCAGTCAGTGGTACTAACAGCAATAATGCATCCTGGCTAATAAGGTACATACACCTGTATGTGTAGCCATAACAAATGCAAGCAGACAGCACCTTACATAGTATTACATAGCTACACATTACTATATTCACCCCATGCATCAGACCCATATCAGCATGTCTCTGCATCAATGGTATGGATGACAGGGATGTGGCACAGGTATCATCATATGCACAGGGTGTGGTGTGGGTTTGCCAGAGGTCTAGACTGGGCCATATGGTTGACATCATGTGTGTGCATTTGGAGGGGTATCCAATAGATGGGATGTGCAGAGACGTTGTGTCTGTCTGGAGGTGACCTGCCTGTGATAAAGATGTGTGTGTGTGTGTGTGTGTGTATGCATCCACACAGTCACTCCATGTGGCTGTGCTATACAGGGGTACGTTGGTCAGCTGTGGACTGTACATGGCAGGATGTCCTGTTCACCATCTATGGCCATGGACACGGGCACTGGTCCTGCGAGGTGTATCACTGGCCAGATGCAGTACTGCTTCCTGATGGTAACTGCTGTCTGCTGGATCTGTGCCCCTGATGGGACCAGAAAGGACCACATGCTCATAGCCTGCTCAGGTGTGATGTGGACAGCAACCCCCTTTCGTTATTGCTGTTGTCACTGGCACTATGGGAATGTGAAGATGCATGATCCTGTAGACTTTCATCTGTTGTTGGTGCTGACCTATGTCCATGTGGTTGATGCCCATCTCCCACTACATGCACTGACATACCACGCTCGAGAATTGCCAAGGTTTCATCCCACCAACTATTCATCACCTCAGTATTTTGACCTGTGGCCTCAAGAAGGTCATGTATGTCACCACATAAATCAGGAAGAGTTGCATCCACCACCCTGTGTTTTTGTCTGCTGTGGTGTTCACTACATGCCTGTGCATCCAAGACAGCCAGAAACATGTGTCTGCTAATTCCTGCTTTGGCACTTGTGACAGCAGCTTGATGAGCAGCGGTCCTCCTGTGAACACCCCTGTCCATCCACCTGTGTGAGACCTCACCTGAACTCTGGCTATGGCCAGTGTCTACACTCACACCTGCCATAGTCAACACACTAGCCTGTTCAATGGCACCACCTGCCAAATGTCCATCGTCTGTGGCTACTAGTAATGGGGTATATGTGAGTATTGTCACTGTGTGAGGGGATGGTGTGCACAACACTGGCATGCCAACCAATGGCACAGATTCAGCCCCTGACAACTCCAGCTGCACCTCACTATTCCTGTTATCATTGTCAGAGTCTGCAGAGACACTGACATCAGTTTCCAAGTGGGAGGGACCCTGGACCCCATTGCCACCTGTGAGGGGAAGACAACATATGCACATTAATACCTGCATTTTGAGGTAGGCTGGTACACACACACACACACACACACACACACACACACACACACACACACACACACACACACAAACACACTTACAGGTGAGGTGGCATAAACAGATACAGACCACACATTACCCAAATGGTGACTTGCATGACACACAGCCCTCATCATCATGCATTGCAGCCAGTTTTACTACATGTAACTAACAATATAGAGCTCTGGGATACATGATTAGTGTTAGTAGGTGACGACCCTTAACCAGCACAGACTGCACCCATGTACACATCATTGCTGTTCACCTGTATAACACAGTGGCAAGTACTACAGAACATACCTCACAACTGTACAGATCCTTGCAGGATGTGTAGATGTCTGGCTCATATGTTAGCTCTGTTTCTCATAATCCCTGTGTTTCTGTGATACATAACTGGGATATTCTGAGGAGTGACATCACTGATTAATGACATACATTTGAGTCAGACCTCCAAACCAGCAGTAAATAAATGATGGTCACACAATTCCTGTTACACCACCAAACTTCTAACTTTACAGTGGATATGATAACTGTACACAACTCTGTTAACATACCATGTTCTTGTAATATATAAGATGAGATCACAATGATGCATTCAAATATGTTGACCACCTTTCATGTGACATATGACCCATATAATCCAATCGATAAACAAATGTGTTACGTGTAAAATATAATGACTGCAATATGTACAATATGGTGGTTGCAGAAGTGTGCAGACCCTTAAAATGATACTTTGTTGAAGCACCTTGTAAGTGACTTACAGCATTCACTCTTCTTGTGAAGGTGTCTATCAGCATGGCACATCTTGACTTAGCATTATTTGGACACTATTCCATGCAAAGGTCACCCAACTCTGTCAGATTGCAAGGGCAGCTCATGTGCACAGCCCTCATCAGATTACACTGGGGTTTTTCTATCTGGTGTAGGTCTAGACTCTGATTGGGCCAATCCATAACCATGAATGTGTTCAGATGGAACCATTCTTAGGTAGCTTTGGATATATGCTTCGTGTCTTTGTCATGTTGAAGGCTGACACATGTCTCCATCCTCAGCATTCTTGTAGATGCATGATGGATTTGGGCCAGACGTGGGTGTTATTTGGAACTGTTCAGAATTCCCACCACTGTGACTACAGGTCCACTTCTGGCTTTGGAAGAGCATCCCCACAGCAGGCCATTGCCACCAGTGGGATACACCATGGGGATGTTGGTCTTCAGGTTAAGACAGGTGTCCCTTATGCACCACACATACCTTTTGGTATTGTGGCTGTGAGGTTGATCCAATATCTCATTACACCTTAACCCATTTTCACACATGCCTGTGGGAGACTTGATGTGCTGTATTGCAAATTGTATTCACCCCTGGAAGTTTTTTGTTGTGGGCAAATGCTTCCATCTTCTGACCCTACCCCATAGGCCAGACGTATGTAGAATACAGGAGAGCGTTCTCACATGTAATACACAACAGGAGTACTTGCAAGAGATTCCTACAACTCCCTCATTATTGCTGTATGTCTCCTGGAAGCCTTCCTGTCCAGGTTTTGACATGTCTTGTCATCATTTTTGGAGGGACGTCAGGTTCTTTTCCACAGCACTGTTGTCCCACATTCAGTCCACCTTTTGACAACTGTCTCCACTGTGTTCTATGGCGTATGCAATGCTGTGGTAATGTTGTAGTACCCTACTCTTGACTGATAACTTTCAAATATGAGATCCCTTTGCTGCTTTGTAAGCTGTCTGCAAGCCATAGCTGTTGCTGTTCCAGACAACTGAGCAAATGTCATGAATATCCTACTTGGACAGCAGATTGCTATCTGATGTTACTCAGAATGCCTTTACTAGATGGCAGGAGTGTACCCAAGCAGACTGAATGTTGTCAGTAAATTTCAAGCTGTTGCAATAAAATATTATTTGAAGGGTGTGCACACATATGCATCCAGTTTATTGTATGGTTTGTATACTCCATATTTGGTGCCCAACAGATTGGTTGGTTTTACAAGTGAATTGTTCATGTCATAGGGCACATTACAGGTTGAAAAAGGTGTGGACTGACAAACTGTGGTCTCACTTCCTATATATATATATATATATATATATATATATATATATATATATATATATATATATATATCACACATCTGGCATCTTAACAGGGATGTGTACGCTGTTTATATCCATTGTATGAGAGTAACGTTTTACACATGTCCCTACATTAGGCCATTTGTCCCCCCATTTTGTTGGTCTCTGTCCAGAAGTCTTGCACTAGCAGGTTGTGAGGTACACTACAGGGATGTTACCTTCTCTTTAGATAAGCCCCTGGGGTGACCACTGTGATGTAATGCAGTTAACCCCACCACAAGTGAACATGCGCATAAAGCACTATGGTTATGAGTGACAGTTGTGTGCATGGTACATTACATGGCCTTCACATGTCTGGGGTATTGGCAAACCAAAACAGAACAATTCTATACTCACCAGCTTCAGGTTGCCATCCCACATGCAGACCAGTGGGACCTAGATAGTTGTGGGAGAGACGTATTGTCAGCAGAATCACATGGCATTGGTACAGGATGGATGCAGCATGTCTGCACATTTACAGTACAACCCCCAATTCTAAACACTTTGCTGTCCTTCACCAAAGATGTGCACTTCTGTGCATTAGAAAACCTACCCCATCCACAACTGCAATCTGATCTGACACATGCATGTATATACTCTACAAATACAAGTATGTCTGCTACAATAGTCTAGTAATCTCTACTGGGGCCTTACATGCACACTCCTTGTCCATTGTCTGGGTGCCACCCACCTCCAGCATGTTGGGGGTTTGTACCCTGATGTTGTACTGGGATGGGTGGCCCAAGGTTGCTGAGAAGCTCCTCTGTGGGTGTCAGTGGGGGCTGGAATTCTGGGCCTCCACCTGTGTAGTCCCAGGCCACTGCAGCATCCCTTTGCCAGGCATGGCGTATGAGGTCATTTGCGTAATGCCGGACCTGCTCGTATGTACGTGCATGCAGGCCAACATCATTTAGCCTATGGACAAGGTCATCCCACAGGCCGGTCCTCTCCCACAGATGTTGCTGGCTCCAGCTAATAATTATTGGCATGGTTCTGTGTTATGGATTCTATGATTATATTTGTCTCAGCTACTGAGAAAGTTGACCTTTGCTGATGCATCATTGCACCTGGAAGACATAAAATGGGAAACGCATCACAGGACCTCATAGGTTTGGCAACAGTATGTACAGAACCTGCACAGCTACATTGAATACCAGTAGCCACCACTCACAACCACAACATACCCCTGTAATCTATCAGCACTGTATCTGCCTGCATTGCACTGCTGGTCCCGATGTGTCATATTCCCCCCAATGAGGGCTACTTAATTTCATATTCCTCTACTCTTCATTTAAGTCTGTGTATAAGGATGACATTGGCCATCTTCCATGCGGATGGGGCGTGGATGGTGTCAAGGCTTGCTGTGACTACAGTGGGTAATGGAGCTGGGAGCACATGCCTGAGTTCATGTAGGATGTGGAAAGCGAAATGTTATTAGGTCTCATGGATACTTACATGTGTTGCCTTTCAGAAGGCAGTATGTACCTGCTCACTGGTGATGATGGGAGGGGTGTGGGTGCTATGCATATCCATCTATAGTGATGCTGAGCCAGGGAGTGATGTTTGCCCTAAACCTATCTGTAGCAGGTTGGCTATAGCTATGTTGTGTGTGTATGTGGTCTGATTGACCACCATTACAGGGCGGGTTGGTTTGTTGCCTCTGAGATTGCAGACATATG
This sequence comes from Protopterus annectens, assembly GCF_019279795.1. Lineage (NCBI taxonomy): Eukaryota > Metazoa > Chordata > Ceratodontiformes > Protopteridae > Protopterus > Protopterus annectens. Next base: position 1,190,738,090 of record NC_056725.1, on the reverse strand, counting down.
TGAAGATGGCCTTGTGATTGGCCTTGGTGGATGTGTCCAATTTGTACTCATAGTTAGCCTTACAGTACTCCACCTGTGACCTTATATGCTTGATGAGACAGAGGCTGACTTGATGCCAAGTTGATCCTTGCTCCTAATTTGCCCTGTACAGCCAATATAGGGACCAAGTCTGTGGTTTGTCTATTACTGCTGTCGAGCAAAGGGGATTACTCTACTTTGGTGGAGGCAGGTTTTACAAGTAAGGTATTGTTGAGTCCATACAGCTATGTTAGTGTTCATATAGCTGTTTGTAGTAGGGATGGATACACAGTCATAACACAGTTGGACATCTCTCCAATTTCAAGCAGATAATCATGCTTATTGTAGTACCAATGGCTGTGTCAGGGCAATGCAACAAGCAGTAGCTGTAGAAATGTCACTCTGTTGGATGCACAGTAACTAGGTTTACACACGTGTACAACATGTACAGCTTATTTAACTGACATTTTGCATTCCATGTCTGTTGTTATGAGGTGTTACTCATACTGACATGTGTACAGGTAATACCTGATATACATTTCTGTTCTATGTCAGTATGGCACACTCTATTCACACTTTTGCTGCCCAGTCATCCCTCTCAACCTGTTAGAGAAGAACATCTGTAGGACGCCACACATACATGGGGGTCAATGGGCCAAAATTATTGAGACTGTCTTAATATTGCAGTAACACACTTGAGTCATTCAATAGCATTGTAGCCTTTTCATTGACAGACATACCCTGGAGGATGTCCAACACTCATATGGCAGAAAGAGAAGAGAAAGGCTAGGATTGTGGTAATGAGGGTAAGAACTTTTATTGTTGTCAGTATGACTGGTATAGGGACAGAACTAGCTGATAAGATGGCCAGAGGAAGGTGTATATATTGTGTGTGAGGAGACCAGATGGAAGAGGAGTATGATTAGGTGTATGGGAGGCAGGTCACAACTGTGCTGTCAGGGTGTGGATGGGAGGGGAAAGGGGGTAGAGGTTATCCTGAAGGAACAGTATGGCAAGGGTGTTTTTGGAGGATGACATGACTGTGTGATAGAGTGATGTTTAAGTATCTGGAAATTGATGGTGTAATGATGAATGTTGTTAGTGCATATGCTACGTGAGCTGCTTGTGTGATGAATGAGAAAGAGAAATGTGAAGTCAGATGGATGATGTGGTGATGACTGTACCCAAGGGTGAGAGAGTGGTTATTGCAGCAGATTTCAATGGCCCTGTTGGTGAAGGAAACAAAGGGGATGAGGAAGGGATGGGTATGTATGGTCTTAAGCAAAGAAATGCAGATGGTGAGATGGTAGTATATTTTGCAAAACGGATTGACATGGCTGTAGTGAATACATACTATAACAAGGGAGAGGAGCATAGGGTGACATACAAGAGTGGGGGGAGATGCACACAGGTGGAATATATCCAATGTACGAGGGCCAGTTTGAAGGAGATTGGAGACTGTAAAGTGGTGACAGGGGACAGTGTAGTTAGGCAGCAGACACTGTTGGTCTGTAAGATGATGTTGATGATCAAGAAGAGGAGGAGTGTGAGGGCAGCGAAAAGGATCAAATGGTGAGAACTGGAAAAGGGTGATTATGAGGTGGAATTCAGGGAAGAGTTAAGACAGGCACTGGGTGGCAGTGACAATTTACCAAATATCTGGGTAAGTTCAGCAGAGCTAGTAAGGTAGATGGCTAGAAAGGTGCTTGGTGTGACATGTGGATGGAGGAAGGAGTACAAGGACACCTCGTGGTGGACTGAGGCAGTACAAGACAGTATACAGAGAAAGAAGTTGGGATAAAGGAGTGGGATTGTCGGAGAATGAAGAAAGTAGATTGGAGTATAAGGAGATGAGGTGCATGACAAAGAGAGGGGTAGAAAAGGTTAAGGATGAGGCATATGACAACTTGTATGACAGGTTGGACACTAAAGAGGGATGAAAGGACTTGTACTGGTTGGCTAGACAGAGGGACTGAGCTAGAAATGATGTGCAGTAGGTAAGGGTGATAAAGGATAATAAGGGAAATGTGCTCACATGCGAGGAGAGTATGTTGAGCAGAAGCACAGAGTACTTTGAGAGGCTGATGAATGGACAGAATGAGAGAGAGATGGTTGGATGATGTGGGTATGGTGAATAAGGAAGTGCAATGGCTTACCAAGGAGGAAGTAAGGATAGCTATGAAGAGGATGAATACTGGAAAGCCTGTTGGCCCACATGACATACCTGTGGTAGTATGGAGGTGTTTAGGGGAAATGGCAGTGTTTTGTTTTTCATCAGATTGTTTAATGATATCTTGAAAAGTGAGAGGTTACATGCATAGTGGTGCGAAAGTGTTTGTGTACCATTTTAAGAATAAGGTTGATGTGCAGAGCTGTAGTAACTACAGAAGGATAACATCAATCAGTCACAGCACGAAGTCATGGGAAAGAGTAGTGGAAGCTAGGTTAAGCAGGGTGGTGATGAGTAGTGGTCAGCAGTATGTTGTCATGCCAGGCAAGAGCACTACAGATGTGATGTCTGCTTGGATGGTACTGATGGGGAAGTACAGAGAAGGTCAGGAGTTCATAGGTTCATAGGTAGGTACTAGGCTATTAGCCCTAGGGCCTATACAAGCCTAGCCAAAAAGGTACCCTGGCTTTCACCACCCAAGAAAATTATTTTCCTGTGCCCCTGTCAAGCAGAACCACAGAAGTGATCCCTGGGGTGAATTTCCTATTACCCATCCAATCATCAAGATTTTTCTTGAATAGTGTTTATGAGGAGCTCTGTTTGACAAAGATAGGTAGTCTGTTCCAGAGTATGGGAAGTCTCTGGGACAGGAATTTATCCCTCCAGCATGTTCTGTTTATTGTGCTGACAAGGTTTAGGTCCCTAGAGCATGTAGCTCAGAGGGACTGGGATTTCTTTAAGTGGAGCATGGCCAACAGCTCTGGGTTTGACATAGCTTTGTATGTTAGGCAGAGATTGCCTCTGAGTAGGTGATATGTGACGGAGTAAAGCTGGAGTTTTTTGAGACGGTCTGCGAAAGGCATCTGTTTGAGGCCAGTAATCCTCTTTGTGAGGTATTTTTGCAGCCTTTCCAGTTGTTGTAGATGTCTTGTGAGGTACATACCAAAAGGGGCATTGTACTCTATAATGGGTCTAATGAGTGATGAGTAGAGGGGAACAATGACCTTTTTTTCTGGATGAGAAACCTTTTGTGATGAGGTGTGCCACATAGAAGGATTTCCTGACCACTGTGGCAATGTGATTATCAAAGGAGAGACTACTGTCCACCTGTATCCCAAGGTCTCTTATCACACTTTCGGTGTTAAGTAGACTACCCCCTATGTGGTAGTTCATGGGTACAGAGTTTTTAACACAGGGGATGTCAATGCACTTTTTGGCATTGAGCTTGAGACAATGTCTTTGACACCAGGCATCTGTCTCAGTGAGGCCCTTTCGTAGGATGTCCACATCGTTAGGAGTTTCAATTATGGCTCCTAATTTGCAGTCATCTGCAAATTTAGTTAGCGAAAGACCTTCTGTGTTAGCCTGTACTTCAGAGAAGTAGATACCAAACAGGAGAGGACCCAGGACTGAACCCTGTGGTACTCCACTTGTCACTGGTCTGAAGTCTGATTTGGAGTCTGCTACTTTAACGGTGTGGATTCTGTTAGTAAGCTAGTTGGCAACCCATCTTGTGACATAGGGATTTATACCTAGTTTAGTGAGTTTATCTATAATTCCAGAGTGGAGGATGGTGTCGAATGCCTTGGCAATATCTAGATAGGCTGTGTGAACCACCATACCCTTATCTATGGCTTTGGTGACTACTTCAAAGAAGTCTATGGTTTAGGAGACATGATCTGCCTTTTACAAACCCAAACTGTGTGGGGTCCAGAGTTTGGAGATCTCCAATGTCTTTGTTTATGAGTTCCATGATGATACGTTCCATGACCTTGCAGATGAGGCTTGTCAGGCTAATGAGGTGGTAGTTCTTGGGGTCTGTTGTGGCCCTCTTTTGTGGAGTGGGATAACTGTCATGGTGCACCATTCAATGGGCACAAAGCCTGAGGTGAGGCTATGATTGAACATGGTACTTAGGTGGGGTGCCAGTTCATTCTGTAGTTCATGTAGAAGGCAGCCTAGGATGTTGTCAGGTCCCATGGATGCTGTGTTCTTGGCTTTGGGGAGTGAAGTTTTTAACTGTGCAGCCGTGATTACAGGAATTTTGCATTCTTCTGGTATAAAGATGGGCCCTTTAGGGGGTGAGAGGGGGGTAAAGTTAGCACTGAACCTATCTGCCAGGGTGTTGGCAATATCAGTTGGTTCTGTATATTTAGTGTCATTGTGCTTTAACTCAGAGCAGATCTGAGTGTTGCCATTGAGATTTTTGACATAGCTATAGAATGCTTTGTTGTTGTCTTTCGAATCAGTGGCAATTTTGTTTTCATAACTAGCTTTGGAGGATTTTATGAGGGATCTCAGCTTCTTACTGAGGCTGACCAGGGAGTTCCTCCAATCGTGAGATTTTACTCTTTTTTACAACAGTTTCTTTCTTCTGTTGTAGAGTTTGTTTATGGCAGAAGACCACCAGATTGGCTTCCTTTTTTTGGAGGATAGCATCTTGGTTCTGTTAGGGATAGCACGATCCATGCACTCATGTAAGTGCTTATAAAGTGCATTTGTGCAGGATTCAGCAGTCGTACCTCTATTGTCCATCTGCATGGGTTTCGTGAAGTTTGCCACTTCTGTCTTAAGAAGCGTGAAGTTGGCTTTGTAGAAATTTTTTACAGTTGTTTTCCTAATGGGGGGTGGGAGCAGGATGTGGATGTCTAGGATGATTAGCTTGTGGTCGGATCTGACCAAGAGGAGCTGACCTCTGGTGTGGAACACCGGTCACCCATGTTGGTGATGACCAGGTCTAGGATATTGCTGCCCCTGGTAGGGGTGTGAATAAGTTGATCCAAAGTGTTGGAATTGATGATTTCCAGAAAACGTTGAGCAAAAGAGTTGGTACATGAGTAGATTTCCCACTTAATGGTAGGGTAGTTGAAATCACCCATTATTAAAGTGTTGGGTCATACCTTAATATTGTCCAGTGTATCAAGAAAAGAGGAGTGGGAATCCTGGGGCATGGTGGGGGGTCTGTAGCAAGCTACAATCTGGATTGCGGTTTTGCCCAGAGTTAGTTGAACTTGGATAATCTCGGATGCATTATGCTGAGCAACAAGCCTGGAGGTGAGGATATCCTTAATGAATATGGACACGCCTCCACCTTTAGTGTTTCGGTCCGGGTTTGGTGGCCGAAAGGTGTGGTATGAATTATAGCCTGGTAATGCAGGGGTGCTCTCTGGAGCTTTGTACCAGGTCTCTGTCACTGCACAGATGTCAATGTTCTCCATTTTAAGGAGTGCCTTGAGTGAGTGCATTTTGAGGTTTAGACTTCTAGCATTGAGTAGTATTACCCTCAGATTTTGCTTGCTTGTACCTGTTACAGTGGTGAATTTGTCATTTGAACCTTGCCTAAAAAGGCACTATAGGGGTGGCAAGAGCCTTTGCCAGTATCCAGAATCCCAAGGGCGACAGGTGCAGGCCATCTCTGGCAAAGCAGCATGGTCTGTCGATCATGTCATCCCAGGCAGACAGATACTGGATTCCCTTAGAATGACACCAGAAGCTTAGCCAATTGTTAAAGTCAATCATTTTGTCCTTGTACTGTGATGTCATTCTGGGTGATGGCAGGATGCTACTCAGGGCTGGGGTCATACTGGCCTGGGCTACAAGATCACAGAGCTCCTCCATGTCTCTTTTCATGTAGTCCAGGGAGGTACATCTCAGGTCATTCACACCAACATGGACAATGACAGAGCCATATTTGTACTTGTTGTGGAGTGGCCTGAGTGCGTGCGTTATGTGGCAGATCCTGGCACCTGACAGGCAGCTGACAGTAACATTTTCCTTGTTTAGCCTGGTGAGTGGAACATCAGTGTGCCTGACTATAGAGTCAACTATGACTAGAGTGTTGGGTACGTTATGCCTTATGGGCTGTAGTTGAGTAGCACACTGAGTATGTGGGCTATGTGTTATTTGGGTTGTGTTGGGGGGGGTGGAGGTTGCTTGCATTTCTGCTTTGGAGATCTCTGTTGTTTGGGCAGATTTGTACTGAGAGCCTCTGCAAATGTAGGTGTGTGTTTTGTGGTTCTGTGTGTTTGTTTTGGTGATGTAGGTTTTGAGGGACTATGTGATGAGTGTGGTGTGGTGCAAGTGTTTACGTTCTCCTCTTGACTGTCTAGGCCAGTCTTTGGTGAAGAGAGCTTTGCTTCCAGTTTGGCTATATAAGTGCATCTCTCACAGTTCATAGTATTGGGTGGTAGGAGGAGAGGGTTGTCTGTGTACATGAGGCAATAGCTGTATTGTCCCAAGATGCCCAGATTCATCAGGTAGACAGGAGAAAACACCGGGAGCTGACCTTTAGACATGCCTGAATAGGTGCTTATTTATTAAGTACTAGAAACTGTTTTCCTCTAGACAAGTGAGGAAAGTTGAGTGCTGTAGTAATCTGTAACTTATTTAGTGCTTACAATGAGTTCTGATCAAGTGCTGAGATCAAAGAAACAGATGAGTGCTAAAACTAAAAAGCTGGCTAGTTGCAAGGGAAATTTTGAAGAACAGACTTTATGGCGCCAGGAATAGTTTAACCCCAGTTAAGTGGGGGGGGGGGGGCTTAGGAGCTCACAAACAATCCTGGACACAGCAAATCCATATCTGACCTGCCACAGGAAAGGGGGAAAGGAAGCTTAGAATTTTTTTTCCAGTAAAGTGGAAATGGAGAAAGCTGGAACAGAAGTTAATTCAACGTTAAGAATCTGAGTGGGTTGGCCTTCACAAATGTTCTCTATTAGATTCAGTGAACTAATGACACTAGACTGGGAGGAGTGTCTCAGATCAAATATACATTATGGGCTGGCAACTGCAAAGCCACCAAGTATAAGAACACACAACACTAGGGAGAGTGGGTGGGAAAAATTAAACTTCCTAGCTCTAGCCACTAAATGAAAGTTTTAAACAGATCAAGGAGCAGACTCGAGAATGCTTTTAACTGTAACAGACAAAATGCACAGAAAAGCTCGGATAGAGCACTCACAAACAGAAAATGCAACTCTCAGTATGAAAAAGCAGTTTACAGTTAAGTAATGTTAAAACAGTATAAAACAGTACATAAATGCAGTGAAATGATAAAAAAGCTTTATAACAGTGCAAAAATATAGTAGATCAACTATATAGTACAATTATAAGTGTTTCAGAAGTGCAGTTCAGTGAAATAAGTGTAAGAAATAACTTAGCCAGCTCTTGGAATCTTAAGGAATTTCCACTTATGCAATGCAATCCAGAGCCTGACAATACAAGCAGAACCTTTATAAGACACATGGTTTATATAGCAGTAGGAATGGAGGAGTTGGAAGATCAGATTACTACTCAGCCCCTGCTATTACCCAATCACTCGTACTACAGAAGGTCAGGAGGCCTTGTTACTGTCAATAATAATGAAGACAATCAGCAGAAAATGTCTGCCAGAAACACAGGAAACTCAAACAAAACTACCAGCTTAGACTACAGGCCTCCATCAAGATTATGCCACCTGAGCAGAACACAGAAACCTCACTTTAAAAGCATAAAAAGAACACCCACAAAGAGAAAATACACGTCTCAGTATGAAAAAGCAGTTTACAATTTAGTAATTTAAATTAAAAAAGTAATTATAGTAATGCACACTATTACAGCTCCTAGCTCTAGCCACTAAATGAAAGTTTTAAACAGATCAAGGAGCAAACTCGAGAATGTTTTTAACTGTAATATGACACATGGTTTATATAGCAGTAAGAATGGAGGAGTTGGAAGATCAGATTACTACTCAGCCCCTGCTATTACCCAATCACTCGTACTACAGAAGGTCAGGAGGCCTTGTTACTCTCAATAATAATGAAGACAATTAGCAGAAAATGGCTGCTTTGTGTCTTTCTGGACATAGAGAAAGCATATGACAGGGTGCCTAGGGGGAGTTATGGTATTATATGCAGAAGTCATGAGTGGCAGAGATATATGTAAGACTGATGTAGGACATGTACAAGGGTGGTGTGACAGCAGTGAGGTTTGCGACAGGAGTGATGGATGCATTTAAGGTGGAGGTGGGATGACATCAGGGATCAGCTGTGAGCCCTTTCTTATTTGCAATGGTGATGGACAGGCTATCAGACAAGATCATACAGGAGTCCCCATTGACTATGGTGTTTGCAGATGACATTGTGATCTGTACTGAGAGTAGGGTAAACATTTAGGACACCCTGTAGAGGTGGAGATATGCTCTAGAGAGAAGAGGAATAAAGATCAGCAGGACTAAAACAGAATATCTGAGTGTGAATGAGGGGGAGGGTAGTGGAATGTTGAGGATGCAGAGAGTAGAGCTGGCAAAGGTGGATGAGCATAAATGGTTGGGATCAACATTTCAAAGTAATGCCGACTGTGGAGGACAGGTGAAGAAGAGAGTACAGGCAAGATGGAGAGGTTGGAGAAATGTGTCAGTACTGATGTGTGACAGACGAGTACCAGTAAAAGTGAAAAGGAAGGTCTACAACAGGGTAGTGAGAACAGCTATGTTATATGGGTTGGAGGCAGTGTCACTGACAAAAAGGCAGGAATCAGAGTTGGATGTGGCAGAGTTACAGATGTTAAAATTTGCACTGGTTGTGATGAGGGTGGACAGGATTAGCAATGTGTATATGACAGGGTCAGCCCATGTAGGACGGTTATGAGACAAAGCCAGGGAGGCAAGATTACATCAGTTTGGACATGTGCTGCAGAGGGATGCTGAGTATATTGGGAAAAGGATGGTAAGAATGAAGCTGCTAGGTAGGAGGAAAAGAGGAAGGCCTCAAATAAGGTTCCTGTATGTGGTGAGAGAGGACATGCAGGTGGTTGGTGTGACAGAGAAGGATGCAGAAGACAGGCAGAAATGGCAACAGATGATCCACTGTGACAACCCCTAATGGGAACAGCCAGAAGAAAAAGAGGGAGATGTAATGTCAATCTTCATGGATTTGCCGATGATTTGCCAGACATAACACAACTGTATGAGTAGATGGCTACAAATATGAGGCACACATATGGTCAGTGTGCATAACACTGGACAGTTTAATGGTATGAGCTTAGTATCTCACATGCAGTTCAACACACACGTGCTACAGTACTTTACTATGCAAATACTATGTATAGGTCTCTTCTCTCACATTTCTGAGAGAACCAAGTATATCATAGTTGTATTCACAAGTAAGATACGGATATGTATGACATCTCAGTAACTCACCTACCATTGTCACAGTCAGTATTATTCAGCACACACTGCAGTAGTAGTCATATGTGAGCCATCCTTTCCTGGGGTGTCTCAGGGGCCTGACGTATGATCTATGTCACAGACCCAGATGCTATGGCCATAGGTTCTGATGAGCAATATATCAGTACAGTAAGTCGTATTGAGACATATATGTTGTACCCCCAACTGCAGTCCATTACATTCTTACTTGTTTGACATACCTGTTTTATTCAAGTGTAGGTGGTTATGTCCTGCTTGGTTTTTCTTTTTCTTTTTGCTGCCTCCCTCTCACTTGCTCTCTCTCTCTCTCTCTTGTAAGTATGTAGGGTGCATATCTGTTTTGCATAGGCAGCAGCTTGCCTTTTGTAGGTAATGCCCGTGAACAGCTGATGGTCTGTGCATCAATTGGTGTCCCCCACTTGATATTGCATGCAGGACAGCTGTGTTGTTACTCATATAGCCATCAGTATGGCAATATACTCCTATCATTGAGTACGTCATGAGAGCATTGGCCCTTTTCCTTGCCAGTGAGGAGACCTTCATGGAGGTGTGTGAACAACAGCATCACAGAGCATATTTGGAAATACCTCTTACAACCAAAATTGTGGAGACAGACCAACAGAATGGGGGAGAATGCTCCAGACATAGGGACATAATGTATGTATTGCTGTTATACATTTGGATTAATGCTAGTCTAACAGGGTTTGTGTGGACATGGAGTTCCTGGGTGATCTTAACTCTGACAGTGTTATGTGTTTGACATAACTCTTACCTGTAGGGCTATCCACAGAATGGCTAGGATTTGGACTCCTATGTTCAGTATGTTCCTCAGACATTTTTTGTCTTTGGAAAATCAGTAGCATACTCTGGGGATGGCAGTCAGTAACTGCTAACATCCATTTGTGTTTCTGACCTGATATCCCTCAGAAAAGATATGTTACAACTAACACTGTTACAACAGCAACATTCTCAGTTTATAACAGCAATATTTCAAATATGCCCCTGTTTTTGGGCCTCTGTCCCACAATTATGTCAGGCTTTGTCCAGATGTCATGATGTAAGAGGTTGATAGGTATGGTATATGATTATTTAGTGCCTACACTCCTGACATTATTCCAGTGATATATCAGACTGCCAGACATGTTATGTAGAAGAGGCCTTATATATGAGGGGAAAGCCTGGACATTCTGTGGGACTCTGTACAGTTGAGAGGTCTGTGTATTTCTGGCAATTGTTGACAGACTGCCAGGATTGTGTAGCAGTGTATTGTGTCAATGTTATTTGGCCTGTATAGGGAGGGGCGTGGGTGTATGTGTTATAGTTCCATTTCTATCGGCCCTGTGCATGCTGCTCCTGTTTCTGGTGGTCTATTGGCTGTATAAGTTTGTAGGGGCAGACTGAGACATGTCTCATACCACAATCAGGCATCATAGTACACCATGAATTGGGCCAGTATATGTGGGTGTTGTGTGTGAGTGGCAAATATGTTGAGATGTTTTTGTTCATACAGTCCTTATATGTACTGTTCCTTTGGCTTACTGGTATGTCACTGTGACTGTGGTTGAATTGGTTGTGGGTATGCACTTTCACACCTGTGTCTGTTTTTCAGTGCTGTGACATCCCTGTAGTGCCTGATATATTTGCCAATACATGTGTAATTCCCCCTAGTGAATTTGGGTTAGTGTTGTGTCAGTCTGACTGTAGTTTGGACAGTGCTCAGTGACATGCTTAGCAGCTGGGTGTAGTTTCCCTAGTGTGATATTATGTCCAGATATTTCTAGGACATAGCGTTGCCTGGCCCCCATAAGCATTGTGTATTTCTGACACATCAGTGGGCTGTATGTGAGGATTTCAGTCACTAACTAGTGGGAAGTAATTGAGTGTTGGACTTGTGCTATTTCAGTGAATATATGTTAGGACAGACATGAGGGTGTTACTGCAGCAACTATGCCAGCTTATCTACTCCAGTATTTCAGATATGTCCCTGTTTCTATGGCTTTTTCCCCCAACTTTGTCAGGCCTGGCCCAGTTTCATTGCACTAAGGGGTTCTGAGCCTACCTCGGGACTGTCTGGATTGTTGCAGTATGTCCAGGTTTATTGCACGTATTTCTGGTTTGTTCCACAGATGCATTATTTTCATATCCCTGGTAAAGCACTCTGATGATCTGAAGATTTCTGACAGTAAATGATGACATACATTTCAGTTTCAGAACTCACATCATTCAGAACATGTATGCTGAAACAAACCCTGTCATTCTGGCAACATTCTACATTTATAAGAGCAATATTTGAAATATGTCCCTAGTTTTGTCCCATTGTCCCCTGATTTGGACAGCTTTGGGCCAAATTTCTTTCAGTAAGGGGTTGGTAGGTATGGTTCTGAGGTATGACTCCACTACATGTTACAAGCATACATATATATATATATATATATATATATATATATATATATATATATATCTATATATATATTTGCTTTTCTATATATGTATAGTTACTTTTATTTATATATATATATATATATATATATATATATATATATATATATATATATATATATATATATATATATATATATATATATATATATATATATATATATATATATATATATATATCACTATTTATAGTATGTATATATTTGTCCATATATACAAATATATGCATATTTACATGTATATATGTATAAATACGAACCCTGACTGATTCTACAAAAACTTTTCCCTACTGTTGAATGAGCTCATGTTGGGAAAAGCATCTGCACCCCCTACAGCTCAAATGGTGTAGTGGTACACTGCTCTGACTATAGTGTACAGGACCCTGGCTTCAAGCCCTGGCAGGGCTGAACATTTTGTTGCTTTTACAACTGCTTACTCGTGCTTACACCCACACTAATTCTTTAAAAGAAAAGAGAATGGGGTGATAGAAAAAGTGGTGGAAAAGGGGTACGAAGAGGGGAGAACAATATGAAAGATAGCTATGGATGTGCAGAACAGGTGTACGGAAGGTCCATAGATGTCCATTTCTTATACAGCAACAGATGTGCATTTGTACAGAATTTGGAGGTGAATTTGGACACTCAAACCCCAGAGAGAGGGGCGAGGACAAAAGAAATGTGTTATTAAACCAGCTAAGCATAGCTGAGCATTGCTAACCTTTGCTTACAGTTCATTCTCATAACATGCCACACTAATGACTTAATTTAGTAAGTATATATGATTTCCATTACATGACATGGCTGTATGTACTTTCATTACAGTAGCAAGGGGTATAACTATAGGACACATGTATACATGAGTGTTTTCACATGTTATATGTACTCACACATCCATTTTACACCAGCTACACTACCGTAGGTGACAAAAATAACTTACCACATATTTTAATATGAACATAGCACTTTTAACAATGCTTTCCCATGTAATTTTGGATTGCTTGTTGTATTACTCGAACTGTGTACTCCTGCAAGCAAAGCTGAGACTCTGACCTACACTAACTTGGTTTGGGGATTTGAGCTATATATTTTTATTTATTGCCTATTAGATATTAATATTATATTACTATATTAAATGGAGAGTATAGAGATTTTCAGCCATGTCATTGAGGACTGCTGTCATGACATAGTGGCATACATTTCAGTTTCAGACTTCTATCCTTCTGAACATTAATACTAATGCATAACCTGTTTTCTATCAACTTTCTGTCTGTCCTCTGTGCAGATGGGATGACACCGGTGCTCAGGCTGTGGTTGACTCCACTGCAGAATGGGTCTGAGAACCCATGCCTGTGTTCATGTTGGATGCAGCCAGGAATGATATCAGGCCTATGGAGACCTCTATGTGTTGCCTTTGAGAGGGCACAACAGACCTGCTTCCTGATCATGAGTAGACAAGGGCAAGTGCTGTACATTCACATGTGTACCTATGGGGGGACATGGGGGTGATGTTTACACTTCACCTGTCTGCAGCCGGTTGCTTATATCCATGGCATATGTGTATGTGGTGTTACTGACCACCACTACAGAGCAGATATGTGTGTTACCTCTGGAATTGCAGACGCACGTCTGGAAGGCCTAGTGATTGGCCTTGATGGATGTCTCCAGTTTGCACTCAAAGACAGCCTTAGGGTACATCACCTGTGACCTTATTTGCTTATGCAGAAAAAGGTGACGTGGCTTCCAATGAGGCACCTGTTCCTTCTTGGCTCATCCTGTAATTATTTCCACCTATGATGATCGTTGTGTATTCCTGATGTCCGCCATAGGCGTTCAGCTTACCTTGAGGGGGTTGATGTTGTCCTGCTGGGTATTGCTGAGGCCATAAAGCTATACAGGTACCCACACAGTATTGTGGTGTGAGCCTGGATGCTGCTGATAGTTCCAACATATGGGATGCCCTGCATGTGGGCCTTTCCCATTTTCCTTGCTTTTGCAGGGGACATTACGGAGGTGTGGGGGCAACAGCTTCACAGACAGTAGGTGGCAAAAACTCACAGGACAGGACATGTGGAGACAGCCCAACAACATGGGGAACAATGCTTCAGAATAGAGTGCAGATTGTATGTCATTAGTGCTGTTATACACATAGAGGGTTGCTAGATTGACAGGATTTATCTGGACATGTATTTACTGGGTAACTTGACATCTGACAGTGATATGCCTCTGACATACCTCTCAACTAGCATGCTGTCCACAGACTGGCCAGATGTTTGCCTGTTATGCTTGATCTGTTCCTCAAACAACATCTGTTTTTATTAGGGTTGGTAGGATAATGTGAGGATTGTAGTCAGTAACTGTTGACATCCATTAGTGTTCCAGGCATCATATCCTTCAGGGATGTTATGTTGCAACAACACTTGTAACACCAGCTACTGTTTCAGTTTGTAACACCATTATGTGTGATATGTCCCTCTTTCCTGCCCTCTGTCCCACAAGTACATCATGTGTTGTCCAGATGTCCTGCACTATGAGGAGCAGAGCTATGGTATATCATTAATTACCAACTGCACTCCAGTTATTATGCCAATGACCTAGCAGACTCCTGGACATGGTATACAGTGGTGGCCTGGATTATTGTTCCACACCCTGGTAATTCCGTGAAAATCTGTACATATGACAGTTATGTATGTCTGACCATTGTAAACAGACTTCTGGATTGTGTAGCAGTGTTGTGTGTAGATGTTTGTTGGGCTGGGTAGGGAAAGTAGCAGATGTGAGTGCCATACATCCTTTACCTATCTAACCCTGCATGCTGTTACAGCTGCTGGCAGTCTATCAGGTCTGTATGCTTGTAGGGGCTGAATGTGAAATATCCTGTGACACCTCAGGATTCACAGTACACTGTGAATTGGGCCAGTATATGTTGGTGTAGTGTGCGATTGGCAATCAGGATATGTTTATTCAGACAGTTGATCTACTCTAGAGTTCATTTTAGGTACCGGTATATTGCTATGAATGTGGTGGAAATGTTTTTGGATGGACATTTTTGCACCACTCTCGGCTTTTCACTACAGTTCCATCCCTGTAGTGCATGCTATATTTGAATATACATGGGTAATTGCCCAGAGGTGATGTGGGGGAGTGTCATATTGGTCTTACTGTGCTTCATAGGTTGCTGGTGACATGTTTGGCAGCTGTCAGGGATTTCCATTTTCTTACATCACTGCGGCCATACCTCTATACTGTCCAGAGGTCTAGACACTGTCCAGATGAGTGGCTCATATGTTTGGTCTGTTCCCCAGACAGTTGTTGTCCTTGGCTAATCAGCAGGATACTCTGGGGAATGCAGTCAGTAAATGATAACATCCATTGGTGTTACTGACTTCATATCCCTCAGAAAAGAAATGTTACAACAAAGCAGGTAACACCAGCAACTGTCTACATTTATAACAGCAATATGTCCAATATACCCCTGTGTTTGGGCCTCTGTCCCCCAGTTGTGTCAGGCTTTGTCCAGATGTCATGCACTAAGAGGTTCAGAGGTATGTAGTATCATTATTTTATGCATTCATTCCTGCTACCATCCCAGTGATGTCACAGACCCCCAGGCATGACATGTTTGTTCAGATAGTACTTCAGGGTTCAGTCCTGGGACCGATCTTGTTTGGCATCTACTTCTCTGAAGTACAGGCCAACACTAAAGGACTCTGGCTAACAAAGTTTGCAGATGACTGCAAACTGGGAGCCATTATTTAATCCCCAAATGATGTGGATATTCTACAAAAGTGCCTTACAGAAACAGATGCTTGGTGCCAGAGCCATGGGCTCAAGCTCAATGCCAAGAAATGCATAGTTATCCCCTTTGGGAAAAAACATGTACCCATGAATTACCACATAGGTGGCAGTACACTAAACTCCGAAAGTGTGATGAGACTTAGGGACACAGGTGGACAGTGGTCTCACCTTCGATAACCACATCGCCACAACAGTCAGGAAATTCTTCTATGTGGCACACCTCATCACTAAGGGCTTTTCATCCAGAAAAAAGGAGGCCATTTTCCCACTGTTCTCATCCCTCATTAGACCCAATATAGAATACAATGCCCCATTTGGTATGTACCTCTCAAGACATCTGCAACAACTGGAAAGGCTGCATAAATACCTCACTAAAAGAATCACAGGCCTAAAGCAGATGCTGTATGCTGACCATCTAAAAAAACTCCAGCTATACTCTGTCACATATCGTTTACTCAGAGGCAATCTCTGCTTAACATACAAGGCCATGTCAAACCCAGAGCTGTTGGACATGCTACACTTAAAGAAATCCCAATCCCTCAGAGCCACATGCTCCAGGAATCTAAACCTTGTCATCACAATGAACAAAACATGCTGGAGGGATAGGTTCCTGACCCAGAGACTCCCCAGACTCTGGAAGAGACTGCCCATACATGTCAACCAGAGCACCTCTTTGGCCTTCTTCAAAAGAAACCTTGACAATTGGATGGGAGATAGGAAATTCACCCTGGGAATCATGTCAGTCACTCTGCTAGATAGGGGTCCAGAGAATTAAATATTGTGGGAAGAAATAGCTAGGGAATTGTTATGGATAGGCTTGTATAGCCCCTAGGGCCGATAGTCTAGTACCAACCTCTGAACCTATGAAACTATGAACTATGAACTATGAACAAGGAAGGGGCCATATATATGAGTCCTGTGCCTATACATTCTTTGGGAAACTGTACATTTCAGAAGTCTGTGTATGTCTTCCCATTGTTAAAAGACTTTTAGGATTGTGTAGCAGTGTAGTGTGTACTTGTTATTTGGGATGTGTAGGGAGGGGGTACATGTGAATGTCATGGGCCCTTTCTATCTGACTGTGCATGCTGCTCTGGTTTCTGGTTCCCTATCACCTGTATATGTTTGCACATGCAGACCATGACATGTCTCATAACACCTCAAGATTCACACTACACTGTGACTTGGGGCAGTATATGTAGGGGATAATTTGTGACCAAACAGGATTTTGTTGCTCACACAGTTATTATACTGTCATTTTCATTTTGCTTACTGGTATGTAACTGTGGCTGTGGTGCAATTGTTTGGGGGTATGCATTCACACCAGTGTCTGTTTTCCACTAGTGTTACATCCCTGTAGTGCCTGTTATATTTGCTAATGCATGTGTACAGCCTCAGAGCTGGACTTGGGTAGTGTTGTATCAGTCAGTTTGGACATTGCTTGGTAGCTCAGTGTAGTTTCTCTAATGTTGTGTTATGTCCACATATTCAGAGGATGTCCAGTTGTTTGGCCGATATCATAGGTCTGGTCTCCATAACTGTTGTGTATTTCTGACACATCAGTGGGATGATGTGGGGATTGAGGTCACTAACTAATGAGAAGAAATTGAGTCCTGGAATTGTGATATTTCAGTCAATATATGTTAGGACATACAGTGTTAGTACATCAACTTTCTCAGCTTATCTACTGACGCATTTTGGATATGTCCCTATTTTCAGGCTTTTGTCCCTCCACTTTGTTCGGCTTCATCCGGATGTATTGCACTAAGGGGTTCTGAGCATACCTCTCCACTGCCCAGATTTTCACAGAATGTCCACATGTTTGGACCATGCTTTTGTTCAGTTCCACAATTTATTTATTTTATTTTATTTATTTTATTTTACATTTGTTGACTGGGCTAGTCTAGCTGGATATATGTCCATTTTCAGTAGAGGCCCGGGGAGAAAAGCTCCACAGCAGATAGATACAGCTTAATATACATTTGTAAATATAGACATAAAGGGTTATTAAAAAAATACATTCAGTTAAACATGATATGAAAAGTCATACGAGTCTAGCTTATTTACATTACATAACAAAAAAGAGAGCCATGAGAGAATGACTTACAAATTGGGTATATGGAACAGAAGGAAATTTTTGACAACAGTGTTTAAATGTAGAAAAAAAGGTTAGTTATGATATAAGTAGATTCAGCCAGTGTTAGTACATGGACACAGCCATTGCTAGTTAAGGAAGATTTTTAGATGCTTTTTGAAAAGAGTGGTAGATGAAAGGGATGTGAGATTACTAGGAAGTTTATTCCAATGGATTCCAATAGTGTTAGTAAATTGAGAATCACCTGATTTGTTATTGGATTTTAGGGTAGTGGCTAGTAATTTATTGGCTGAGTGAAGGGTGCTTAAATTTTTATAGGGGTTGATTAAGTTACAGAGTATGGGAGTATTTGTAGGGTGATGCAAGATTTTGTGGGTGATGGTCAGTTGTTGGATAAGAAGCTGGTTTTGAAGTTCCAACCATCCTAGTTTATGTAGATTTTGACAGTGGTGAGTACGGAATGTGGACCCAGTGGCAAACCTGGCAATGTTATTGTAAGTGGTGGCCAGCTTGTTTTGATTATTTTTAGATAGATTTGTAAAAATTGGGAAGGCATAGAGAAGTGTGGAGAGTAGGTGAGCTTGGGCCATAGTAGTCCTGGCTACAGGTGTAAGGAATGGTTTTAGCCTATAGAGAGATCCTAGTTTTCTATTCACTGATTTGATGGTTGAATTTATGTGTGAGTCAAAGTTGAGGTTATGGTCAATAGTTATGCCTAAGAGTTTGGTAGTTGGGTCTGGTACAATTACAGTGCCATTTTTTGATGTAAGTGTGAAGTCAATAGGAGGAGACTTCTGGGTAGGGGTAAACAGTAGAAGTTTTGTTTTTTAGGGTTAAGGAGAAGACAGCGTTTAGAGAACCAGTTTTCTACTAAGATAAGTACTTTCTGGGTGTTGGACTGAAGTTCAGCAGAAGTTGCTGCAGCACAGATTAGGGTTGAGTTGTCAGCGTATTGAATACAGGTGGTTTGTGGTATAGATGTTTGCAGGTTATTGATAAAAATAGAAAATAGGAGGAGCCCCAGAATAGAGCCTTGTGGGACTCCCTGTGAGATAGAAAGTAAAGTAGATAGGTTGTTGTCCCAGAGGACTGCCTGTTGTCTGTTTTTAAGATAGGATTCAAACCATTTGGCTGTTTGAATATCAGTTGAAAGTGTGGTAAGTGTATCTATCATTAAGTGATGATCCACCATATCAAAGGCTTTGGAGAGGTCTAGAAAGAGGGCAGAGGTGAGTAAGTTGTTGTTATGATTTTTATTAATAGAGTCAGAGAAAGATAAAAGTGCAGTACTGTGAAAAGGCCTAAAACCATGCCGGCAGTTGGCTAAAAGATTGTTTTGGAGGAGGTGATCGAGAAGTTGCTGGTGAATGCATCTCTCCATGATTTTAGCTAAAGGAGAAAGTAAAGCGATGGGGCGGTAGTTAGAAAGTTCAGTTGAGTTGCCTCCTTTATGTAAAGGTATAATATAAGAGACCTTCCAAAGAGATGGTACAGTACATTCTGTGATGGTCCTATTAATTAAGATAGAGATAGGGTAAGCAAGTACTCCAGCAGCCATTTGCAGAAATTCAGCTGGAAGGAGGTCAGCTGAGTGGGGCACATGGTTTTAGTTTTTGAAGCTGGGCATGGATGAGAGAGGTGGGAACAGGCTGTAATTGGAGAGGAGGACCTAAAGTGTTTTGTGAGTGTGTGTTGGGGATGCTGGCTGGTGATAAGGTACTAGCTAATGTTTGGACAGAGTCCACAAAGAAATTATTAAATGAATTTGCAATTTGGCTGGGAGAATTTTGGGCTGAGTTAGCTGGGGTTGGAGTTTTGGAGTGGCCAGGGTGGAGTAGGGAATTTATAACTGACCAAAAATTTTGAGGGTTTTTGTTTTGTGTTTCTTGGAGCTTATGGTAGTGGTTCTTTTTGTCTTTGACTATTGATTTTCTTGTAGACTTTCTTAACTGTCTAAAGATTTCATGATCAGTTGGGTTTTTAGTATTTCTCCATTTCGACCAAATTCAATTTCTTTGAAGTATTTTTTGTCTTGTCTCCTTAGTGAGCCAAGGTGTAGGTTTGTTCTTAGTTCTGACTGTTCGAGAGGGGGCATGGTGTTCTAGGATTTGTAGAAATTTATTATTAAAGTACGAGACAGCTTCGTCAAGTGGTAGGTATTTAAGGGGTGTCCAATTGCAAGCTTTGAGTTCAGCTTGAAAGCCAGCTTGGTTGAGGTGTTTTTTGTTACGGACAGTTCTATAGATTGGTTGTTTGGAAATGAGGGTTTTTTGTCTGATAATGAAGATGAGAGAGTGGTCACTGATATCATCAGGAAGTATACCTGATTTATAGGAAAGGGGGTTACTGTTAACAAGACTCCAGTCTAAGATGGTTTGCTTGTTGCTAGGTTTATGGGTTCTGGTAGGGGAGGTAATAGTTTGACTGAAACCATATAGGTTTATATGAGTATTAGATTGGGAACAGTTACAACAGTTCCAATCAATGTTAAAGTCACCAAGGATTATGGTTTCTTGTGGAAAGGATATTGTGATCCAATTAAGGACAGTTTCAAGAGTGTTAATGTTGTTGTCTGGAGGGATATAGGAACAAATTATATGTAATGCTTTATTAGCATTTATCTGTAGTTTAGAGATTAGGATTTCTATGCTACTGGTTGTGGGCGGTTGGGTATTTAGTGGTGTAACCTATAAATGAGATTTATATAGTATTGCTACACCACCACCCTTTTTATTAAAGCGATATAATCTCAGGATGTTATAACCTGGAGGGATTATATCATTATCCTTAGTATCTGGTTTAAGCCATGTTTCAGTAAGACATAGGATGTCAAAGGAGTGTACGTGTAGAAGGGCAGGAAGTTGGGTTGTTTTATTATTTAGAATATGAATATTAAGGTGGCCTATGAGGAGAGAATTGTCAGAGGTATTAGAGATGTGAGAAGTGATGAGATGGTTAGTGTGGGGTTCAGATATTTTATTAATTGGGCGTGGGTTTGGATGGACATCTCCATGCAGTAATAGGAGCTGTAAAGGGCCATGAAGGTGTTTCAGGACTTTATAAAAGAGAGGGAGTTGTTTTCTAGTTTGTGGATACAAAATATGGGTTGATCTGTGAAATTTAGGAAGGAGGTAGGACGAAGAGGATATTATACTCATATGGATTTCTATGGTTAGCTGAGAGATTGCAGTAGTGTGCTTTAAGGAGGGTTGAAAATTAGTGGGGCTATGATACTCATAGCAAGTGAGGTAGTGTGATAAAAATAGGGGGGTAAGAATGGTGAGAAAGAGAAGGCCATTGTTAAGGGTAGGTTTGTATGTGGTAGGCATGGCAGGGATTTGTCCGGTAAATCACAGTGATAATCCAAGGATTTATGTCAGTAAATAATGACATAACATTTCGGTTTCCATCCTCATATCCTTCAGTAATTGTCCGCTGAAACGCACCCTGTTGCTGTCCATTTTCAGTAGAGGAGAAAAGCTCCAAGAATAATACAGAGTTTCTTTACATAGTTAAAAAAAGGAGTTATACAGATAATAGAGAATAGCAGTATTGAGATAAATGCAGTAATGAAGTTTATGGATATGAAGATTTAGTCAGGGTTAGTACAGGTACATAGCCAGTGATTGTTGTTAAGGTAGAGTTTCATTCCTTTTGAAAAGAGAGAGAAGTTTGAGATGTGATTTCAGAGGGAAGTTTATTCCAAAGTTTTCCTATATTGTTAGAATATTATTATAGGAAGTAGTTAGTTTCCTGATGTTGTTCTTAGACTGAAAGGTAAAGATGGGGATTCAGAAGGAGGCAAATAGTGTTGAATGCTTTTGGGTAAGAGACTGTAGTTTAATTTGAGAAGAGGTGGTTGAGTAGTTGTTTTGATTAGATTTTCATAAATTTTTTGCGATAGGGGAAAGTAAAGCATACTGGTTGGAGGTGAAATAGAGGAGGTGGATTTATAAATGGCTAGCTAGAGTTTGGATGGTATCAGTGAAGAAAGAGTTAAAGGTTCTTTGAGAGAGGTTTGTTGTAGCTGAAGGTAATAATTCTTTTTGTCTGAAAGAAAGGTTTTGTTTGTGAGTGGTCTTATATCATGGAAGGGTTCCTGCTGTGTTGTGTAGGATTGCTGAGGATTATTAGTAAGTATCCAATCCAAAGTACTTTCTTTGTTACTGAGTCTATTAGTTCTGGTAGGGGAGTTTATAAGTTGTGAGAAGCCATACAGGTTTGTTGTTGTAGCAAATGTCTTCATTTGTGACGGCAATATTTGAAAAATGTCCCTATATGTGGCCCATTCACCCCCCTTTTACAGCCTTTGTACAGGTTTCTTGCATTAACAGGTTTAGCGAACAAACCAATGTAGACCACCACAATCCTTCAATAAAACATTAATTTAATACGACAAGGCGAAATTCAACAAGCAGTTTTTAACACAGATAAGCCCTTTCGGGCTCTGCCCTTAAGTAAAAACAGTCTTAATCACATTTAAATACCTAATTCAAAACCATTTCCAACCAATCAGAATTTATACTGCGCCCTCCTGTCTTTGAGGGCGGGTTTCATAGGAACAAATTCATTTAGTCCTGGTGTCCTATGGGCTAAAAGCTCAACTATCCACTTTGCTTCTTCTCTCTCAGTGGCATCTACTAAGCTACCCTTTCTTATACTAGGAAATACATTTGCAATGGCTCTAAATCTAAACTGATGGTCATTGTTTATTTCTATATGTTTATAAAGTGCATTGTGCATATTACTAGTTCTTATGCATGAAAGATGTTGCAAAATTCTAACTTTAAACATATAATTTTTTTTCCCACGTAAAATGTTTGCATTGCTGACACTCAGCTAAATAAATTATATTCTTTGTTCTACAATTGGCTTTTGCTTTAAAATAAAATAATTTCCCTGTTACTGGATGCTTAAAAACAGTCTCTTTATTAATACAGTGGCATGCCTTGCATAGCCCACATGGTTTTGTACCTACTTGACAAATGGAACTTTTCTTGTGATTACTCTTTTCTTGTGTTAAAATGTCTTTCAGATTTTTATTTCTTCTAAATCCAAATTTGGGTTCTATCCCTACTATTTCTTTTATTTTATCATCAGATAAAAGTATATGCCAATTTTTCTTGATGATGTCACATACATCATGTATATTACTACTATACGTGAATGTCATTCTATTAAATGCAAATGTATGGCCATGTTGCTCATCTGATGAAATTGTCTTAAATGTAGATACAGATTTTCTATGTGTATTACCCTGACTTAATTCACTTGCTATTAACCTCTCATTGTAACCTCTATTTTTAAAAATATATTCCATATTCATCAATTCTTCCTCAAAATCACTATCATTAGTACAGAGTATTGAGGCTCTACTTACCTGACCCCTTATTATAATCTTATATGTATGTCTGGGGTGCATACTATCATATGTAAGTAAATTATTTTTCCAGCATTCTTTCCGAAACAAGGAGGTAACAAAGCCAGATCTTTCTTTTTTAATTCTGACATCCAGAAAATCTATAGCTTCATCTGAACATGTGAGAGAAAATTTGAAAAAAGTGGTGGTATGTTCCAAATATTCTATGAAAAGTACTAGTTCTCTCTTTTCCCCTTCCCATAAAATAAAAACATCATCCACAAAACATCTATAAAGAAATAGATGCTTTTTCCATCTTTCATTTTCAGTTACCCATTTTCTACCTGAGACTATCGGTCTCAGTGGGGGATCTTTATAGTTTTGGGTAATGCTTTGAAAATAGGTGTTACTGGATATTCTATTAATAGAAATTCACCCAGATCTTGGTCTATAGTATTGTTATACAACATCCCCCCCCCCCCCCCCCCCCCCCCCCCCCCCCCCCCCCCCCCCCCCCCCCCCCCCCACCCCCCCCCCCCCCATCCCCCCCCCCCCCCCCCCCCCCCCCCCCCCCCCCCCCCCCCCCCCCCCCCTCTTTTCTTTTTTTTTTTTTTTTTTTTTTTTTTTTTTTTTTTTTTTTTTTTTTTTTTTTTATT
Source organism: Protopterus annectens (assembly GCF_019279795.1). Classification (NCBI taxonomy): domain Eukaryota; kingdom Metazoa; phylum Chordata; order Ceratodontiformes; family Protopteridae; genus Protopterus; species Protopterus annectens. Next base: position 1,190,714,376 of record NC_056725.1, on the reverse strand, counting down.
TTTTTTTTTTTTTTTTTTTTTTTTTTTTTTTTTTTTTTTTTTTTTTTTTTTTTTTTTTTTTTTTTTTTTTTTTTTTTTTTTTTTTTTTTTTTTTTTTTTTTTTTTTTTTTTTTTTTTTTTTTTTTTTTTTTTTTTTTTTTTTTTTTTTTTTTTTTTTTTTTTTTTTTTTTTTTTTTTTTTTTTTTTTTTTAATAACATCATAATAGGAGTTCTTAACAGTATTAAATTATTTGTATAAAATACTATAGACCAGTTAGTGAATTTCATTAATGAATAAGAAATTACTTTCAATGATTCCCTAGTCTCTTAGTCCCCATTCTCCTTTCTTCTTTGGGCGGATTGTAATCACCTGTACTGTATTTTTTGGCTGACATTTGATTGCATAGCTACTGCATTTGAAACAGCAGTTGATGATTATTATTTCAAATTAAATAACTTATTGATAGAAGGTAATACCTACTTGAAAATTAGTCCATTAGAACTTAATAACATCATAATAGGAGTTCTTAACAGTATTAAATGTATGTTGTATAACAATACTATAGACCAAGATCTGGGTGAATTTCTATTAATAGAATATCCAGTAACACCTATTTTCAAAGCATTACCCAAGTTACATAAAAACTTTAAAGATCCCCCACTGAGACCGATAGTCTCAGGTAGAAAATGGGTAACTGAAAATTTATCTATTTGGTTAGAATATACTTTAAAACCATATACAACAAGAATAATAGAAATTTTGAAAGATACACAACAATTTTTGGAAGCCATAAAAAACGTTGATATATGTGGCAAAGAAGTATTAATGGTCACCTTAGATGTTGTAAACTTGTTTACATTAATAGAAAATGAATATGGCATGAATGCTGTTTGTGAACTATGCAAAGAAATGGGTGAATCAGATGATAGGAAATTATTTACAATAAGAAAATGCTTGAATTTGGTTCTATCTAACAATGTATTCATATGCAATAACAATGTATATAGACAAACACAGGGGGTAGCCATGGGCACCCCCTGTGCTAATACATATGCAAATTTGGTTTTATCATTTTGGGAGAGATGTTTTGTGCTAAGGGGCCAAAACAGATGGAAAAAGCATCTATTTCTTTATAGATGTTTTGTGGGCGATGTTTTTATTTTATGGGAAGGGGAAAAGAGAGAACTAATACTTTTCATAGAATATTTGGAACATACCACCACTTTTTTCAAATTTTCTCTCATATGTTCAGATGAAGCTATAGATTTTCTGGATGTCAGAATTAAAAAAGAAAGATCTGGCTTTGTTACTTCCTTGTTTCGGAAAGAATGCTGGAAAAATAATTTACTTACATATGATAGTATGCACCCCAGACATACATATAAGGGGTCAGGTAAGTAGAGCCTCAAGACTCTGTACTAAAGATAGTGATTTTGAGGAAGAATTGATGAATATGGAATATATTTTTAAAAACAGAGGTTACAATGAGAGGTTAATAGCAAGTGAATTAAGTCAGGGTAATACACATAGAAAATCTGTATCTACATTTAAGACAATTTCATCAGATGAGCAACCTGGCCATAAATTTGCATTTAATAGAATGACATTCAAGTATAGTAGTAATATACATGGTGTATGTGACATCATCAAGAAAAATTGGCATATATATATATATATATATATATATATATATATATATATATATATATATGGGTCTACTTCATTTGATCGAAAGACCATTTGACTGAAACCCATTTGGTCGAAATTTCATTTGATCGAAAACCAGAATTCAAGGCAAATAACAGGGATTTGGGCCCCTCCCAATGTCGTGTGACTTTGGATTTGGTATATATAGATAGGGGGTGTGGGGGGCGCATATGCCATGGATTTTCGTTTAAAATCTGGACATTTTGTGTTATTTTCTTCTTTTAAAGGAAACTAGGTGGGGGGCTTTGCCCCCACACCCCCCTTACTATATATACCAACTCCAGGGTCTCATGACATTGGGGAGAGAACCAAATCCCTGTTATTTGCCTTGAATACTGGTTTTCAATCAAATGAAATTTCAACCAAATTGGTTTCAGTCAAATGGTCTTACGATCAAGTGAAGTAGTGAAGTGATTGATATATATATATATATATATATATATATATATATATATATATATATATGTGTGTGTGTGTTTGTGCATGTGTGTGTGTGTGTGTGTGTGTGTGTGTGTGTGTGTGTGTGTGTGTGTGTCTATATACAACACATGAATGGTGCCAAAAAGCTTTTTCCCTATAGCTCAGATGGTGTAGTGGTACCTTTCTCTGACTTGGCAGGGTTGACTATTTTGTTGCTGGGCAGAACAAGGTCTTATGGATACAGAGTTATTAAGGCACATTTAAGCATATTATACTTACTATTTTATATTATAAAATAATATTTATTTACTGGAAAGGCTCACCCAGATTTTGCTAGAGTTTGCTGTGAGGGAAAGAGTAGTTTGCTTTTTATTTGTTGTGTTTTATATTACTTTATTGCCTTTTTTCTATTTTGTATACTGTGTTTTACTTGTATTCTGCTTTTAACTGCATACTAAAACTTGAAAAGAGACCACAGCTCTGTCTCTTGTGAGTCAGACAGAAAATTTTCCCTCCCTCCCATACCGTTACTGTTGTGTTCTTAAACACCACCTTTTTTCTAGTTGCCTGTCCTTATGTTAATTTGACCATATATCTCATTTCCTATCTGCTTTTTTCTGGCTGGGGTGAGTATGCACAAAATTATCATTTTGTGAAATCACTCCCCTTCAACTAGTTAAATTTATTAGCTATCCTACTGTATTCCATAGTACCAGAATACAAAAGTGATCAGCCCCTTCAATCTATCTTGCTGTATTAAAAATAGTGACTCTCCACTAAAACTTAACTTTTAGACAGGTAAAACTTAAGTTACCTACTTTCACATCCAACTCCTCTAGGGTCTTTATTAGAACACCGAACTTTCAAAATTTCAAGTGTTCTAATATCGAACCCTATTAATTGAAAATTTAAAACACCGAACATACAGAACAGCAAATTTTTTCCTAGGGAAAAAATTTGCTGTTCCAAAACACATACATACAACACAAGCACATAAAACAAACAGCAATCCACATATATACACCTAAACTCTTACACCTAACCCTACACTAAACTATACATACACCACTAACTATCCACTTACCTTAACCCAAACCCTAACCCTAACCCTAAGGTCCATCACTATCGCACAGTCACCTCACCCGAGCCCTAACCCAAACTCACCTACCCTGCCCTAACCCTCACATCCACACAATTGCACACTTACCTGACCCGCGCCCTAACCCTAACTCACCTAACCTGCCCTAACCCTCACGTCCACACAATTGCACACTTACCTGAACCCGACCCGTAACTTTCCACCACAGCACTGAAAATACCGAAGCAAAAGAAACGGATAACCAAATTCTTTCCCTAGGAAAAATTTGTTTTTTTGTTTCTTCGATATTTTTTCAGCAAATGGGTTGATATTATAACACTCAAAATTTTGAAAGTTCAGAGTTCTAATATAGACCCACTCCTCTAGTGCACACTGCAGTGTTTAGGATAAACCATTTTTTCATCTTACCTTTAAGCATCTATTGCAAGACAACCAGTTACTGTAGAGTCCACATTCTGTCTCTCAGTAGTCATCTTGGGATTAGTGCTTCTATTTTCTCCAGGTGAGAGAAGGAGTGCAGTTGCATTATTTACTGGACACTGCTGATCACCAGGAAGCCTAATAACTACTTTATAGGTGACAGCTTAGAGTCTGTGCTTATATTCTGATTCTGGTGAGAGAAGGAGCAGAGTGCATTGATTCCTCACTCTGTCTGGTTGGAGAGTGAGTGTCTGTGCTTAACATTCCTTATTAGTCTGGTTGCTATTTGAGGCATCTACCAGAAAAAAGCTACAAGCCTGAAGACCCTTGCAGCATCTGGGACAAGACTGTGGATCACCAAACAGGCTGTGGCCTGCTTCTCTTCATGGGATTGGTGCTAAAACTAGCTAGTTTTAGCTGGAACTAGCTAGTTTATTTTTAGTTTCTGCACTCAAAACTGTTTCTTTGTGCTCAGCACTTGCTCAGAACTCATTGTAAGCACTAAATAAACTACAAATTACTACAGCACTCAGCTTTCCTCACTTGTCAAGTGGAAAACAGTTCTTAGTACTTAAATTAATAAGCACCTATCCAGACATGTCAATGGGCCAGCTCCTGGTGTTTTCTCCTGTCTACCTGATCAATCTGGGCATCTTGAGGCAATGTAGCAATTGCCTCATGTACATTGACAACCCTCTCCTCCTACCACCCAAAAATACAACCTGTGAGAGATGCACTCATATAGCCAAACGAAGCCAAGCTCTCTCCAGCAAAGAATGGACTAGACAGTCAAGAGGAGAAGTTTAACACTTGTACCACACCACACGCAGCACATAGTCCTTCAAAATCCACACTACCAAAACCCACACATAGAAACACAAAGCACACACACACATTCATGGAGGCTCTCAATAAAAATCTGCACAAGCAACAGAGACCTCTCAAGCTGAAACATAGACAACCACCACTCCCCAACACTACCCAAATGACACATAATCCACAAAACAGTGTGCTAATCAACCACAGCCCATAAGGCAAAACAATGTACCCAACACACTAGTCATAGGTGACTCTATAGTCAGGCACACTGATGTCCCACTGACCAGGCTAAACAAGGAGAAAGTTGCTGTCAGCTGCCTGTCAGGTGCCATGATCTGCCACATAATGCATGCACTCAGGTCACGCCACGACAAGTACAAATATGACTCTGTCATTGTCCATGTTGGTGTGAATGACCTAAGATGTACCTCCCTGGACTACATGAAAAGAGACATGGAGGAGCTCTCAGATCTTGTAACCCAGGCAGGTATGACCCTAGCTCTGAGTAGCATCCTGCCATTACCCAGAAAGGACAAAATGATTGACTTCAACAATTGACTAAGCTTCTGCTGTCATTCTAAGAGGATCCAGTATCTGTCTGCCTGGGACAACATGCTCGACAGACAACAATGCTTTGCCAGAGATGGCCTGCACTTGTTGCCCCTGGGGATTCCAGATACTGGCTAAGGCTCTTGCCAACCCTATAGTGCCTTTTTAGGCAAGGTTTAAATGCTAAATTCACCACTGTAGCAGGTACAAGCAAGCAAACTCTGAGGGTAATGCTACTCAATGCTAGAAGTCTAAACTTCAAAATGAACTCACTTGAGGCACTCCTTAAAATGGAGAACATCAACATCTGTGCAGTGACAGAGACCTGGTTCAAGGCTCCAGAGAGCACCCTGCATTGCTAGGCTATAATTCATACCACTCCTTTCGGCCATCTAACCTGGACCGAAACAGTAAAGTTGGAGGCGTGTCTATATTCATTAAGGAAATCCACACCTCCAGGCTAGTTGCTCAACATAATGCATCCAAAATTATCCAAGTGCAACTAACACTGGGCAAGAATGCAATCCAGGTTGTAGCTTGTTACAGATCCCTCACCATGCCTCAGGATTCCCACACTTCATTTCTTAAAATACTAGAAAATATTAAGGTACAACCCAATAACTTAATTATGGGTGATTTCAACTACCCCACCATCAACTGGGAAAGCTACTCATGTACCAACTCATTCGCTCAACGTTTTCTGGAATTCATAAATTTCAATGCCTTGGATCAGCTTGTCTACATCCTCACCAGGGGCAGCAATATCCTGGACCTGGTCATTACCAATATGGGTAACCGGTGTTCAACGCCAGAGGTCAACTCCTCGCTGGTCGGATCTGACCCTAGACATCCATATCCCACCCCCAACCCCCATTAAGGAAACCACTTTCAAAAACTACTCCAAAGCCATCTTCATGCTTCTTAAGACAGAACTGCAAACTTCACAATACCCATACAGATGGAAAATAGAGGTAAGACTGCTGAATCTTACACAAATGCACTGTATAAGCACATACACGAGTGCATGGATCGTACCATCCCCAACAGAATCAAAATGCTATCCTCCAAAAAAAGTAAGCCAATCTGGTGGCCCCCTGCCATAAACAAACTCTACAACAGAAGGAAGAAGCTGTTGTAAAAAGAGTAAAATCCCAAGATTGGAGGAACTCCCTGGTCAGCCTCAGCAAGAAGCTGAGATCCCTCTTAAAATTCTCCAAAGCCAGTTATGAAAATAAAATTGCCAATGATTCCAAAGACAACCACAAAGTATTCTACAGCTATGTCAAGAATCTCAATGGCAACACTCAGATCTGCTCTGAGCTACAGGACAATGGCACTAAATATACAGAACCAACCGATACTGCCAACATCCTGGCAGATAGGTTCAGTGCTAACTTTACTCCCTTCTCACCCTCCAAAGGGCCCTTCATAATACTGGAAGAATGCAAAGCCCCTTTAATCATAGATGAACAAGTAAAGACCGCATTCTCCAAAGCCAAGAACACAGCACCCATGGGATCAGACAACAGTACCAGGCTGCGTACTTCACGAACTATAGAACAAACTGGCACCCCATATAAGTACCATGCTCAATCATAGCCTCACCTCAGGCTATGTGCCTACTGAATGGCATACAGTGACGGTTATCCCACTCCACAAAGGGGGGTGCCACCACAGACCCCAGAAACTACCGCCCCATTAGCCTGATGAGCCTGGTCTGCAAGGCTGTGGAACGTATCATCTTGGAGCTTATAAACAAAGACAGAGGTGACTTCCAAACTCTGGACCCCACTCAGTTTGGGTTTGTAAAAGGTAGAGCATGTCTACTAAACCTGACTGACTTCTTTGAAGCAGTCACTAGAGTCATAGATGAGGGCAAGGTAGTGCAGACAGTCTATCTTGACCTCACCAATGCTTTTGATACCATCCTGTACTCTTGAATTTTAGATAAACTCACTAAACAGGGCATAAATCCCTATGTCACAAGATGGGTGGCCAACTGGCTCTCTGACAGAAAAGTAGCAGACTCCAAGTCCATATTCAGACCAGTGATGAGTGGAGTACCACAGGGTTCGGTCCTGTGTCCTCTCCTATTCGGCATCTACTTCTCTGAAGTGCAGACCAACACAGAAGGTCTTTGGCTAACAAAGTTTTCAGATGACTGCAAACTGGACTGGGAGCCATAATAAAATCACCTAATGATGTAGACATTCTACAAAAAGGCCTCACAGAGACAGATGCTTGTTGTCAAAGTCATGGCCTCAAGCTCAATGCCAAGAAGTGCATTGTCATTCCCTTTGGGAAAAACTCGGTACCCATGAACTACCACATAGGCAGTAGCTCAATAAACACTGAAAGTGTGATAAGAGACCTCAGGACACAGGTCGACAGTAGTCTCTCCTTTGATAACCACATCGCCACAGTAGTCAGGAAATCGTTCTACGGGGCACACCTCATCACAAAAGGGACCTCCTATAGAAAAAAGGAGGTCATTGTTCCTCTCTGCTCATCCCTCATTAGACCCATTATAGAGTACAATGCCCCGTTTAGCATGTACCTCACAAGACGCCTACAACAATTGGCAAGGCCACAGAAATACCTCACTAAGAGGATTACTGGCCTCAAACAGATGCCATATACAGACCGTCTCAAAAAACTCCAGCTCTACTTTGTCGCATATCACCTATTCAGAGACGATCTCTGCTTAACATACAAAGCTAGGTCAAACCCAGAGCTGCTGGATAGGCTACACTTTAAGAAATCCCAATCTCTCTGAACCACACACTCCAGGGACCTAAACCTTGTCATCACAATAAACAGAACATGCTGGAGGGATAGATTCCTGTCCCAGAGACTTCCCATAATCTAGCAGAAACTACCCATTCATGTCAAGCAAAGCTCCTCATTGGCCGTCTTTAAGAAAAATCTTGACAACTGGATGGGAAATAAAAAATTCACCCCAGGGATCACTTCTGTGGCACTGCTTGACAGTGGAAAATAATTTTCTTGGGTGGCAAAACCAGGGAACCTTTTTGGCTAGGCTTATATAGTCCCCAGGGCTGATAGCCTAGTACCCACCTATGAACCTATGAACATTATAATTTTATGTTTACCTTCCATAACATCCCCCTATGTGCTTTCATTAAATTATATTCTTGTCTGACTACACTGTATGGTGCACTTGTGTTTATATGGAGGTTTCACATCTTTTCTACACTGACACCTCACTTTTGGAACTGCTACACTACCCTGGTTGACAAAAAAAAGTTCCTAGATAATTTAAGTTTACTAAGATAATTTTAACACTACTTTCACATTGTTGTCTGTTTTGGGACTCAAACCATAAACAACTGCATGTAAAGCCACAACTCTAACCACTATACTACCTCAGCTTGGAAATTTCATCTGTCTATTTGTATTTAGCCCCTATGGGATGTTTAAGCTATGCTAAGCAGACAGTCCTAATGTGCCCACATAGCTACATTTAAACATTCCTTAGGCTAGTGAAAAAGAGTATATATTATTATTATATTATTAGGTTATATGGGAGTGTATTGTGGTGTTCTGACAACTACCTGGGACTGCAATCGTGAAATACTGGCATTGATTTGGCTTTCAGGCTTCTATCCATCAGGGACTCCTGCTAATAGATATTCTGTTATCTATTAACTTTCTAACTTTCTAAGTGTGTGAGGGCAATTTTTCAGGCATGTCCCTAATTTAGTATTTATTCCCCCCATCATTTGTACCTTTGTTAACATGCACTGCTGTGACGGAATATTGGCATACATTTGTTTCAGACTTCTACCCTTACGAGATTCATGCTGATGCATGACCTGTTCTCTACCAACTTTCTATGTTTGTGGGGCTATATTAGTGCTTTTTCACTTTTGAAGGATTTATCCCCCATTATTACATTTCCTGCTTTAGCAAGTTGCAAAAGTGTTGTACAGTACTTTAGCAATGCAGGGGTGTCACCGAACCTGTCACACACACCCTGCATTCCTTTCTGGTTGCTGAGTTTAATTTCAGTGTCCACGGACACTGAAATTATAATTTTTTTCATTTCAGTGTCCATGGACATTGAAATACTGGCATAATATTAGAGCAAAGCTCTAATATTATTCCAGTATGGCTTAGAAAGTGCCGTATGTTACTTTCTGAGTGCAGGGGGCATGTTTACTTTCCATGCACTACTTTGGCATGCCCCCTGCACTTGTTCACAGTTTATGTCCATGTAGATTAAACATCAGTGCGCCTTCATGAATACGCAAGGCATGCTGCTGTTCTAAATGGACACGAATCACTCCATGCAAGAATAGTCTTATTCTTACACAGAGTTTCATGAATCTGGGGGATTGTCTTCTGACATCAAGCAAATGTAATGTAAGGTAATTCTTCACCTGTACTACACAACTGAAGAAGTCAAATCAAAATATGGACTCTTCCATTGTTACAACAGTTCCAAGGAATGACTGAAAAATCATGCTATTATAAAAGTCATTTTAATGCATACAACAGTTTTCATTTGGATATAAATTGCCCATGGCATGCTTATTGTAGTGTAAAAGTCAAAATAACAATTAAAAATATAGTACAATATATATATATATATATATATATATATATATATATATATATATATATATATATATATATATATATATATAAATAGATAGATATTTTATGTTTAAATAAGTAAGGATGTTATACATATAGCATTAATGTTATTTGGCCAGTTACACTAACTTCCTTGTGATAAGATGATAAGATACACTGCTGCTTCTAGAGAAGTTATTATAAACTTTATGAAAGTTACACAACGTCTACTGTGTCTGTGTGTGTTAACTTGGACAACACCCACTGTGCCCTTGCAATAAAGCTTCAGGAACTTTTAAAATTTCAATTTCTGAGTGCAAATTATAATAAACATAAGGTTTGCTCAAGTTGAAAATCTGCTGTGGCTTAGTAGTAATTCATGCATTGAGACTGGCAGAGGTTTTTTTGGGATTGGGAGGGTGGCCTAATGGTTAAGGAGTTTGCCTTACAAATACAAGGTGCAGGGTTTGAGTCTCACAAGGGATAATTGGCTAGGCTTAAAATGGCTTTTAAGAGCTGGTAGCCTAGTACTAATCTATGAACCTATGAACAATCAAGTTGCATATTGTATAATCTGCTGGCTGTGAAACAAGATGCATAGAGTTTTTTTTCCACAAATCTTCAGAAGTCTTGTTCATTGCCTGTTAGGGAATGGTATTCCTAAGTGGATCTACATCACATAATTGAAAACACTATTCAGCAAATACCTATTCATTGATCCCAAAACAGCAAACACCTTTTTATCGAATGTTCACATCTGCGAACGTATTTATCAGAACAAAGAGTTAGCTGTCCAACATTCAGTAATTTCCTTTTTCCCCACTGTAGTGCAATCTCAGAGTTGTTATATATAAATAGGGGGGTGGGGGCTGTCCCCCCACACTTTGGAAGGTTGATATACTGCACTGTATGTATTCCTCAACATGTTGGACAGCAAACTTTTGCCCTGGGAAAATTTTTGATGATGTGTCGGTTCGATGAAAAGAGCATTCGCTGTTTTGGGGTCAATGAATAGGTGTTCGCTGAATAGTGTTTTTGATGATCGCTAAGCTCAGTCATTTAAACATTTCTGCTGCCGTATTAGTCCATCCATCCATCCATTCAAACATCCATTCATCTACTACCCCTTTCCCTGTTTTTATATATGGGATTGCGGTGTCACATCAACAGTCACACTCCTCTAATCTTCTCATGAAAAGTATCACTAGGGGAAAGATTGTGAAGATAGTGAGACTATAACTTCATGATCAGAAATAAGATACAGGCAAAGTCTACAGATGTTGAGGCACTTCATGTGGCTGGACATTTTTTCTGGTCACTCCATTTAGTGAGATTAAGTTACCACTTTTTTCTTTTTTTTTTCAATAATAATTTTTATTGTTTTCTTATATTCCATACAAAATTAAAACAATACAGAAAGTTAAGAAAAAACTACCAACTAATGTAACTAACACTAACTCCATAACATATTTACAATATTTACATAAATGCTTCCAAGTAACATATTGAATTATACACAAAGAGTATAAAAGTAGTTAAGATCAATTAGAGTAATAAAAAGTTACTGTTACAGAGTCTCTTAAAAGTGTAGAAATTCTTGCTAAATTCAAATATAAGATGTTACGTTAATACAATATTAAATACTTGTTCCCATATTTTTGGATTGTTAATATTTTTATTATCTTGGTTCAAAAGTAGTTTGCGAGCTACTATATGCCTTATTGCTAATACTCTAAAATTATTCCATGATGTTTTGGATGGGTCCAACCAATTAGTAACTATGTATAGCTTCATTAATAAGAAAATATTGATTAATATAATACATTGAGATTTAGAAAGTTCTTTTGGGGGAATATGTAAAATCATAAATTCCCATGACAATGCTGAACTTTGGTAACCCATCTTCTGAAGTTGTATCTTAAGTGAGTTCCAAAGTTTGTATATGCATTTGCAACTCCAGAACATATGAAGAAGATCAGCAGATTGATCCTTGCATTATAGACAAACTGGTGAATTTTTGGAATTAAATTTACGCAGGCTAAGGTGTGTATAATACGCATTATTCCATATCATCAACTGGGTATACATCAGTTTTTGAAGAGAAATAGATTTTATAGTCAAGCCAATTGCTTTTATCATATGACTGTCTTCTATCTCTGGCATTTTCTCTTTCCAATATTTTGACACAAGAACTTTATCTTGGAATTTAAACTCCTTTATTAAATTATTTGCTGCTGTTATAAATTTAATATCTTGTTGGAGAGCTTGCCACAAATTCGAGCATTTAATTATATTCTCTTCTCTGGGTTTAAAATTTTTAAAGTAACTTATAGAAAGTTCCCTAATTTGTCTTACAATAACGAGATAAGTTTTAGGTAAATTTAATTATTTTCTTATCTGATTAGCCAAGAGTTTAAGAAGTGTATAAATATTTATTAAAGTTAAGTTGATTATTAAGGGGAATTCTTTAAGATCAATTAATTTATTATTTAGTCTCAGGTTAGGGTTTCTATGAAAGGGTTGATAAGCCATCATATATTGAGCAAGATCAAATGATTGAAATAAAGTTTGTAGGGATGTTACATATAGTTTAATGTGATCCATTAACCCATATAGTTTCAAAGTTTCTTTACCTAAAAAGGGTATGGCTTTATGATTAATATTCAAATGTAAAATATATTTATAATTCAGAACTACCCAGGTAGTAATCCATTTAGTGCTAGTTATATTATAATTAGCGATTCTTAGAAGCCTGTTTGAATTTACTATAAAATAGTAAGTTTCAAAGTTTGGTAACTCCAATTCACCTCTATGTTTTAGAGTCATTAATTTTTCACATGAGATCCTTGTTTTCTTCGGCTCCCAAATAAATTTAGCTAATTCTTTGTGAATTTGTTTAAATATATAATAATCGTGGCAATATACTAATTTTGATAACTGATACCTTTGATAATACTGGTAGTCATAGATTCTTCCATCTCCCCAAATCAGATACTATTTGATCCCAAACTGTTTTAATATTGGTAACATAAAAATCCTTATCATCCATAGCGAAGCCAATACCCAAGTATTTAATATTATCTTTACACATTATTTGTCCCACCAGAGGGAACAGTGAAAAGGGTTTGGGAGTCCTCAATGGGAAAATACTTGTTTTTTTTTTAGATTAATTTTATAGTTGGAAACTTCTGAAAAATTCTCTATCGCTTTAAGTAACTTTTTAGTGTCTGAGACTGGAGTTGTACAATACATATTCAGGTCATCTGTGAACGCTACCATTGATATTTTTGTTCCATAAACTAGTGGGGCATTGTGGTATACATTCTGTTTAATGTATAGGAATAACGGTTCGATGTATATATTAAATAATAAAGGCAACAGAGGACAACCCTGACGTGTTCCATTTTTGATTGGTATTCTTTTAGAAAAATTTCTGTTTATATACAATGTGGTGTAAGGATTACTATACAGAAATTTTAAAACTTCAACAAACTCATGGGATATATTAAAATATGGTAAAATTTCAAACAAAAAGTCTATATCAACCCTGTCAAAAGCTTTCTGTGCATCAACAATAAGCGCATACATGTTAAGGTTCTTCTGTTTAGCATAAGCTATTAAAGTATGTAATGTAAGTGTATTATCACTAGTTTGTCTATTTGCCATAAAACCAGCCTGTTTCCTAGATACGATATGATGCATAACTTTTTTTAATCTATTAGCTATAATAGAGGTTAAAATTTTCATATCTACATTTATTAATAAAATTGGTCTATAATTGTCAGGGTTTTGAGAATCAGAATTAGGTTTAGTTATAAAAATAGTTTTTGATGCATTGAGATGGGGATCATTAATTTTGTTCTTCATTATATAATTAAATACACGTGAGAGTATTTTGCCAAAGATATTGTCAAATGTCTTATAGAATTCCACCATCATACAATCAGGACCTGGTGACTTATGCAATTTCATATACTGAATTGTATATATCACTTCTTCTTTAGATATCGGTTTAATCAAATCTCTTTGAATACTGTCCTCTATTTTCGGAAATTTAATATTTTGTAAAAATGCCTTGCCAGTTCTATAGGGGAATAAATCACTCTGCTCACCATATATACTAGTATATATCTGCTCAAAAACATTTATGATATCTTCGGTTTTGAAATAAGTTGTATTTCTAAAATGTATTTCCGAAATTTGTACTGCTGTTCTCGACTGATTAATTATCCTAGCTAATGCCCTTGATGGTGTTTGCACACGATTGGCATACCTCACTAACATCCTATGTTCCTGAAATGTCAAGTTGCTATTTTGTATTAAGAAGAGATCTTTTTGACATTTAAGTAATTCCACCTCTGTTTGAGTATTAAAATTTTGAATCAATTCTTGATCAAGTGTCTTAATTTTAGCTTCCAATTTTTGAATATCTCTATTTTGTATTTTTTATAGTATGAAGCTTTTTGCAAAAAGATCCCTCTTATTTGTGCTTTAACTGTTGCCCAATCAATGTCAGGTACACCTTGTTGTTTCTTTAATCTATCTAATAACTCTTTAAGATGACCTATAATTTCATGCAGTATTTCCTCCTTATTCAACAAATTTGGGTTAAGAGACCAGTTAAAACCTCTTTGCCGCTGGGCCTCCATTGGATCTTTAACAAAACTTAATGACATTTTTGAATGATCTGACAAGTAACGTGCATGTGTAACAACTAAGGGTCCCAGGTTAACCATTATTCTTGAAATCAAGAAGAAATCTATTCTGGACCACATTTTATGACACGTGGAATAAAAGGTATAATTATTTATACTATTACCAGTATTTAAATACTGAGTAGTATCATATAGTTGAAAGTCTTCCTTAACATCACTTAATACTGATACCACTTGTTTATTAAATGCTCTTTGTGGACAAGATCTATCCAACTTCGGATTCTGAAAAGAATTCCAGTCTCCTCCAATAATTATATAATATTTATCATATTGCATCAAAATTGGATATAACGATCTTATGAATAGATGCTGGTCATTACAGGGTGCATAAACATTTAACAATAAGAGTCTAAAATCTTTCCCTTATAATTATTTTTAATAAGTATAGTTACCCCAGCACTGTTAGTTTTACCTTCTGAGGCTATTACTTCTCTAATCCATTTTCTTTTTTGGATATCAACCCATTGATCATTAGTTAAATGCATTTCTTGAAGTAATATAAACATCGCCTTAGCCTGCAACAATAAGTGTAAAATTAATTTCCTCTTCTTTAAGCTCTGGAGTCCTTTAACGTTCCATGAGTCCACCTCCCACATTCAAATAGTTGTTATAAAGTAAAAGTTTAAAAGGGAAAACAAAAAGGAAAGGTAAAATAGCTTGAAAAACATACATAATTTGGAAGCATTCTTGACATCCCGTCCTATACCAGTGCCTATCCACTCTAACCCCGGACCAGGACATACATAGGTCTTGCATAACATAGAAGACTGAAAGGGTCAAAGAAACACAAAAACAAAAAAATCTTAATTTATAAAACCTTAAACACATCCTATAGTAAAGACCTATATTAACTAACCTAACAATTACAAAGTCTATTCTAGACATTCCCTAACAAACACTATGGTTGTCTACATCTTGGATTAGTTGTTATTGAAAAAAGAAATCATATTAAAGATATAAATTACTGTAACAAAACTTTAGTAATTGTGATTAGCATGCTATATATACATACTAACCTCACCTATATACTCATAAAATAACATTTGAAAAAATACAAGTTTAACAAACGGACAAGTTTTCCTTCTATTATAGAAAAAAGCTAAGTTATAACCATATATAAAACACACATACCTTAAATAAACATTTTTCTTGTTTATACATTATAAACTATTGCTATTTTCTACTCATATAAACTAATATGTAAATAATGTAATATATAGCTATCATCCCTGAGTAAAAGTGATAGAGTTGAGTATTGAGGATAAGGAAGAAATTACATATTGTTACTATTATGCTAGAAGCCCAGAATTTCCAGATATAAAATATTCAAAAACATTAAGATAGAACTTGGAGAAAAAAAAATTTGAATAAGAAAAAGTGTCAAAACCTTCAAATGCAAATTTCTGTTCATTAATACAACAGATCCATGAAAACATTACATAGACAAGGAAACTTAGAGCAGCTTAGAATAAGAAGTGACAGAGAAAGTGAGAAAATAAAAAAAAAGAACAAAACCTAGACATTTTTGAAAGGTATAAAAAAGAAACATGGATATGGGAAAGAAAAAGAGATGTGATATGGTGCAATATTTTTGCAAAGGAGAAAGCCAATCTATTCAATACAAAAAAAGCAACCCAGAAGATATTTGAAGAGAAATAATACAATACATTAAATAAGATCACAAAGTGGGAACATAGAATAGAAGTTAAGCAAAGAGAAGCTGAAGTTATAAAATACCTGTGAAGTGAAAGATTTAGTTTAGAAAGTCTAACACAGGTTACTTCACAGCATGGTGGATCAATGAGCCCTAGAGTAAGCAGAAATGGTGAAGTGGGAAATAGCTGAAGAAGAAATAGTTACATAGAAAATAAAGACATTTAATATGGTGCAATATTTATGCAAAAGAGAAAGCAAAATCAATCAATATAAAAAGGTAGCACCAAAGATATTTGAAGAGAAATACAGGCAAAGGCATCCAGATATGGGAATTTTCAAAATACAAAAATAAGAAAAGCTTGGGGGAAGTAGAAAAGAGGATTAATAATGGAAATGTTAAAGAAATATAAACTGAAGTTATAGATTAGGTACAAAGTGAAGGAATTAGGTAGAAAGTGAAGGATTTAGTGTAGAAATTCCAACTCAGGTAATGTCAAACTATGATGGAATAATGAATCCCCAAATTAGAGAGAGATAGGTGGAATGGGAAGCATATCATCACTAGCCAAATGAGGATGCTCTGGAAACTTCAGGAAGAAACCAGTACAAAAGTTCAAGTGGAGCTGCACTGCAATGGAAAGAGCAGGAAAGAGTGGCAACTGTGGCAAAGTCAATGTTGTGGATTGATGGGCCAATAAGGTCCCATTTGGAGGAGCAATGGATGACGCAGAATGCAGCTGAAGAGAATATGTCTCAGGAAGGAGGTCCTGAACTTTATATAGAATGCCCATAGGAAACAGAGAACAAAGAATGTACCCTCATTTTAGAAGAAATGATCTAAGGGAAGAGTTGCTTGATTTAGTATATTTGCTGACAGTTGGTCATTTTATATTAGGTACCTGGATAACATTTTTATAATTTGGACAGATTCTTTGATGAAACTGAACAATATTCTTATGTACATCAATAATAGCACCCCCTTTCTTAAATTTACCCACAACTTCGACAAGGACAAGATGGCATTTCTTGATATCCTAGTGTCAAAAAAAGGGTTGCTTTAGCTCCAACATTTTTCATAAGAAAACTTTTTCTAATTGTTATCTCCATTATGACAGCCGGTATCCCAAATTTCAAAAAAGAGCAGTTGTCAAGGGACAGCTAGCCCGACTTGCTCGGATGATATCTGATGATGCAATACATTTGGTGGAGATTGAAAATCTCTTGGATATGTTTATCCACAGAGGTTTTCCACCAAATCTGATGGTATTCATCAAAGATAAAGTATGTGACAAAAGGAGTAAGGGTCTGTACCATCTCCTATTACCAATCTGTGATAACTCGTGTCATACCTTAACCTCATTAGGGCCACTGACCTCTGGTGATCATAATTCAGACAAGTTGTACAAATGAGCCTCAATTGTTACTTTTTTGTTAAACGCCTACCATGTTGTTGATATGGTTAATCAATTTTGGCCTATTGTTACTTCCATCAACAATGGTAATGTACTATTTGATTCCAAACCTAAGATAGTATATAGGAAAGACAAATGTTTTAAAAGTTTATTGGAAAGGAATTCGGGTAAACTTAGTACCAATAGGCCAAAAGGAATGTACAGATGCAACCTCTGTAACTACTGTCAGCATATACTCTGCCTTGAGTCTTTTTCCATCAAAGACAAGAAATATGAGGTGAAAAAATATTTTAATTGTTCATCCAAGGGAGTGGTTTATGGTGCACTTTGCCAACAGTGTAAAACATTTTATATTTTCAAGACTGGTTGAGCCTTGACAGAGAGAATATATGAACATCTAAATGAAATCAAGAAAGAGAAGACAACTAACACACTGTTACAAACATATTTCTGCCTATCTTGGTCACCTTTATAAATTTGTGGTGATTGATTTTTTTGCACCTGATCCAAGGGGTTTTTACACTGATGAACATCTTCTGAAAAAAGAGCTCATATGGAGTCTTGTGTGTGACACCCTTACCCCCCCCCCCCCGGTTTGTATGAATGTTGTTCTATTACACCTATATTAAAGCTAAAAAGTCTTGAGGGCTGATTATGCCATGTTACTCATACATTTGTTGCTGTAACACTGATTTTTTTTTACTATTCCTATTCTCAGTATTATTTTCATTTTCATTTCTATTTTTGTTGTTTCACTTATATTCATTGCTCATTTTTATGCAATTTTCACTGAAGTTCACAACAATTTTTGTTAAAGTTTATAACTGTGTACTAAGCTAAAGTTGAGTCATGTGAATGTTTGATCACATGTCGATCACATGATGTATTAGGATTATTTAAGGTTGGAGATAACCATACCAAGCAGTTCTGAAGAAGACTTTGCTAAAGATGAAAGCGCTTGACTGCATTTGGTCTGTTTTTGCTGTCAATAAATTGGATTTGTGGTTTCGACTTTGGTTTGTGAGGTTTCTGGACCTCTACCTTCACTACTTGCAGTACAGAAGAGGGAACATATCAACAAAAATACTTAGAATGATAGACGTGATAAAAGCAATTTGCAGTATTAGAATAGGCCACAATCTGTCGTACACTATTGCAAATAATAAACTAAAGCTATCAGCACAGGCAAAAAATAAAAATAAAAAACTTCGAAGATATGCAGATAAATTTAAGAAAAAGTACAAAATAAGCAATTCAGTGCTGACCCAAAAAAGTTTTATAGAGAAATGGGAAACAAGGCAAAAGGAATAGAAGCCACCTAAAAAGAAGAAATACGCAAATTTGGAAAAATATCTATGAATACCCTTGGAATATAACAAAGATACTGAATGGATAGAAGAAGCAAAAGAAACAGTAAGAAATTCAAATGTACAGGATATGAAATGGGATGCAATAATGTCCAGAGAAACTGCAACAAAATTAAGAAAAGCACCAAAAAGGAAAATCCCAGGTCCAGATGCAGTGCCTCACTTCTGGCTAAAAGTATTAACATCTTTATTTAAAGCTTGAGCAAGAACTACTTATATGTGGATCCTGAACAGACAACAACCTGGTTAACAACAGGAAAAATTATACTTCTCCTTATGAGTGAACCTGTACGTCATCCTAAAAACTATAGATGAGTAACTTGCCTTTTGATGATGTACAAAATATATGCTGGAATTGATGCTGACAGAGTTTATAATCATTTATAACAAAACTCAATCATGGCAGTAGAACAAAAGGGTAACAACAGAAAGTCATATGGGGAAATAATCATTTGTTTCTAAATAAAATCATAATGGAGAATAGTAAAAATGTGAAGAATCTAAGTATAGCATGGACAGATTACAATAAAAGATTTGACAGCTTCCCACATTCATAGATACATGAATGCTTACAGATGTGTGTGTGTGTGTGTGTGTGTGTGTGTGTGTGTGTGTGTGTGTGTGTGTGTATAGATATATAATAGACATATCTATAAGTATACAGAATGTGAGATGGATGCAGAATAGCGTGGCCCCTGCAACAACACTTATAATCTTTACATACGGGATGTCAGGGTAGTGTGCTTTCAGTTGATCACAACTGAGTAGTAGTTTATGAGCAGCCACCCATTAATCATTTGTAGGCAAAGCCCACTAATATTGTATTAAAAACAAGGCTTCAGGTACAATTGTTCAATCCTGTTTGCTAAATGGATTGTTATATCCTTTATGTATTGTCACTAATCTGTCATCACTAGAGCCACTGAAACGTGTGCAAATATATAATTGGACTGCCAGATTTAATACCAGTTTTCCCAGGAAATCCATTGGTATATATCATTAAAGCAAATGCAGTGGGTTGAAGTCAGCCATCATCTTATCTCATTACATCTCAGAACAGCTCATTGTCTCTGTCACAACCCTGACAAATCCTCTGATGTTCAGTCAGTTATTAACAGCTACTTTACTTTTATTTTATTTAGATTTGTTAACTGGGGTATAGCACTGATCCATTGTGGACCAATTGCAGTCTCACTCTAAGAGTAAAGACAACAAAACAATAGTGTGAAAATATAAAGCATTACAATTTCAGTCATTGTAAAATACAAGAGTAGAAGTAAACAAAATGTATATGTTTGAAGTCCTGAAGACTTGTAAAGACAATGATTTTAGATAGGGAGTCTTCAAATGTAAGAATATTGGCAATTCAGAATGGTTAGATTAGCTGAGCTGATTGTAATGCCAGAGCAAAGTGTGAGGTGGTTGGAGCAAGGGATTGTTAGTGTGGGAAAAAGTTTAAATAATAGATATTGGTAAAGAGAGGTGCTGAGAAAGTTGGGTTGGTGTGGTAGATACAGGAATCATGTGCACACCACCTCATAGCTCGCAGTCTGGGCTGTCTCATATAATTCAGCAATCTCAACCAAGGAACCACTACTGTGACTCGTCATTACACTAAGTGGTCTAAAAATGATGAAATAAACTAGCAATCATCATTAGACAAACCAGTTCTACTGCAACATATAAGCAGGTAGAAAAACATCTCAATATAACCTGAAGATACAATTGTAAAGTTTGACTCAAATAAACCTCTCTACCTCAAGTATCTACAGGTCCTCTCCTCTATCCATCCTGTCTCTGTCAACAAACTCCCAGCATTCCTGTTTTCCCATATTATTTAAATATTTCTCACATCTCACATCAAGTTTTTTGCTCTTATTGTAAACTATTTTTAGTTTGTTCTATGCCATTTCTAACACATTTCTTATTTTTATGAGTTCTCATCAGCTTGTGAATACTGTATATGCAGATATCATAAAGCCATCCTACGTATTAGGGTGTCAATTTGCAAATACTGTTTTAAATATAAAATGGATAATCTAAGTTCTTTTGTTTGTTTTGCATTTTATACATTAGTGATATATCATTTCTATGTCATACATTAAACTTTTACTGTCAAAATATACCCTAAATAGGGGCGTGGCCAAGGATGAACACAGGATAGCAGCAGATTTCTTCAGCTCCACCAATTTCATTACACTGACAGGAATTAATTACTTAAAAAATTAATTTTTGAAGTAATTTTCTTTCTAAATACGTTTGTTTTATATAGTTCTTGAACTATATCTAAAAAAGAAAGGAAATTTTAACAATATTCCTGTCAGAAATCACTGTGGAAATTTTCCTGTCAGTTTATCAGTCTGAAATGAGTTCCAGTAAGACAAATTCTCAAGACTCCAGCATCAAGAAAGAACTTCAGTCTCTGATAATTATAATCCAGCAACTTACTGATAAAATGGATAAAATGGATACTAAAATAGACACCTTCATAGAAAAAACTACAAAACAAATAGACCTGTTACATACAGACCTGCAACAACAGAAGAACCAGATGACAGGTATAGAAGAAGCTGTGAATGACATGGAAAATAGAATCCAAGAAGAGGAAATCAACATTGAGTTTCTGCTGAAACAAAATACACATTTACAAACAAAGCTGGATGACCTGGAAAATAGATCTAGGCGCAATAACATTAGGATTTTTGGACTGCCAGAAAATATTGAAGGTAACAATATTACTTCTTTTTTAACAACTTGGCTCCCTAAAACTTTAGACTTACCAGAAGCATTCTCTTTTGGTATCGAAGAGCACATAGATCTATAGCTAATACTAACTCTAACAAAAATATCCTAGATCAGTTATAGTTAGATTTCTATCATCTTTTGATAAAGAGATGGTTCTTAAATCTGCTTGGGCTAAAGCTCCTGTTAAGATTAATGAGACAACTGTGCGTTTTGACAATGACTATTCTTCCATGGTAATAGCTAAAAGAAAAGTTTTTCTGCCACTAATAAGGGAGCTTAAAAAAGCACAGTTTAAAACATACCTTCTGTTTCCTGCCAAGCTTAAAATCTTCCTTCCTGATGGTCCTAAGGTTTTCGATGATTTAGACTCTGCTTTACTGTTTGTCAAAGAAAAAAGGATTTTGGATAAAATAGAAGAAATGGAATAGGCTAGTTCTTCATTAAAGAGATTGGCAACTGAAGCTTCGTGGAAGACTTCAGAGAAGAAGAAGAGACTAAAAAACAAATGATTTGTTATATGTTTTTTTTCTCTCTCATCATTTTAGTTCATTATTAATCTTTTTGAATATAGGTCTTGCATTTCCAGAAAGCCACAAATATTTTGGAAAAGATTTAATCAAAGTTATTCTCTATGTGCAAAGAAATGTTTTGTTTCATAACCAGTCAAAATACCTGAAGATTTAATGGCAAGCTGTGATTCAATTTGTTTCTCTTTCTGAAAAGAAGTAAGGTTAGTAATTTGATACATTTTTTTATCTTTACCTTTTTTTTTCCTTCTCCTTTTATTATTGTCTTTGTTTAAACAATGACATTCTATTTAGATTATGTAGTGGGTAAAGGGTGGGGGAGGGCAGGGAGAGAACAGTAATGAAAGTATCATTAATAGAATAATAACATATTTATTCCTTGTAAAGGTTTTTATAAGTTCTTCAAATGCTATTTCTAATTATACTTTCTTGATTATACTGCTTATGCCTATTTGTAAATAATCTGTTATGCTTTAACTAATAATAATCAGAACTAAATAAGAGTAAATAATATGTTTTATTTTTAACTCTATTAATATAAACAGTAAGTAACATTCCATTGTATATACGTCTTACAGCTTTCTCTTACATTTTTTTATTTCTGCCTCACTCCCTTTTATTTTCTACTCTCTTTTTCTTTTCTTTATTAATATATAGAAATGCTTTTGATTGTGTGGGCACAGTGAATAATAGGATTTGTATGAAAATTGAGTTGGGAGAAGAATGTTGAGTTTTATTGCTTGTTGGTAATTTTGGGCTTAATTTCACTTACATAGAGGCTGTAATGATCTGTGGAATACATTGTGAAGGTTTTGTCATGTTTAGATGCATTTACACTGCTAAATGAATGTTTGTCACTAGTTTTTAATAAGTTTCCGCCAAAATGTTAAGAGAGACAATCTGAGATGTGGGCTGTCTCATGCACAGTGTTCATGAGTTACTTCAGAAGCTTCAGTTCACAGAATTCTCACAGAGAAACTGAAAGCAGTTAGTATAACCTTTGACATAGTTATCACACTGACACACCACAGATTCAGGAAAATACTCTATTCATAAAATATGTCAGTTATAATGTTTTGTTTCATAACCAGTCAAAATATCTGAAGATTTAATGGCAAGCTGTGATTCAATTTGTTTCTCTTTCTGAAAAGAAGTAAGACGCTGTAATGGTCTGTGGAATACATTGTGAAGGTTTTGTCATGTTTACATGCATTTACACTACTAAATGAATGTTTGTCACTAGTTTTAATAAGTTTCCGCCAAAATGTTAAGAGAGACAATCTGAGATGTGGGCTGTCTCATGCACAGTGTCCATGAACTACTTCAAAAGCTTCAACTCACAGAATTCTCACAGAGAAACTGAAAGCAGTTAGTATAACCTTTGACATAGTTATCACACTGACACACCACAGATTCAGGAAAAATACTCTATTCATAAAATATGCCAGTTATAATGAGTCTAAATGATGTAGTTTCTTGTAGTAAGTAAATGTCTTATTTTAGAAGGCATAGAAAATGAAACATTTATTTAAATGTTTTTGAAAATCTACTTAACAGCAGCATAATAATCTGTGTTAAAAATTTGTGTTCCAAACAAATACTTTACTATAACTCATTTAATTCATCTGATTGACAAGCATAAATAATCTTATAACTCTATTCTGGAAGAAATGTCATGTGATATATTTTAAAGCAGTAGGTTAGCATGATTGTAAAATCTGGTTACTAAAATGTGTTTGCTGTGCATTATTTTGTATAAAGCAGACAGATTTATTCTAGGGACAGCAAGTAGGATAGTGCTCAACAAAGACACAACTCAGTGAGATCAGATATATATATATATATATGTGTGTGTGTGTGTGTGTGTGTGTGTGTGTGTGTGTGTGTGTGTGTGTGTGTGTGTATGTACGTGTATATGTGTGTGTGAGTGTGATGGCTTTTTTTTTATATATAATAATGCAAGTGTTTCTGAGAATCTGCATAACTATCCAATATGATTTATAATAATTTCTATGAATACAATGTTTTACTCTATTGACAAAATGAATGTTTGCCACAAGTTGTAATAAGTTTCCCGCCAAAATGTTAAGGGAGACAATCTGGGATGTGGGCTGTCTCATGCACAGTGTCCATGAACTACTTCAAAAGCTTCAACTCACAGAATTCTCAGAGAAACTGAAAGCAGTTAGTATAACCTCTGACCTAGTTATCATACTGACACACCACAGATTCAGGAAAAATACTCTATTCATAAAATGTCAGTTATAATGAGTTTAAATGATGTAGTTTCTTGTAGTAAGTAAATGTCTTATTTTAGAAGGCATAGAAAATGAAACATTTATTTAAATGTTTTTGAAAATCTACTTAGCAGCATAATAATCTGTGTTAAAAACTTCTGTTCCAGACATATACTTTATTATAATTCATTTAATTCATCTGATTGACAAGCATAAACAATTTTATAATTCTATTCTGGAAGAAATGTCATGTGATATATTTTAAAGCAGTAGGTTAGCATGATTGTAAAATCTGGTTACTAAAATGTGTTTGCTGTGCATTATTTTCTATAAAGCAGACATATTTATTCTAGGGACAGCAAGTAGGATAGTGCTCAACAAAGACATAACTCAGTGAGATCAGATATATATATATATATATATATATATATATATATATATATATATATATGTGTGTGTGTGTGTGTGTGTGTGTGTGTATGTGTATGTGTGTGTGTATGTATGTGTGTGTGTGTCTGTGTGTATGTGTGTGATGGCTTTTTTTTTTTAATAATGCAAGTGTTTCTGAGAATTTGCATAACTATGCAATATGATTTATAATAATTTTTATGAATACAATATTTTACTCTATTGACAATAATGAGTTTAAGTAAATGCTCATATGCAAACAATTCAAGATTTTTTTTTTTGGAAGCTGTTAATAGTATTCACATGACAGAAAATAGATGCATCTTAATATATGTAATGTCTGAATCATATTAGCCAAAGTTTTTGATTTAAATGAATGTTAGAACCTAATTTTCTCTCCTCTTGATTTATAACATCAAGATTATTTGAATGCTATTTGAATACAAGTGTTATATATTACATAGATCTATATAGTAGTATGAACAGTCTTTAAAAAAAAAAAAAAAGTTTATTTTAGTTTATATGATGCTGTTTTACCAAATGTGTAGTTTTGTCTTGATAGATAATTGAATTGAAAACTGTTAACCTCAGTTAAATATAACTAGTATTAAATTGATAAGGTGGTAGCTGAGGTACTGCTGCTTAGGGTAGGGGGTTAACTTTAGTAGTAAATACTACTCTAAGTTGGAGTTTTCAACTCCAGGCTGGATGCAAGGTTCAATCCTTACATTATTTTCACTTGTTCATTGTTATATGTATATAGTTTTGACATCCACAATATATTTTGTACACTCATTGTCACTACAAACAAAATTGAATCCTATACAAAATCCCATAAGAGATTTAATAAATACAGCTATATTTAAAGGTACACCTAAAAGAGGAGATGTAACATTATTTATCTTGTTATTTGTTATTTCGATCATAAGATTCTTGAGTTTTAAAATGCCAAATGACATCTTTAAAAGGAATTTCTTTAAACATTAATGGATTGAATAATCCGTGTAAAAGGGCAAGCCTAATAAGATACATTAATTTACACAAGGCCAATCTAGTCTTCCTGCAAGAAACCCATCTCTTGAAAAAGATATTGATAAACTAGCCACTAATAAGTATACAGTATTGGTTAGTTCAGAGCACACTCAGAAAAAAGAGGAGTGGCTATTTTATGGAATAAAAGTATGCCCATTCCTAAAACCATTAAGTCTTTTCAGGATGACAAAGGAATGTTTTGTATGGTTACAATACAAATTAATGGGAAGACTTACACTTTATTTAATGTATATTGGATACCTGGAATTGGTATTAATACAGTGAAACATCATATTGATAAGATCATATCATTCTCTATAGGGGATATTATTTTAGCTGGTGATTTTAATTGTATACTACATGAAAGTGATACTACCACTATAAGGAAAAGAAGAATTACATCTAATGCAAAACATTTAAATGATTTTGCTAATTTTTATCATTTGAATGATATTAATAATCAGATAGATTCAAAATCATTACCATACACCTTTTTTTCTAACAGATACAAAACTTATTCAAAAATAGATAGGGTCTTTATTTCTAACCAGATGGTAACAGATTTAATTAATTCCAAAATCATTTCATGTCCTATATCTGATCATAACTCAATTGTTTTGAATTCATGATAAAAAATACTCATAATGTTCAGATCAAAAGGATACCAGCATACTTAACTCAGCTAAAAGACTATACAGAATATATACTTTCAGAAGTACATTTTCTAGACATAAATAATACTCCTGAAGTCTCCATTGTCTATGTTTGGGATGCCTTAAAATCATATCTATATGGACAAAGTATCAGATGGTATAATAATAAAAGGAAATCTTGGGATAAGGAATTGTTAGATATTCAAAGCAAATTAGACTCTTATAAACATAATAATAAAGAAAATATTATGGACAAGAAAGTTATTGAAGAAATAAACAAACTAAATGAGAAATACAAAGAAATTTTAACTCATAAAGTTAAAATAACTTTAGAGAAATACAAGTTTTGTCTTATTCAATAAGCCCCAAATACTTACATAGACTTAAAAATAAAACAAAAAGATTGAATAAACAAAACCATATCAAAGAAATCTTTTCTCTAAGGAAAAAGAAGAATGTTTCTAGTATACCAGAAATACTGGATGAATTTAGAAATCACTTTCACAAGATTAACCATAACAACATTAACATGGAACCTAAAGATAAAATAAAGGAGTTTATAACCACAAACATGAATAAAAAGCTTAATAAACAACAGATTAAACTATTGGACAAGAGTATTTCATATACAGAAGTTATTACACAAATAAATAAGCTTAAATCAAACAAAGCACCGGGTAATGATGTTATTATACCAGAGATATATAAAATCCTTTCTAAAACTACATATTCATTAATACATAAGGTTTTTATTTTGGCTCAAACTGAGTTAATAACCCCCCCATCTTGGCAATATACATTTATTTCACCAATTTTAAAACCTAATAAAGATCCAACTAGATGTTCTTCATATCGACCCATCTCATTACTTAATGTTGATTATAAAATGTTTATGAGTATTTTTGCTGATAGATTGAAGACAATCATCCCCGGCATTATAGATATAGATCAGACAGGCTTCATTGTAAATAGAAATACTTTTGATAATATAAGAAGAACTTTAACATTAATTGATTTTGCAAATAGGAAAAGAAAGATTTAATACTTATTAGTCTTGATATAGGTTCAGCATTTGATTCAGTAAGTTGGGACTATCTGTTTACCTTACTGAAATGCACAAACTTCTCTGATGCATTTGTAAATTTAATTGAGCATTTATACAAAGGAACGCTGGCTTATATTAAGGTAGGAACATATGTTTCACAAAAAATACCCATTCTTAAAAGTACAAAGCAAGGATGTCCACTTTCTCCACTATTATTCACTTTAGTAATGGAGCCTTGGGCTAATTTGATTAGAAACAGTACTGACATAGAGGGTTTTGAAATAGACGAAAATACAACATCAAAAATTCAACTTGTTGCAGATGATGTTCTAATTACATCAGCAGGATCTAATTCTTCTATGCAGTCTTTATTTGATAAAATGATGAATTTTAAAAGTATTTCTGGTTTAATATTCAATGAAGAAAAACTAAAATACTACCTATATATACACAAAAATATTCTCATTAGTGATTTTACTAAATATGTACCCAATTCAGGTCAGATAACTTATTTAGGTATAATACTATCTAAAGATATTAAATCTATTATATATAATAACTATAATACCTGTTTTCTTAATATACAAAATCTTTTAATACCTGGAATAATATGTTTTTTTACTATGGAGGAGAGACTTACAATTATTAAAATGATAATATTCCCCAAGATTTTATACTTAATACAATCAATAATACTTTCACCTACAAAAATAATTATCAAGAAACTGAATACACTAATGTTAAATTTCTTATGGGCACCTAATAGACCTAGGATTGCATTAAAGAAACATACTAATAGCTGGTCTCCAGGGGTTATTTCTTTTCCAGACTTTAATTTATATATTATCTCTTCTATTATAAAAGTTATTACTTTATTAATAGATCAGTCATATATCGCAAAATGGAAAGATTATTGGGAGCTAATTAGTATGCACTTCATGAAAATCTCCTTAACACATAAAAATATGATTGTAAATAACTCCATGTTGTGGTTGCTAAAGGAATTTTGTACTTCACCTATTACACCTAAACATATGGTTTGTTACCCATTAAATATTATTATTAGTTATCGTAACTTTATATTCATGCACCCTAAGTATAGGGAATGGAATTTTATTGTATTCCCTATAATGTATACTCAGGGTATGCTTATGTCATCTACTTCTGAAGGAGCTCATTTAGCTATAGATAATGATCTAAAGTACTGGTATCAGCTGATATCTGATAATAAAGTTAAAAATCTAGATTTCTTAAAACAAGAATTTGATCTAAGAGAAACTTGCTGGTTAGAGGTTCAGATCTTTAGACAACATCTCATTGATAGAATAGATCTAATGTCTATAACAGTTAAAGAATCTATTCCAAAACTGATTGATTACTTGATATTAAATTTACAGCATAAAGTTTCTGATAAAGGTAAACTTTCATATATACATAAAATTATCAGACAAGAAACTTTTTACAGTGTAGATTCATACTGGAATTATTTCACCTCTATTAATGGGGACCCTCCAACTCAACAAGATAAACAATATATATTGGAATCTGCTTATAGAACTACATCTTCCATTGTCTGGAGACTTTATACATGGAAATTTTTACATAGATCTTTTTATACACCTTTGATGATGAATAAAATAAATAATAAAGATAATCTATGTTAGAGATGTAATGTAGAAATTAATGCTGACTGGGCTCATATGTTTTATGACTGTATGAAGTTGAAAGAATACTGGAAGTCAATTAATGAATTTTTGCAGGCTCTTTTTACAGATAATTTCATTATTTCTAAGTCTCTTATATTATTCAACACACCTGTACCTCAATGTGTTAAAAAGATTAAGCTTCCCTTGTTATGGTCTATCCTAGCAGTGGCCAGGAAAATAATAACTAGAAATTGGATTTCAGATACACCTCCTTCGTTCGATGAATTTAAAAATGTTATGAATATAATGTGCCATATGGAAATAAGCACACTTAGAATGAGAACAACTAGAAAAACATCATATTATATTGTATGGGATAATTTACAAAATTTGTTAAAAAAATTCTAATTTCAATAGCACGGTATTTTAGTTTAATTAATTGATCTGATTGTAGTGGATGTCTTTGTAAATACTTTAGTTGTTTTGTTGAATATTATAATAATACCTATTTTTAATTACTTGTATAAAATTGTTATGATATTTCTCTTATATGTTAAAACAATAAACCTGTTTTGAAAAAAAAAATATATATATATACCCTAAATAGTAAACATTCTCTTTCATTTGCAAATGTCTGGTATTTTTGTAGAACTATAACTTTAATTATATTCCTGTGTGAATATTTTTTAGAATAACTATGATTTAAAATATATTTCACTAGGACTGCACTGAAAATTGACTCAGATGAGTTTAAATATCTCTAACTAGGCAAGGGTGGCACTGGGTAAACATATGTATATCTACAAATTAATCTTGTCCATTACTTATATTACCTTTGCTGTTTCCAAACAGATGCTGCTTTACGTCACAAATCTTTGATATGATATGGTTTCTGGTCATGTAATCTAGACAGTTAAATTTTTTGTTAGGTTAATAACTCTTTTT
Source organism: Protopterus annectens (assembly GCF_019279795.1). Taxonomy (NCBI): domain Eukaryota; kingdom Metazoa; phylum Chordata; order Ceratodontiformes; family Protopteridae; genus Protopterus; species Protopterus annectens. Next base: position 1,190,684,395 of record NC_056725.1, on the reverse strand, counting down.
GTAAATTTTCACAATCTGAAAATCTCTTGCTGTGTCTGCTGCTCTGATAAAATGATGTTTCTCTAACAGAATTCTGGTAGAATTAGGTTTCTGCATTCAGATTTTTCCTATGTGATTTTTTTTTGTCTTATCAAGAGTACCAAATCATTTACCACTCTCTTACATATAGCACCAGCCATCACAGTTCAAGCTTCCCTACTCTAAAATTGGGTTTCAACAATATAAGCACAAGTACAGTTCAGATGTTCAGTGTTTGGTCAGTTAACTCCATACCTTTTCTCACATGAGAATCTGCCAGAGCTGGTGCCAATTACCAGCCACTGTTATAATAGTGCTTTTTGTGCCACAGACAGCCACCCACAGTGTACATTGTACTGAGGCAATGATATATTAGTTCATGTCACCTACTGAGCAATACACAGACATCCATGTGTTTTGACCTTTGTAGACTAGGGCTGAATATCTGTCTGTCTTACAAGTAAAACTGCTGTCACTCCATTAAACCCAACAGCTTTTTCTTTAGTAGTTATAAGATAAAGTGTTTTTGTTAGCTATAATAACAGTTTGATACTCTAACTGAAAGTATATGCAGTCTAAGGGGAAGGACAAAATATGTTTTCCAACTGATTTTTGTCCTACTTTGAGAGACAGCTCTCAAAAGACACAAAAGGAGACTTTAATTTCAAAACTCATGAGATAGTCTAGAAAAAGTGATATTGACATCTGAAGCCTGGGAGAGTATCTGAAAGTAGAAGACAGATTAAAATATTGCTATGACTTTTACATATATGAAAAAAAATGTCATCCTGGGAATTGCCATCCAGCCTGGTCTAAAGAATAACAGATATGTTTAACTGCACTATTAGCGGTTACCTGAAGTATCGCTAATCCATTTAATGAAATGTAACAATAATAAATTATTTCAATCTGTTTATGCCAGTTGAAATAGCTAATATGTTTATTGTTAACATCATTTTTATAAGCATTTTACATACTAAATCCACAGTACATCTCAAAGACTAATAAAAATAATAATAGGCAATATCAATAGCATATTTGCCACCATAAAAAAATCATACAAATAAATGTACACCTTCACTGCAAAGACTCAGAGGATACTGTTATTTTGAAAGACAAGAGTGATTATCAGGAAAGTGATTAGCATTTTAGCATGTGAGCCTCTCCCCTCCTAAACAACAGGAATGTGGAAAATTTAATAAGGAAGTCAGTGATTATTTGTCATGCAGAAAGATGCTTTATTTCTGATTTTAAAAGGCAATGAAAACAGTAGAACAGCTTATGGCATTTTTTGTAGTAACCATACTGACCTTCCAAGTCCATAGTGTCTTTTTTTTTTTTTTTTTTTTTTTTTTTTTTTTTGTAGTTTTGAAGCCATGGTTTTGATCACAATTTGCTGGTTTGCTGGTTTGAAATGCCAGTTAAGGTGATCAAAGGAAATAATTTGGTAGCAATGAATCATGCCCTTGATAATAAGCAAGTAAGGCTCTGGCATTAGGATGTGATCATATCCAGAAGAAAAGGCAAGCATCTAGATATGTTGAGCCAACCACAAAGTACCAGCGTTTGCATGTGGCTGATTAAGAACGTCATATGGTTAACAGGAAGCACTAGTTAATGAAGCTTGCAGGATAATTTATCCCAGGTGATCTGTCTTTGAGGTCATCTGTGGAATGGTGGCTGAGTTCCTGAAAAGGTAAGGATTCAATACCCATTCAAAAGCCATCATTAGCTATAGTCTGTCTTTGTGTGTACATTAAAAACTATTTTCTCTGTTTCTGTCACAACTTCATATCCAAATTAACTTGCCATGTTCCCCATTAGTAACATGGAAGAAACAGCTCTTTGGGTTGATATGCCTGAGAGGAAAGCATGACTCATAAGTTCTTACTAAGCATAGAGCCAAATGAGTCCATCAAGAAGCTCTGCCATATCACCCCCTACTGGTGGAAAGCTATCAGTGTCCCCCATTAAGAATAATTAAGAATATGTTCGCCACATATTCCTGGTGAAAAATTGTGATCACCAATCCAGTTATCCAGAGTGGTTTTAAAGGTTGTTGGGAAAGTATTCTGCTTGATAGGTAAGGACAGCCTATTCCAGAAATGGTGTATATGTTAGGGTAGGTATCACTCATGTCATCTGGTATTGTTGAAGTGATAGTGTGGGTTTAAGTCTTTAGAACAGAAGTTTGCTTTACCATTTGTTCTATTTAGGTGAAAATTTTTCAAGAGTGCTGGGTTATTCATATAGTATGAAAACCTAAGCAAACATTACCCCTCAGGAATCTGTATGGCACTGAGCAGAGTAACAGAGCTTTTAGTTTATCAAAGTAACTAAAGGTACTGAGATTTTAGATCTTTCTGGTGAGGAAACGTTGAGGTCTCTCAAGCTGGTTTAGGTGCTTGATGGCATACATGTTGAAGGGTACATTATATTTAATGATGTCTCTACTGAGGGATGAATAAACTGGAATTATAACTTTACTGGATCTTGAAACAATGCCACAAAAGTTAAGCTGTGGAATGTAAAACGGTTTTCTAACTACCTCAAAGACAAGATGGTTAAAGGAGAGTTTGTTATCAACATATGTCACCATGATCCTGATGACTGTGTCAAATTTAAGTGGACTGCTCTCTATATGGTATACATGTTGAAGGGTACATTATATTTAATGATGGCTCTACTGAGGGATGAATAAACTGGAATTATAACTTTACTGGATCTTGAAACAATGCCACAAAAGTTAAGCTGTGGAATGTAAAACGGTTTTCTAACTACCTCAAAGACATGATGGTTAAAGGAGAGTTTGTTATCAACATATGTCACCATGATCCTGATGACTGTGTCAAATTTAAGTGGACTGCTCTCTATATGGTAAACAGTAGTGCTGTTAGATTTATCAAAGGAAATTATGTTGAATTTCTTGGTGGTAAGTGGAAGACAATGATTTGCTTGGTCCAGCCCTTGCTGGAGAATTTGAGCACCAAAATAGGATTTGATAATCATACCCCATTTGCAATCATCAGCAGACTTAGTTAGGCAAAGCCCCTTGATAATGGGTTTTATGTCACAGAAATCTATATCAAAGAGGGGAGCCTAGGAAAGAGTGCTGTGGAGCACCACTTGTGAATTTTTTTTCTGTCTAGAGCAAATATCACTGATCTTATTGGTATAGTTTCTACTGGACAGTCTGTTACCTTTGTATAGTCTAGATAAGCAGTATAGACCATATGCTTCTTATCAATGGCCACAGTAACCCTTTCAAATAACTCCACTTAGATGAGCAGGCATGATGTTCCTCTTACAAAGCCAAACTGATGTGTATCCTTGGACATAATATCATTTACCTGACAAAGATGTTGTTTGAGAAAGTCTATTGGCAAGTGTTTGTAGACTTAGGCACTTAGCTTTTCTTGCTTCTCAGTGTCTGACAAGCATCACTACCTTCTAGCCATGGTGGCATTGACCAAGTGTAAGACTGTGATTATCTCCTACTCTCAAACAACAAAGGAAGCAACTTGGTACCATTCTGTCATTGACTCAAATGGCTACTCAGTGTTCTTCCAGCTTGCAGATGCTCCCTGGAAAGCCTGTTTCAGTGCACATTACAAGCAGTGGTATGACAACTAGCATGGGATATAATAAAAGTAGTTTATGCAGTTAGGCAACATCAAGACTCTACCAAAACATCTGTTAGTGCAGTGGGTCAAGACACGCTGGTAGCAGTCAAGTCAGTATTCAGTCACTTTTTAATGTATCTGTGATATGACAAGTAATTCAGTTACAATCCTGCTTTCTGACCCCCAAGAATAATAAATAAATATGTGGAAGAACAGAAAGACAAATGTGTGGGACAGTTTATGGCATGGTTCCTTCAGTGAAGCTCCCTACTTGTCATCTGATGGCAGAACTAAAAGGATGGAGAGCTTTCCACCCAAGAAGTGCAGTAATGATAGAGTGGGCATTAAAAAATACCCTACTGAAGGACTTTGGTTTTGTAATTTCAGCAATGGGGATGGATGGTATATATGTATTTACTGCACTGGGGAAGCATTTATTTTCTCTGCTGGCTTGTGTGCCCCAGTAAATAATTGTTAACTTGTGTAAGATGTATGCATATTAGGCAAAACCTCACTATTATCATCAGATATCAATACCAATAAAGGCTTTGCAGTTTGATCTACTGTAGCTGTAATGTCTTCTAAGTGGCAATCATCAATAGTTCAATTTATTGCTATGTACTAATAATAAACATGTTTATTGCTATGTACTACTCTTCTAGAAAAAATGTTTTGTTGCATGATGTGGTATTGTTTCAGTTTCAAATCCCCCCATTGTCTGTTTCATGAACAACATTCAAATTATTGCTTATTCATTTGCTTTGAATCAGTGAAAAGGCACTCCATGACATTGAACAGGGCTCATGCCCAGTATAGCTGCATCCTGAAGCTCACTGCAGTTCATAAAGATGTGTACACAATGGGACAAGGCCTTTTATGCAGTCATACTACCTTGAGCACACAAAGTATGACAGCCCTACTACACCCATGCAAAATTACTCCTCCCCAGGATCACACTCTATGCAAGGCACATCACCTCCACATGGCCTAGTCTGAGTGGAGCAACTTATGGGATCAACTGAGTAAAAACAGATGATTCATCATTTGTTAGAACAACAATTACCCTCTGTTGATCAGCAAACAGATTTGTGTAAAATATCACTGTTACTTGTAAAAAAGATACAGTATTTACATTGTAATGTAATAATAAATCTACCAGCAGCAAAGTATCCTGTGGTGCAGGTAAACCATTTACCATAACCGTACATGTCTCCTACCACAAGTGATGATGCTGCCAGTCTCCCACCAATGTAAGCTCACAAAGCACCAGATCCCCTTATTACCATGTTGTTATAACTCCATAGGTTCATTGTTGTGCCTAAACAGTAAAACTTTTTTTTGCAATCACACCAAGTTGCCCACCCCAGCTGTAAATCTGATTTTGGACTCTCCTCCCAGTCCCATCTCATCAGCTCATTCTACTGAGTACAGAGAGATCAGTTGGGAGGGCCCACACTGGAGGTCCCACCCCTTAGTATCTTAACCTTGAATTATCTTCTGTTTCTTCCCTTCCCATTAACTGAAAAATTGTAATTTATTCAACTGCTTTTACTGTATTTGTGTTTCTTCCTACTTTGCTACTTTATTTTGATTTTGCCGCGTGTTCTTAAATGTGTTCAGTTGAATTATTTCTGCTGCATTTATTACTGCTTTTTAGTAGCCTGATTAAATTGTAACTGTTATTCTAAGCATCTTAGCTTTGGTTTAAGCACCTGGGCTTCAGGCCAGTTGTCTTACATTAGGAAGGTTTGTAGTCTACACTCTTGGGGCAGGAGAGGAAGCTCACAGCCTTTTAAGTTGGAAATTACTGGTTGAAGGCTTATTGTGCCTGTTATTCTAAAAGTGTCTTACTTCTGGTTTAAGAAGTTAGGCTTCAGGCCAGTTATTTTACATTAAGAAGGTTTGTTGTCTACAGTCTTGTGGGAGGAGAGGGTAGCCTCTTCCCTTCTGAGCTAGGAATTGCTGGTTGAAGGCTTATTGTGCTTGTTGTTCTAAGTGTCTTAATTCTGTTTTAAGCACTTGGGTTCCAAACCAGTTATTTTACATTAGGAAGGTTTGTGGTCCAGATTCTTGTAGCAGGAGAGTATAGCTTGCATCCTTCTAAGCTGGGAATTGCTGGTGAATGCTTATTTTGCCAGTTATTCTCAGTGTCTTTGTTCTGGTTTAAGCACTTGGGTTCTAGACCAGTTATTTCACACTAGGATGGTTTGTAGTCTACACTCTTGTAGGAGTATTCTACTGAATTGCTACTTTATTTAAACTGTTTTGTTTGTTTGTTTGTTTTTTGTTATTACGACTGCGATTTTCTGCACTTTGAGTTTCTAGTACCTCTGCATTTTACAGCATAGGCTAGATTCAGGCTTGCTGAATCTAGGCTGTTTGGTATCATTTGAGCAATACAACTAGCCATCTTACATTAAGAGGGCCCCCCTGTACCATTGTGGCAGAAGTGTGCAGCCAAGGACCCATCTGAGTTTGGGATTGCTGGAATAAGGCTCAGTCTTGGGCTTTTCCTTTGGTTACTTTGTTTAAAATCTTTTAGTGTCACTTGTATTTAAGCATTGTGTTTGAGCGGATTTGCACTCAGTTTGCCAGAGATGCTCTGAGGTTGCACTTTTGCTCTGTGAGCAAATCAGCTGTGCATTATGAAGCACTGACACAGTTTTCTACCCCTAGTCATCCATAGACTAGCCACTTTGTGTTAGCCTTATAGCAAAATCTTGTCTATCTAGCCCACTTCCCACTAGTTACTACAGTATATACCTGTCATAATGGATGGTCAGTTTCCTACCATTTCTCCAGCCAGCCTGATTGACATGGGCATCCTGAGGCAATGTAGCAACTGCCTCATGTATACTGACAAACAGTTAATCCTAAAACAAATACCACTTGTAAGAGATGTATCTATACTATGAATTTGGAATCATTTCTCTCACAGATCAGATATCAAACAGGTTGCCAACACACACAATTCACCTCTTGTAGATAAAAAGCTCATAACACATAAACCCACATACACAGAGGTACTCACTAGAAGCCAACCTAAAGTTCAGAAATTTCCCAAGGGCAAACCTACTTCACACACTGCAGATCCAACAGAATCCACTACACACACATAATAATACATGCAACAGTGTCTCAGCCAATAAGCCCCTAATGCAAAATGCCTCAAAACCAAATCTTTAGGCAACTCCATAGTGAGTCACACAGATGCCCCCCTTACCAGGCTGGAGATGGAGAAGGTCATGGTTAGCCACCTCTCAAGTGCCAAGATCCATCAGATCACACACTCACTCAGTTCTCTGAACAACAAGTATCGTTATAATTCTGTCATAGTCCATGTTGGAGTGAATGACTTGAGACGTACCTCACTGGACTATATGAAGAGATACATGACTGAGCTCTCAGATTATGTGTCCCAGGCAGGTATATCCCTAGCCCTAAGCAGCATTCTACCTTCACACAGGATGATGCCTCAATATAAACAAAACATTATTGATTCAACAATTGGCTTAGCTTCTGGTATCAATCCAGAAGGTAATCACATTATAATTTTCTCCACCTCATGTGCAAAAGCTTGTTCATTTGTCTTCCTTACATCACTATTTCCACCTACAATAGAACAACATCATGTTTTTCTCTTTTTTAAACAACTTTTGTGGAGCCAACCTAGTATCATTAATAGTACGGCCACTTAATGAGGAAACTGTAATCCTTCCTCTATTATATCTTGGAGAGGACCCTTTCAACCCTTAAGCACAGAAGTGGAAAATTACTGCAAAACTAGAATTGCTGTCTTTCTGACTACCCTAGCTGGATGTTGCATTAGACATGGAGAAAATAAACTTATTGGTACTATCTTGAATAGTTCCTCTGTCACTAGGAGTCCTTCTTCTTCTTTTCTTAACCATCTCCCAGTCTTCTATATCTACTTTCACATTTTTACTTTTTCAGCTTAGGTGGATGTAAAAGATCCCATTGCACCAGTTCTCTGGTGTCCTAGTCACATTTTACCTAATCAATATGAATACCACCTCTAGTCTCCCCTGGAAAGAAGACATTGGTCTAGTGGGTGTAACCCAGTCAACAAAGAGTAAATAAATAATAAATAAAAAGTAAATACATATACAGAAAAGTCTCTTGCCATTTCAAGAAAGATGTCATGGAAAATTCAATATAACAACCACTCTTGCATAGAATGGCATTGTAGGTTCCATTTCTTCTCCATCTCTCCATGTCCAAAGTTTAATGAGGTATTGTAAATGATCGAGGGAGGAGTTGCTGGCCTTTGCAACAGTTCTTTTCTCCACAGAAAAGGTGGTTTGTTCTTTGGATGATATCATAGGTGATGCTATTAAGGCAGCCTTAAGAAATCTAGATAGTGTAACTCTGTGCCCCTTTAGTGCAGATAGTGCAAGCTGTGAAGGCTTAAAAATCTTATTTGAGTAGAGACCCTTAAGCCTAATTTGACTGTTAAAGGAAACTGACTTCACAGCCCCTGTCTCTTAAGTTGACAAGAATGTCCATACTTAGACTGGGGAAATCACCTCCTCTACCTTATGCCTTGAGGCACTTATTTATTTCACATATATACTGTACTTTCAGAGGGGCATATTATACAAGATGGTGCATACTACTAAGGGTTTGCTGACAGACTTACCATAAAATGTTAGTAAAGACTCCACCTCTTCCATGATCAGTAATCTGAGTGTACATGTAGTATTTTATGCTTATGAAGGAGCTGTCAAGGTCAAGGGGCCTGGATTTGCTAAGGTAAAGGGATATGGAGCTGACATTCACTTACATTCTTGGCTGCATCTTGCAACCTTTGCAAAGGACACAAAAGTGATCTCATGGATATACCATTTAACTGATTTTGCCTTTTGTAGCATCACAAACACCTCATAAATAAAAGTGAGTTCCTTTTATCTTTGGGGAAGGGGTAACTCATCATTCCTTACAACCATTTTCTAGATCTCAGAGAAAGGAGTCATATAAAGCATTTTTCAATGTTCTTCAAACAACCTACAGTCATATGATCTTGCAGTTGGACAGTCCTTTTCACCTAAACCCCAAAAATAACAGTGTTTCTTTAGTACCCAGCTTTCACAAAGGTGTTAAGGGTGTTGCAAATGGAGATCTTTTCATGTGTAACTCCTTTTCTGACCATCTTTCTGTGAAGATGTCAGATGGAGATGCTTTCACTGCTTCTCCCAATGGTGCAGGTTTTTGAGAAAAAAAATGTTGATAAAATGCATCATGAACAATGTTTATCTCATCCTGGTTGGCTCAATCTGACCTTCACTGGCTCATCCTTTCTTTGACATGTCTCATTGGCTCATACCTACAAAAAGAATGGAGGTCCTTCTGGTTCTGCTTTTCCAAAAATAGTCACCCAAGACATTTCAGAATCAACCATGGATGAGGCTTTTATTTCAGATTATTCTTGAATCCAGTAAGAGTCTCAATCTCAGATACATTCTGATTATCAGTAAAAAAAAAACAAATTTGTCACAAAGATGTCCCTTTGGAAGGATCACACTCTAATCCACCCTCCCATAGTCTATCAAAAAGAAAATGGATTCACTCTTTTCAACCTATAAGACATGCATATACATACAAAGATGGTAACAGTAGCCAGAATATTCTTTCTTTTCAAAATCATTCCGGTTCCTGACATCTGCCACCACCTCTAGACCTTGGATGTTCCCAACATGCACAGCAGTAGTGGTTATTTTCATCTTCAGAATTTGTTTTTTGTTTTTTTTTTCTTTCTTATTTGCATAACTGCCATATGCTCTAACCTGCAGGAGAAAGCCTTCTTCAGCACAGAGATTTTCTAGTTGTTTTATGCCATGAAAGGAATAACTATCTTTCTCAAAGTTTGTAGTTAGTTTAGAGCAGGACATCTTTTTTTAGGATCCATGATCAACACAAAGCTGGGGCATGTGTACCCACCTTTGAGAGGATACAGATAATTCTGTATTCAGTCTTTCTTTATGTCACAGACTGAACAGCAATAGATTCTTCCCTTTTTGCCCTGGGACTTAATGCAGCCACAGTGGTTGTTGCTTATGCAGTACTCCATTTGAGGGCTCGCAATGGACATTATGAACCCAGTGGTCACCGCACTTGTACCTAATAAACAAGACTGTTGGAATCACTGTGATGGATCACATTGTCTTCTCTCTTAGCTAAAGTTAAACAATCTTCATGTCCTCTATTTGGTTCTTGTCAAACCTTTGGCCATTGTCATGGTCAATGGTGCTCAGTTCAGGAAATGTAATGGACACTGTAGTCCTCATCAGTCAGTTAGTGTCCAGGAAATGTGAACAATTCTGTTAACTCTCCAGGCATTACAAGCTATCCTTGGAATGACACTTACTCAGGCTATTTACTCAGACAGCACAACAGTAGTCTGGTATTACACCAATCAGGGAACTGCCTGCTTCTACCCTCATTGTCAGCCAACAATGTGAGTATGAGAGTAGACGGTTTCCAATCATTAACCTACGCAGTTGCTAATAGACTCACTTGTTGTTTACTGATGCCTCTCAGTCTGTCATTCAGGCCAAGCATTCCACAGAGCTCTTCATGAAATGGGGTTAGCCAGTATGTGACACTTTTGCCTCCCTAACCAGTTGTAAATGTCTAAAGTATAACTTACTGAGCCATCTACCCAATGGTCAGAGCAGGGATACGCTGCTACAGGTTTGGCCAAAGTGCTTCCTTTATACTTCTTCCCCATACCTCTTGTAGCACAGTTCATCTAGAAAGCCAGGCTTCCCAGAGCTAGTGTGATTTTACACATATAGTGATGGATATTTTGTCATCGTCTCAAAATCAGTCTATCTAGAAGGCATAGAGAGATAAATGGAAGATGGTTTTCCTCCTGGACTGTTAGCTATGATGTGGATTGTTTCTCATGGTCTGTCTCTGTGGTTCTTCAGTACCTGCTACAACTTTTTGATTCAGGTTTAAGTTGTCAGTTGAAGTCTATTCAGTGGCCAGATCAGAAACTCATGGTATCCAGCATTTATCTTCCTTAGTATCCCTTAAGATGTATAAAGAATTTCTTAAGAGTGCCTTTCCTGAAATTTGACTTTTGTGTTGTAGAATCTCACTCTTCCTCTGTTTAAACCATCATCATCATCTGCTGAGTTGAAGTTTCTAATATGGAAGACCCTTTTCCCAGTAGAGGTGACTTCTACAGATGGATTTTAGAGTTTCAGGTCTTGTCAGCTAAGCTTCCAGAATCAATGTTTCACACAGAAACTGTATGTAGGCATTTCTGCTATTCGTCCTTAATTTGGAAATCTTACAGCTTATTCTAAATATCATATAACTATTAAACTTACAAATACCCATTGTTAAATTTGCATTTCTAACTGGAGAAACCTTATGGGTGAAAAATTCACCTACATTTTACCAACAAAATTAATTTTGTAAAACTAAGTAAATACAAATTGCCTTTAGCAAATAAATGACTTGTATGTAAATATAGCTGCTGCTGCTTAATACATGACAAAAGTGCAGCTCTTTTGTGACCTCTGCTGAAGTTGCAGTGTATAACTGCACTATATCTTCTCTTGACTTTCTGTACCATTTGTAACATTTTGAGTATACTTTACCACTTTTTAAATTTAAAAAAACAAATGGTGAACTTCTTTTATAACAGCTTGCACAAAGTTTTCATTAGCAGCCTCTGTTATCTCTGAACAGATGTTGATTAAAATCACTTTCCTAATTAGCCAGTCTGCATCAGACACAACATATCTATATCAGGCAACAGAGTCTGCAGAAACAGTTTAGAATGATGATTAAAAATCTGGTTTGATCAAATTTAAAATGAGCCATCCCTTTATTTCAGATTGTAAAAAAAAAGGCATTTAATTAGACTGAGAAATGAAGATATTTACTATACAATTCAACAGACAGGTCACATTGTCATTTAGAATTAAGTGATATTCCAAAACAGAATTTTAAAATATACATTAAATACCTTTGCTTCATTACATAAGAGTGACTTAGCTTAACTTACAATGCACAGTTCTAAAGAAATGAAAAAGGCACTTTAAGAGGTAATTCCACTACAGTTTCTACACAAAGGCTATAAAATCCAACATAGAATTCATTGGGACCATGTGTGGTAGCAAATTGTGCACAGGCTGTTAACTGTCATCAGAATAGAGAGTTAGTATGATTTCACAATTAAACATGCTTCTCATTACAAGGGAACACTAGAACTGACCTGAAATCGTCTTTAATTTTTTTTTTACTGAGTTATTAAAACTTAAACATTTGCAAAGAATAATGACTTAGAGAAAAGGGTAAGGAAAGTGCACATGCATATATATATATATATATATATATATATATATATATAGAGAGAGAGAGAGATTGCGGGTGTGTGTGTGTGTGTGTGTGTGTGTGTGTGTGTGTGTGTGTGTGTGTGTGTAGAAACACAAACATTACAAATATTTCCACACTGGTGCTTGGATAAAAAAATGATATCCAAAAATAAACAAATTCAGCATTGCAAATATGTTCACAACAACATGTTTTATAGGCCAATGGCTTCTAAAACTTACAAACCAGTTTTGCTAATCAGGTTGAATCAGTACGATCTGATTAACAAATCAAAATCAACTGTTTACACAAGCCAAGACTTTTATGACCTCATCGCTGATCCAGCATGCAAAACATTCCTGTACGTGTTTAATCAACAATTCAAAATGTAAAAACATATTCAAATAATGTAAAGACAACTGAAAAAATAAATAGAAAATTAGAATTTTATACTGTATTGCATTTTTAAAGATAAAAGAATCGTAACAAAACTCACCATGCTTTAAGAGTCAGCTGCATTACTGTACTTCCTAAATAGGAGAGCCAAAAGCGTTCGAGCAATACATATTAAAGATGGATGTAAAAAATACTAGTGATATATTCCAAGGGAAAACCAAACTAAAGAAAGTGTGTTTTGCAGAACATATGTTAAAACTTTTTTTCCCACCTGAAAGCCAACAAAAGTACTTGCATTACCATTACAGATACCATATGGCAAAATCAAAATCAGTACTACAAGACAGTTCCACATTCAATGAATATATCCTCTACTCAATGCACAAAAAGTATACAGGAAAACATGTAAACTCATTAACCAATATAGAAAGCCCCTGGCAAATAAAGGAACAATTAAATAACAGAGAAATCCATTATCATAAATATTAGATCAAATAAGTACATACTGCTCTGTCATCATACTCCTTTAGTGTAGTGTGATGAAACCAGGAAAGCGTAAGGATCCCAGCAATATATGTAAAAAGAGGGTTAACTTCCCAGTAACATATTCCAGAGAAGGACACAACTAAAAAAAATGCCCTTTGCAAAACAAAGAAAAGTGAAGTATAGTTCAATTAACCTTGCTGCCATTGTGTGGTCAAAATCAATAGTGCAAGGCAACAGTCCATACAAGTATGTGCCCTAAATGCAAAAAAAAATAAATGAATAAATAATAAAAAATGAAAAATAATATATATATATATATATATATATATATATATATATATATTCTGGGGGTCCCTATTAGATTGATGAAAAATCAAAATCTGAAATGGCTTAGTAGTCGAAAATGTCATTCTTTGTAATGGCTATTGCGAGATTGTGATACAGTGAAGATCAGAAAATTTGCCCTTTCCTTAACTATATAGCCAAACTGGAGGAGGAACTCTCTCAACTCAGGGCTGGCATGGCCAGACAGGAAGAGATGGCAACCACACACATAACAATCCCAGTCCCACATAGACCTACCACAACTGCAAACCAAACACATAAAAACACAAAGACATACTCGGAGGCTCTAATAAAAAACTTACCAAAACAACAGAGGCTCCCAAAGCAGACATCCAAAAATCCACCACCTCAAAAAAAAAACACATGCAACACATACTTCAATAAATCAGTGTGTCGACCAATCGCAGCCCTTAAGGCCAAACACCTTGTCTGATACACTAGTAATAGGTGACTCCATAGTCAGACACACTAATGTCCCACTGACCAGGCTGAACAAGGAGAATGTGACTGTGAGCTGTCTATCGGGGGCTAGGATCCGCCACATAACACACGCACTCAGGTCACTCCAAAGCAAGTACAAATATGACTCCGTCATTGTCCATGCTGGTGTGAATGACCTGAGACGTACCTCCCTGGACTACATGAAAAGAGACATAGAGGAGCTCTCTAATTATGTAGCCCAGGCTGGTATGGCCCTGACCCTGAGCAGCATCTTGCCCTCACCAAGAATGATACCACAATACAAAGACAAGATGATCAGCTTTAACAATTGGCTTGAGTACTGGTGTCATTCTAAGGGGATCCAATATCTGTCTGCCTGGGATGATATGTTGGACAAGCCATGCTGCTTCGCAAGGGATGACTTACACCTGTCACCACTGGGCTTCCGGATATTGGCTAAGGCTCTTGCCACCCCCATAATGCCTTTTTTAGGCAAGGCTCAAAAGACAAACCCACCTCCTTAGAAAACAAAAATGGAAAAAAACTAAGGGTAATGCTGCTCAACGCCAGAAGTCTAAATCTCAAGATGCAGGCACTTGATGCACTCCTCAGCATGGAGAACATCGACATCTGTGCAGTAACTGAAACCCGGTTCAAGGCTACTGAGAGCACCCCAGCACTACCAGGCTATACCTCGTATCATGCTTTTCGGCCCCAAAACCCGGGGCGAACCACAAAGGGAGGGGGAGTGTCCATATTCATAAAGGACACCCACACCTCCAGGTTAGTAGCAACACATGAAGCAACAGAGACCATACAGGTGCAACTAACCATAGGCAAAACTGCTATACAACTGGTAGCATGTTACAGACCACCCTCCCAATTTCAAGAACCCCACTCAGCCTTCCTGAAGACATTGGAGGATATGAATGTATCACAAAATACAATCATACTGGGAGACTTCAACTACCCAAACATAGATTGGGTACATTATTCTAGCCCTAATACCCTAGCCCAAAGGTTCCTGGAATTCATAAATTCAAATGCACTGGAACAACTAGTCACCTCTCCCACTAGGGGAGAAAATATACTAGACCTGATCATCACAAACATGGGGACAAAATGCTCCACACCGGAAGTATACCCCTCACAAGTGAGATCTGACCACAGACTAATCACCCTGGATATACATATCCCACCTCCACCCCCAGCACAAAAGACCACAGTGAAAAACTTCTCAAAAGCAGACTTCACTCTTCTTAAGAAGGAGATAGTATCCTTTAAGCCCACTGTGCCAGTGGATACCACATTCCGCAATGCCGAATCCTTCACAAATGCTTTCTATGGACATATCCAGGAATGCATGGATCATGCAATCCCAAACAAATCCAAGTCCCTCTCCACCAAATGTAAGCATCCTGTCTGGTGGACCTCAGCCATAAACAAATTGTATAACAAAAGAAGGAAGCTACTGCACGTCAGAGTGAAATTCCATGAAGGGAAGACGTCTCTGATCAACATTAGCAGAAAACTACGTTCTCTCATAAAAACATACAAGGAAAACTTTGAGAGAAAAATAGCTAAGGACACTAAAGATAACCACAAAGCCTTCTTCAGCTATGTTAGAAACCTGGGCGGAAACCCTCAGATATGCTCTGAGTTGGTTCACAACAACAAAAAATACACTGAACCCACAGATATTGCTAACATTCTGGCTGACAGGTTCAGTGCAAACTTCTCGCCTCCTTCACCCCCAAAAGAAGAAATACTTATCCCAGCTGAATGTAATCTCCCTGTCATCTCAGATGTCCAAGTGAGAACCGCCCTAAACAAAGCAAAAAACACAGCATCAATGGGACCTGATGGTATCCCGGGGTGCGTGTTACGAGAACTCCAAGAGGAGCTAAACCCACACATAAAAATGCTATTTAATCTTAGCCTTACTTCAGGTTATGTACCTGTACACTGGCGTACAGCAACAGTGGTCCCATTCCACAAGGGGGGGTGCCTCTGCTGACCCTGGAAACTACCGCCCCATAAGCTTAACTAGCCTGGTCTGCAAAGCTATGGAAAGAATCATTATGGAACTCATAAACAGAGACATAGGGGGCCTACAGACACTTGACCCCACCTAGTTCAGCTTTGTGAAGGGCAGATCCTGCCTTTTAAACCTGGTTGACTTTTTTGAAACAGTCACTAGAGCCATTGATGAGGGCAAAGCAGTCCATACAGCATACCTGGACTTGGCTAAGGCCTTCGACACAATACCCCACTCAGGCATCATAGATAAGCTAAACAGCTTAAAAGTAAACCCCTATGTCACTAGATGGGTTGCAAACTGGCTAAAGGACAGAACCCATATAGTTAAAATCGCTGGAGCAATGTCAGACTCAAAGCCAGTCACAAGTGGTGTCCCACAGGGATCTGTCCTGGGACCCCTCTTATTCAGCATTTATTTCTCAGATGTTAAAGCAAACATGGGAGGGCTGTGGCTGACAAAGTTCGCAGATGACTGCAAACTAGGTGCCATAGTCGATACACCAGATGACACACACATCCTACAAAAAGGCCTCACTGAAAAGGACAACTGGTGCCGTAGTCATGGCCTTAAACTAAATGCCAAAAAATGTATAGTCATCCCTTTTGGAAAAAACAAAGTACCCACAAATTATCACATAGACAGCAACCCACTGAATATGGAAAAAGTAATCAGAGACCTAGGGACCCAAGTAGATAGGGACCTCTCATTTGACACCCACGTTGTCAAAGTGGTTAGAAAAACATTCTACCTTGCACACCTCATCATGAAGGGATTCACCTCCAGATCCAAGGATGTCATTGTACCCTTATATTCCTCCCTCATCAGACCCATGATTGAGTACAATGCCCCATTTGGTATGTACCTCACCCGGCACTTGCAACAGCTGGAGAGACCACAGAAGTACCTCACCAAAAGGATCAAGGGTCTCCAACATATGTCTTATTCCACCAGACTAAAGAAACTTCAGCTCTATTCAGTGGCATACCGCCTGCTCTGGGGTGATCTCTGCCTGACGTACAAGGCCATGTCCAATCAGGATTTGATGGACATGCTCCACCTCAAAAAATCCAAATCCATCAGGACCATGAGAGCTAAAGACTTAAACCTCGGCACAAGTATGAATAGGACATGCTGGAGGGATAGATTCATAACCCAAAGGCTTTCCATGCTTTGGAACAGGATCCCAGTTCGTATTAGGCAGAGCCCCTCACTAACTCTCTTCAAGAGAAATCTTGATGAGTGGATGGGAGATCGAAAATTTACCCCAGGGGTCACATCTGGGTCACTGCTAGACAGGGGCACAGTAAACTAATTCTATTATATAAGGGGACCTTCATTGTGTCACTACTAGACAGAGGCACAGTATTCTAGATTTATTCTGTACATTTTTGTACCATTTCATTGGGTGGCAAAAGCCACATCACTATGGCTATGCTTACAAATGCCCCAGGGCAGATAGCCTAGTACTATACTATGAAACTAAGTAGTGTGATCTTGGAGTTGGATCATATATTTAGCGGGGGTGTGGGGGGTGCAGCCCCCCCCAAATTATGATTTTGATTTTCTGCATTTCTGCTCATATGAGCGTTCGAGATTTTCAAGTTATGTCTACATAACATAGACCCTATATTCTGAATCATGTCTCCCATCACATATGATGCTAAAGCTGTTTAGTACATATACTGATGACACCAATAAATTAAAGAAAGGAGATACATGTTTTATGTTTCCCCCTTTTGGAAGCAAAAATAAATTACTTTTTGGGGCAGAGTTTTGCAGTATCTTTCAATAAAATCTTCAGATTTTACACTGTGTCTTTGATAATATGCTTATATTTTGTCACTGACTTATTAAACTTGTATTACTGAGCAATATTCCATAATTTTACTTAAAGTAGGAATGATATTGGCTATTCAAATTGTATTTTAATTAGGTGTTCAAATTTTGTTTTGTCACAAAATACCAGTTCTATTTCAGAGTTCTGCAATTCTGTCTGAACAAAACCAAATCAGTGGCTACAAAATCTACTGCAGCACTGTCACAACCAAAGAAAACTACACTCTGGCAGACCCAAAATGGGCCACACTCAACAACAGTAAATGCATTTAAATATCTTGGGCTATGGCTTGAGCCTTTGCTTTCATTTGCTGATTGTCACTTCACAGCAAGAGGTTCTCCAGTTCAATTCTCGGCAAGGGTGCCTTCTGTGTGGAGTCTGCATGTCCTCCCTGCATTCATGTGGGTTTCCTCTAGGTGCTCTGATTTCCTCCTGGTTACAAAGTCATGTCTGGAGCATTTTTCCCTGGGCTTCCACTGAAAGTCGCTTCGTTCCAAGTCAGAATTTCCTGGTAAACAAATGTTAAATAAATAAATAAAAGTTCTCCGGTTTATACTAGGTTAATAACCACCAGGGTCTTTATAAGCCTAGCCATGCAAAACAGCCAGTTCTGTCCCCAAGTACCTGGACACTGATATAGTGGGGATATATTGGTAAGGATGTATCTAAGGGTTATGTGGTGGATATGTTAGCTGGGAATTAATTTACTTATTGCCAATCTCTGTTCATCAGAAATATTTGGGTCACACCAGGAATGAATTTGCAGTTTTCCATCCAGTGATAAAGGTTTTGTTTTAAATAGGGTCAGGGAAGAACTCTACTTCATGTGGATGCGGAGCATATTCTGTAGAGTGAGGATCCTTTGAGACACATATCAGTCTCTCCAGCATGTTATATTTGTGTCACAGGCAAAGTTCAGGTGCTTGGATATAATGTTTCTGATGCTGTTTGCTCTGCAGATGTGCAAGACAGACATCAGATCATCCCCTGGATTCAACAAAATCCATACAAGAATAAGAGTATTCTTGCACTGAGTGGTTCTTGTCCATTTAGCACAGCAGTGCAGTTTAAATATTCATGAAGGTGTGCTGATGCACTTGCTATATGGACACAAAATGTGAATGAGTGCAGCGTGCATGTCCAAGTAGTGCACAGACACTGAACATGCCCCCTACACTCAGAAAGTACCATACAACACTTTCTAAGCTGAACTGGCATAATATTAGAGAATGCTCTAATATTATGCCAGTATTTCAGTGTCCGCGGACACTGAAATGAAATAATGATCATTTCAGTGTCCGCAGACACTGAAATAAACATCAGCAACAAGAAAGCAATGCAGGGAGTGTGTGGCAGGTTCTGTGACACACCCCGTACATTGCTAAAGTGCCGTACGACACTTCTGCAACCTGCTAAAGCGGGAAATGTGTGCAAATGCACACATAATGGGGGAAAATCCCCCAAAAGTGACAAAACACATATATAGCCCTCACAAACATAGAAAGTTGATAGAGAACAGATCATGCATTAGCATGAATTATAGAAGGATAGAAGTCTGAAAGCAAATGTATGCCAATATTCCCTTACAGCACTGCATGATAACAAAGGTACAAATGATAGGGGGAATAAATATTAAATTAGGGACATGCGTGAAAAATTGTCATCACATACTTACAAAGTCAACAGATAACAGGATATGTATTGGCAAGAGTCCCTGAAGCATAGAAGCCTGAAAGCCAAATGAATGCCATTATTTCACAATTGCAGTCTCAATTAGTTGTCAGAACAACACAAGACATGCCATATAACATAATAATATAAAAAGTAATATATACTTTTTTTTCTAGGCTAAGGAATATTTAAGCATAGCTAAGTGGGTGTGCATGTTATGGTCCTCTGCTTAGCATAGCTTAAACAACCCATAGGAGATAAATGCAAATATACAGATGAAATTTTCAACCTGAGATAGTGTAGTGGTTAGAGTTCTGGCTTTACATGTAGGCATTTGCAGTTCGAGTTCCAAGACAAGCGACCTATTTTCGTAAGTGAAAGTAGTGTTAAAATTATTTTTGTGAACTTAAATTATGTAGCAACTGTTTTTTGTCAACCAGGGTAGTTCAGCAGTTCCAAAAATGAGATGTCAGTGTAGAAAAGATGTGAAACCCCTATATAAACAATGGTGCCCTACACAGTATAGCCACACAAGAATATAATTTAATGAAAGCACATAGGGGGATGTCATGGAAGGTAAACGTAAAATTATAATATGTATATAAACATTATTTTCTAATATAAAATTATAACTATAATATGCTTAAATGTCCCTTAATCACTCTGTATCCATCAGACTTTGTTCTGCCCAGCAACATAATAGTCAGCTCTGTCAAGTTTTGAACCTGGGATGCTGTCCTTTACAATCATAGCAAAATGCCAGTACACCATCTAAACTGTAAGAATAAGCAATGCTTTAACAAACATATCATGCATTCTGGTTATTTAACATTAACGAAAAACAAGAGCAGTCCAAAGTCTTGAACCCATGATCCTGGGCACTAAAGTCAAAGGAATGTACCACTAAACCATCTGAGCTGTTGAAATTAATGTTGCTTTTTCAAACATATCATGCAATACAGGCATACAACATTAGGGAGAAAGCTTTGTGGAATCATTCATGTGTTGTATATAGACATACACACACACACACACACACACACATACATATGCATATATGTTAAAGTAGATACATAATATAGATATACATATATATATATATATATATATATATATATATATATATATATATATATATACATATGAAAACACTTGCCCCAGCCAAAACGATATAGATCCAAAAAATCCAGATACCCAATAAGAGGAGATATCAGCAGGATAAAACGCTGCTTCCGGGCCTGAATCAAGAGCACTGCCTTTCAGTTGAGGAACACCATCACTCCTACGATCCTTTGGGACAGGGTCTCCTAACCGTAGCGAATTTCTCGGTAAAAAAAACCCCGAGTGGCACTTCTTTATTTCCTCTTATTGGGTATCTGGATTTTTTGGATATATATATATATATATATATATATATATATATATATATATATATATATAAGGGAAGGGAAAATTATATATGTTTGTATATACCATGCAGTGCAGTTATACCTCAGAACCATCCCTCTCAACCTGTTAGTGCAAGAAACCTATAAAAAGGCTGTAAGGGGGGGGGGAAGGGCTACATATAGGGACATCTTTCAAATATTATAAATGAAGACATTTGCTACAGCAACAAGGTGGGTTTCAGCAGACAATTACTTAAGGATATGATGATGGAAACTGAAATGTTATGTCATTATTTACTGACACAAATCCTTGGATCATCATAGTAATTTACCAGACAAATACAAATAAATTGTGGAACTGAACAAAAGTATGGTCCAAACATCTGGACATTCTCTGAATATCCTGGCAGTGGAGAGGTATCGGAACCCCTTCGTGCAATGAATCTGGACCAAGCCTGACAAAGTGGGGGGGGCACAGGCCTGAAAATAGGGACATATCATAAATACATGCGTAGATAAGCTGTGAAAATTAATGCAATAACACTGTATGCCCTAACATATATCAACTCAATTGCTTCTCATTAGTTAGTAATCTCAATCCCCACATCATCCCACTGATATGTCAGGAATGCACAACGGTTATAGGGACCAGACCAAAGATATCAACCAGACAACTGGACATCCTACGAATATGTGGATATAACACAGCATTAGGGAAACTACACTGAGCTACCAAGCAATGTCCAAACTACAATCAGACTGACATAACACTACACAAGTCCAGCTCTGGGAATGTACACATGCATTTGCAAATATAACAGGCACTACAGGGATGTAACACTAGTGAAAAACAGACACTGGTGTGAAAGTGCATACCCCCAACCAATTGCACCACAGTCACAGCGACACCCCAGTAAACAAACTGAACACTACAGTATAATGACTGTGTGAGCAACAATATCCTGTTTGCCACTCACACATTACCCCTACATATACTGCCCCAAGTCACAGTGTAGTGGGAATCTTGAGGTGTTATGGGACATGTCATGGTCTGTATGTACAAACATATACAGGCAATAGGGAGCCAGAAACTAGAGCAGTATGCACAGTCAGATAGAAAGGGGCACTCACATGTACCCCTTCCCTACACAGACCAAATAACATGTACACACTAGACTGCTACACAATCCTAACAGTCTTTTAACAATGGGCAGACATACACAGACCTCTCAAATGTACAGTTTCCCACAGAATGTATAGGCACAGGACTCATATCTATGGCCACTTCCTTGTCACATGTCTAGGGGTCTATGACATCACTGGGATGATAGTAGGAATGAAGCCAATAAATGATACAACATACCTCTGAACCTCTTAGTACATGACATTTGGATAAAGGCTGACATAATTCAGAGACAGAGGCCCAAACACAGGGGTATATTGGACATATTGCTGTTATACGTGTAGACAGTTGCTGGTGTTACTGGCTTTGTTGTAGTATATCTTTTCTGAGGGATATGAATTCAGTAACACCAATGGATGTTAGCATTTACTGACTGCATTCCCCAGAGTATTCTACTGATTAGCCAAGGACAACAACTGTCTGGGGAACAGACCAAACATATGAGCCACGCATCTGGACAGTGTCTAGGGCTCTGGACCATGTAGAGGTATGACTGCAGTGATTTAACAGAATGGAAATTCCCTGACAGCTGCCAAACATGTCACCCAGCACCTTATGATGTGCAGTAAGACCAACATGACACTGCCCCACATCACCTCTGGCCAATTACCCATGTATATTCAAATATAGCATGCACTACAGAGATGTAACTGTAGTGAAAAGTAGAAAGTGGTGTAATAATGTCCACCCAAAAATATTTGCACCACAGTCACAGCAACATATGGTACCCAAAATGAACTGTAGAATAGAATGACTGTCTGAACAAACATATCCTGATTGCCAGTCACACACTACAGTGACATATACTGGCCAGAGTCACAGTGTACTGAGAATCAGGCATTACAGGATGTTTTAGAGTCTGCCCCTGCCAGCATACAGACCTGATAGATCACCAACAGCTGTAGCAGCAGCCAGAGACAGACAGGTAAAGGATGTATGGCACTCACATCTGCTACTCTCCCTACCCAGCCAAACATCTACACACAACACTACTTCACAATCTTGGCAGTCTGCTCACAATGGTCAGACATCCATAACTGTCATATGTACTGATTTCCACATAATTACCAGGGTGTGGAACCATAATCCTGGCCACTTCTGCATAAC
Organism: Protopterus annectens; assembly: GCF_019279795.1. Lineage (NCBI taxonomy): Eukaryota > Metazoa > Chordata > Ceratodontiformes > Protopteridae > Protopterus > Protopterus annectens. Next base: position 1,190,661,510 of record NC_056725.1, on the reverse strand, counting down.
ATGGCCAGGAGACTGCCAGGTCATTGGGATGATAACTGGAGTACAGTTGGTAATTAAAGATATGCCATACTTCTGCACCTCATAGTGCAGAACATCTGGACAATGCATGACCTACTTGGGGGACAGGCAGCTGGACAGAGGGACATATCACACATAATGGTGTTACAATCTGAAACAGTAGCTGGTGTTACATGTATTGTTGTAAAATAACATCCCTGAAGGATATGATGCCTGGAACACCAATGGATGTCAAAAGTTAGTAACTACAATTCTCATGTTATCCTACCAACCCCACAAAAACTGATGTTAGAGGAACAGACCAAACATAACAGGCAAACATCTGGCCAGTCTGTGGACAACATGCCAGTTATGTCAGAGGCATATCACTGTCAGATGTCAAGTCACCAAGTAAATGCATGTCCAGTTGAACCCTGTCAATCTAGCAACACTCCACGAGTATAACAGCACTAATGACATACAATCTGTACCCAGTTCTGGAGCTTTATCTCCATGCTGTTGGGCTGTCTCCACATGTCCTATCCTGTGGGGTATTTTCACCTACTGTCTGTGAAGCTGTAGCCCCCCCCCCCACATCTGTAATAAAAGATAAAGGGACAAGGCCCACATGAAGAGTGTCCCATATATTGGAACTAGCAACATTGTCCAGGCCCACACCACAATACTATGTGGGCACCTACATAGCTATATGGACTCAGAAATACCTTACTTGTAAAACCTGTCTCCACCAAAGTAGAGTAATCCCCTTTGCTGGACAACAACAATACACAAACTACAGACTTGGTCCCTATACTGGCTATACAGGGCAAAGTAGGAGCAGGCACCAACATGGCATAAAGTTAGCCTTTTTCTGATAAAGTATATAAGGTCACAGGTGGAGTACTGTAAGGCTAACTATGAGTACAAATTGGACACAGCCACCAAGGCAAATCAGAAGGCCATCTTCACATATGTCTGCAATCTCAGAGGCAACAAACCAAGCCACCCTGTAATGGTGGTCAATCAGACCACGTACACACACAACATAGCTATAGCCAACCTTCTGCAGATAGGTTCAGGGCAATCATCACCCCCTGGCCTAGCATCACTGTAGGTGGATATGCACAGCACCAACACCCCTCCCCCCATCACCAGTGAGCAGGTACATATTGCCTACTGAAAGGCAACAAATGTAAGTATCCATGGGACCTGATAACATCCCTGTCTGCATCCTACATGAACTCAGGCATGTGCTCTCAGCTCCATTACACATTGTAGTCACACCAAGCCTCGGCACCATCTATACCCCATCCACAAGGAAGATAGCCAATGTCATTCCTCTACACAGACAAGAATTAGGAATACAGAATTATGTAATTAACTGGCCCTCATTGGGAGGAATATGACACATCAGGACCAGAAGTGCAATGCAAGCAAATATAGTGCTGATAGATTACAGGGGAATGGTGTGATTGTAGTGGTGCCTACTGGTATTCAATGTAGATGTGCAGGTTCTGTACATACTGTTGCCAAATGTATGAGGTTCTGTGATGTGTTTCCCTTTTTATGTCTCCCATGTGCAATGTCGCATCAGCAATGGTCAACGTCCTCAGTGGCTGAGAAAAATTTAATCATAGAAGCCATAATACAGAGCCATGCTATAATGTTTGGCCAGAGCCAGCATCATCTGAGGGAGAGGACCAGCCTGTGGGATGACCTTGTCCACTGGGTAAATGATGTCGCCCTGCATGCACATAGATACGAGTAGGTCTGGCATCGTGCAAATGACCTCATACACCATGTCCACCAAAGGGCTGCTGCTGTGGCCAGGGACTGCACAGCCACAGGTCGGGGCCCAGCCATGCAGCCCCCACTGACACCCACCGAGGAGCTCCTTGGCAACCTTGGGGTACCCATCACAGTACAACATCAGGATACAGAACCCTCCCACATGCTGGAGGTGGGTTGCACCCAGACAATGGACAAGGACTGTGCAGGTAAGGACCCAGTGAAGATTACTAGACTAGTTTAGCAGACATACTTGTATCTACGTGCATGTGTCAGGTTAGATTGGAGTTGTGGATGGGATTTTCTAATGCACAGAAGTGCACGTCTATGGTGAAGGACAGCAAATTTTGTAGTATTGGGGGTTGTACTGTAAATATGCAGACATGCTGCATCCATCCTATACAAATGCCATGTGTGAGTCTCCTGACAATACGTTCCAGCCACAACCACCTAGGTCCCTCCGGTCTGCATGTAGGACAGCAGCCTGAAGCTGGTGATTATGAAATTGTTCTGTTGTGGTTTGCCAATACCCCAGGCATGTGAAGGTCATACAGTTTACCATGCACACAACTGTCACTCATAGCCATATTGCTTTATGTGCATGTTCACTTGTGGTGGGGTTAACTGCATTGCATCACAGTGGTCACTACAGGGGCCTAGCTGAAGAGAATGTAACATTCCTGTAGCATACCTCACAACCTGTCAGTGCAAGACTTCTGGACAGAGGCCAACAAAATAGGGGGACAAATGGCCTAAGGTAGGGACATATTTGAAACATTACTGTTATACAGTGGATATAAACAGTGAACACACCCCTGTAAAGATGCCAAGTGTTTGTGATATATACAAACTGAGACTACAATATGTCAGTCCACACCTTTTCCAACCTGTAATGTGACCTATAACATGAAAAATTCACTTGTAAAATCAATCAATCTGTTGGGCACTAAATATGGAGTATACAGACCTTACAATAAGCTGGATGCATATGTGTGCACACCCCTCAAATAATATTCTATTGCAGCACCTTGTGATTTACTGACAGCATTCAGTCTGCTTGGGTACATACATGCCATCAAGTAAAGGTACTCTGAGTAACACCAAATAACAGTCTGTTGTCCAATAGGATATTGATGACATTTGCTCAGTTGCCTGCAACAGCCATGGCTTGCAGACAGCTTACAAACAGCAAAGGGATCTCATATTTGAAAGTTATCAGTCAGGAATAGGGTACAACAACATTACCACAGCATTGCATACACCATGGAACACAGTGGAGACAGTCATCAAAAGGTGGATTGAATATGGGACAACAGTGTTGTTGAAAAGAACCTGACATTCCTCCAAAAATGATGACAAGACATGTCAAAACCTGGTCAGACAGGCTGCCATGAGACATACAGCAACACTGAGGGAGTTGCAGGATTCTTTTGCAAGTACTGGTGCTGTGTACTACATGTGAGAACAATCTCCCATATTCTGTATACGTCTGGCCTATGGGGTAGGGTCAGAAGATGGATACAATTTGCAATACAGTGCATCAAGTCTCCCAAAGGCATGTGTGAAAATGTGTTATGGTGTATAGAGACTATGGATCGACCTCATAGCCACAATACCAAAAAGTGTGTGTGGTGCACAAGCAACCCCTCTCTTAACCTGAAGACCAACATCCCCATGGTGAATCACGCTGTTGGCAGTGGCTTGCTGTAGGGATGCTGTTCCAAAGTCAGAACTAGGCCTGTAGTTATGGTGGTAGGAATTCTGAACAGTTCTGAATAACACCCACGTTTGGCCCAAATCCGTTGAGTATCTGCAAGAAATTTGAGGATGGGGTGGGGTGTCAGTCTTCAACATGACAAAGACCCAAAGCATACATCCAAAGCTACCTAAGAATAGCTCCACCTGAACACACTCATGGTTATGGATTGGCCCAGCCAGATCCTAGACCTACACCAGATAGAAACCCCCCAGTGTGACCTGACTGGGCAGTGCACATGAGCTGCCATGCTGATAGACACCTTCTCAAGAAGAGTGAATGCTGTGAGTCACTTACAAGGTGCTTCAACAAAGTATCATGTTATAGGTGTGCACAGTTATGCAACTATCATATTGTTTATATTTCAGTCATTATATTTTACATGTAACACATTTGTTTGTTTATTGGTTGGATTGCACAGGTCATATGTCACATGCAAGGTGGGTAATATATTTGAATGCATTATTGCGGTCTCATCTTATATATTACAAGAACATGGCATGTTAACAGGGTTGTGTACACTTATCATATCCACTGTAAGCTTAGAAGGTTGGTGGTGTAACATGAATTTTGTGACCATATATTTACTGCTGGTTTGTAGGTCTGAAACTCAAATGTATGTCATTAGTCAATGGTGACACTCCTCAGATCATCCCAGGTATACATCAGACAGACACAGGGGTTATGAGAAACAGAGCAAACATATGAGCCAGACATCTACACATCTTGCAAGGATCTGTACAGTTGTGAGGCATGTTTTGTAGTACTTGTCTATGTGCTATACAGGTGAACAGCAATGATGCGTACATGGGTGCCGTCTGTGCTGGGAAAGGGCCATCACCTACTAACACTATTCACGTATCCCAGAGCTCTATATTGTTAGTTACATGTAGTAAAACTGGCTGCAATGCATGATGTTGAGGGCCATGTGCCATGCATGTCAGTATTTGGGTAATGTCAGGTCTGTGTAACAGATCTGTGCCACCTCACCTACGTGTGTGTGTGTGTGTGTGTGTGTGTGTGTGTGTGTGTGTGTGTGTGTGTGTGTGTGTGTGTGTGTGTGTGTGTGTGTGTGTGTGTGAGTGTGTCTGTGCATGTGTGTGTGTGTGTGTGAGCCAGCCAACCTCAAAGTGCAGGTATTAATGTACATATGTTGTCTTCCCCTCACAGGTGGCGATGGGGTTCAGGGTCACTCCTACTTGGAAGCTAATGTCATTGTCTCTGCAGACTCTGACAATGATAATAGGAATAGTGAGGCAGAGGTGGTGTTGTCAGGGGCAGAATCTGTGCCATTGGTTGGCATCCCACTTTTGTCCACACCATCCCCGCACACAGTGACAATGCCCACACATACCCCATCACCATGGCCACAGATGATGGACAGATTGGAAGGTGGTGGCATGGAAAAGGCTAGTGTAGTGAGCATGGCAGGTGTGAGTGTAGACACTGGCCATAGTCAGAGTGCAGGCAAGGTCCCACACAGGCGAATGGGCAGAGGACCTCACAGAAGGACTGCTGCTTGTCAAGCCGCTGTCACAAGTGCAACAGCAGGTGTTACCAGAAGCATGTTTTGGGCTATCATGGATGCACAGATAAGTAGTGAATGCCACACCAGACAAATACTCAGGGTGGTGGATGCAAGTATTCCTGATTTACATGGCAACATACATGACCTTCTTGAGGCGACATGTCAAAATACTGGCGACATGAATACATGGTGGGCTGAGACCTTGGCAGTCCTCAACCGTGGCATGTCTGTGCTAGAACACGTGATGGGAGATGGTCATAGGCCATGTAGATGTAGGTCAGCACCAACAACAGCTGACAGTCTACCTGACCATGCACCTTCACACTCTCATAGTGGCAGTGACACCAGCACTAACAAAGGGGGGGGGTTGCTGTCCACATCACACCAGAGCAGGCCATGGGCACGTGCTCCTGCCTGGTCCCATCAGAGGCGCAGATCCAGCAGACAGCAGCAACCATCAGAAAGCAGTACTGTATCTGGCCTTGGGCCTGGTGGTGCCAGTGATATCCCTGGCAGGACCAATCCCCATGTACGTGACTGGAGATGGTGAACTGCACACCCTGCCATGCATGGTCCTCAGCTCTCTAACATACCCCTGTGAAGGGCAGCAACATGGCATGACTGCGTGCATACATACACACACATCTGTACCACAAGCAGGTCACCTCCAGACACACACAGCACCTCTGCACAGCCCATCTATTGGATACCCCTTCAAACACACACACATGATGTCAACCATATGGCCCAGCTTAGGCCTCTGGCAAGCTCACACCACACCCTGTGCATACAATGATACCTGTTCCACATCCCTGTCATCCATAACATTGATGCAGGGACATGCTAACATGGGTCTGATGAACAGGGTGAATATAGTACAGTGTAGCTATGTAATACTATGTAAGGTGCTGTCAGCTGGCATTTGTCATGTGTGCACACACAGGTGTATGCACCTTATTAGCCAGGATGCATTATAGCTGTTAGTACCACTGACTGAATGTAGTCTGACATGCTGTATTCTGTTTGTGTTCCAGGTGTCTGTGTGTCTGCAGGCTGTGGCCCTGCAGACATTCCAAAGAGGGAGTATGACATAATGGGACTACACGGACCATGTCATAGGCAAGGTACAGCTTTATATGTACATGTACCAGGTGTATATGCATGCAACAGTGTGTTAGGGACACTGTTGTCAGACAGTGTGACCTTGCATACATAATCCTTGTCACAGACAGGTAGCCTTCAGACATGTCAGTTCAGGGTTGTGTAGTACCACAGGCTCATGCAATCAGAATAGGTATCTTCAGTACTGTCAGCTGGTCACTCACAAGTGTAGCCATTACATTAACTGCAACAGATTCACCTGTCAACACCTGTTGGCCCTGCTATTTCCTTCCCATACACTCAACCCTGATGCACTTGATGAGGTCATGCATGATACTGTGTATGACAGGTTTGCAGTATGTATTCCTGAGTTCACTGGGTGGAACAGGGAGACAAAATGGTACATTCTTTGCATACACACAGTAAGGACTGATACAGGTGATGTGCACACCATAACACAATCACAGTTGGCAATAGGCAAATTAGTAACCCTACATTTCCACATGACATGTCCCACATAGATTATATGCATGCGACAAAACACACTACCTCTTACAACACGTAATGTTGTGAATGCCTTCATGGATGGTGAGATAACCCACCAGAAATAGGATGTGGAGTCATGTATTGCTCCTACAAGCCTGGACAAGTGATAGTGTAGCAAACATTGTATCAGCATGATGTTTCAGTCAGGTATGATACCTGATGCTGGCATGTGTGTCACTACACTCACTGTGGCTGATATCACATACATGGGCATTGTTAAGGGACACAGACCACATATAGGTTGCAAACATCTGGATATTCCATAGATATCTGTACAGAGGACTGGTATGGCCTGCACATTGGTTTAACATGCTGCATGTGAGGCAGATGCTGTTACCACGCTATATAAAGTAATGCCATTGGGAGGTGGTAACCAGGTGTGGATGGTACACACATAAAAATATGTAGACATTAAATTGTTTTAGCATTACTACGGCGTTCACTATATATAACTTTGACAATGAGGGATGCCGTTTTGATATATGCTAAAGGACTTTTTATTCTACTACTCTTACTTTTTATTTTTATTTTTGTTTTGAAAGCTTTGTTAACTTTGGTTAAGTGCAACTTATTTGAATGTAAGATAATTATTATATCTAATTGGTGTAATAACAAGTTCATTGGTTAATGATCCCGCCAAAAAGTTTTATATTTAAGTGTGGTAATATCTTGGTGAATGTATCTGATGAAGCGTAGCTAGCACTACGCGAAAGCGCTCATTCCTTTATGTAATTAAAGTGTTTTGGACTTTTATCATGTTTAATGGTTGGAGTTTGTTCATTGTGAAGACTACAGATCGTGTTGCTACCTCTTACTTCCTATTTCACATTACTCTTCGTTTTGGTGGGAGGTATCTTTGGCTGAGATTTGTTTTCCCATTTTCCAGTCCACACATAAAAATGGTATCAGCCAAATGGGATATGATCTTCACCCAAACACATACAGTTGCCAGTATTGGGATTAGAACCTCTACCTATCTAGTTATTACTACTATAGTGTTACACTGCTATCAGATGCACCACAGAGCTTATATGATTTTATTTAGTCCCAAGGTGCTTCTAAGATGAATGACATCAGCGGCCCTAGTAAAATAGGGTGATGGGAAGTTTACAGGGTGATACACAACTCAAAATGGTATAACCCATACAGTATATGATTCTCACACAAACAGTTGCCAGTATTGAGATTAAACCCCCTAACTATCCAGTGATTTCTACTATAGTGTTACACAGTTATCAGACACACCACTGTGGTTACATGATTTCACCTACTCCCAAGTTACTTCTAAGATGAATGACATCAGCAGGCCTAGTAAAGTAAGGTGATGGGAAGTTTACAGGGTGGTATGCAACTCAAAATGGTATAACCCACACAGTATATGTCTCTCTCACCCACACACACACACACACACACACACACACACACACACACACACACATGAAAAGCATTACCAGTATTGTGATTAGAACCCCTACTTATCTATTTTTTTCTACTATAGTGGTACACAGTTATCAGATGTGTCATGGAGCTTACATGATTTTATTTAGTCCCGAGGTGTTTCTAAGGTGAATGACATCAGCAGGCCTAGTAAAGTAAGGTGATGGGACGTTTACATGGTACACAACTCAAAATGGTATAACCCACACATTATATGATTCTCACACAAACACAAACAGTTGCTACTATTGGGATTAGAACCCCTACCTATTTATTTCTAATATAGTGTTACACAGTCATCAGACATGCCACAGAACTTACATGCTTTCACCTTGTCCCAAGGTACTTCTAAGGTAAATTACATCAGCAGACCTAGTAAAGTAAGGTGATGGGAAGTCTACAGGGTGGTAAACAACTCTAAATGGTATAGCCCACACAGTATATGATTCACACACATGCGCGGACACACACACACACACACACACACACACACACACACACACACACACTTGCCAGTATTGAGATTAGAACCCCTGACTCTCCGGTTATTTGTACTACAGTGTTACACAGTTATCGCACATGCTACAGAGCTTACTGGGCTAACAACTGGCCAACGGTGCTGATAACTGCACAGCTGAGGTAAACTATTACAGATGCCAGAAAGTCTGCCTTAAGTTTTTCCCTTAGATGTTGATAGTTATTTTTCTTCTGCACTTCAAATAGTCTAATAGCTTTGCACTTCAACAGGGTTTTTGTATCAATTATTCTAGCACACCTGAGAGCCATCAGCAGTAGTCATTCCTCATAAAATTAGCTCCAGTACATAGTTATGACCACCTCTCCTGGCATGATTAAAGTGCAGCTCTCTGTGCTTTTGCCCATTAACCTGGTGCACTTAAGCATTCTGAGGCACTGTTGCAACTGCCTCATGTACACAGACAACCAACTCCTCTAAACTCCCAACACTCTGACTTGTGAGAGATACATCTATAACACCGAACTGGAAGATATGCACTCTCCAGTGAAGACTGAACTAGCTGGTCAAGAGGAGGAGGGTCAACACCTGCACTGCACCACATAGAACACATACCCCTGCAGAACACCCACTATCACAGCTCTGACATACAAACAAAAATCACACACCCACCTTCACAGAGCCACTCAAGAGACATTTACCCAAACAGCAGAGACCACCAAGACAGACACCCATTTGACCACCACAACACAGTACAAACCACAGGACACATATCTCACCTACACAGTGTGCCCCAAAACCTAAAACCCTAAGGCTAACCACCTTGCCTAATACAGTAATCACAGGTGACTCAATAGTGAGGCACACAGATGTCCCACTCACTAGGTTGAACATGGAGAAGGTAACAGTCAGCTGTCTATCAGGTGCCAGAATCCAACACATACACCCAGTCAGGTCACTCCACAACAACTACAAGTATCACTGTGTCATCTTCCATGTGTGTGTGTGCGAATGGCCTGTGATGCACCTTCCTGGACTACATGAAAAGAGACATGGTGGAGCTCTCAGATTATCTGGGCAAGGCAGGTATGACAGTAGCCCTGAGCAGTATACTGCTGTCACCCAGAATTATACCGCAGTGCAAAAAACAAATGATTAACATCAACAATTGACTTAAGTGTCTGGTGTCATTGTCTGGGGATCCAGTATCTGTCTGTTTGAGATGACATGATTGACAGACTGTGATGGCTTGCCAGACATGACCTGCATCTGTCACCCCTGGGTTTCCAGGTACTGACTAAGTGTCTTGCCACCCCTATTGTACCTTTTTAGGCAGTGTCCCAAATCATATTACCACCGTAACAGCTATACATATATGCAATCTGAGGGTAATGTTGCTCAACACTAAACATCTAAATCTTCAGATACAGCCACTCAAAGCACTTCTCAAAATGGAAAACATTGACATTTGTGCTGTAACGGACACCTGGTTACAGAAGCAGACAGCACCCCCTGCACTAGCAGACTATAACTCATTCCGCACCTGTCAGCCCCAAAGCATGGACCACAGCTCCAAACACAGTGGTGTCTCCATATTAATAAAGGATAAGCACACCTTCAGACTAGTATCCCAGCATAATGCATCTAAGATACTTCAGGTACAACTGACATTGGGTAGTAGTGCAATCCAGGTCATAGCCTGCTATAGGCCCCCATCCATGTCACTAGACTCTCAATCCACATTCCCCAACACCCTGGCATCTATCAAGGTCCAACCCAGCATTCCAGAGATAGGTGTACTCCAGTAAAGGGTTTTGTGTGCTAAAGCCATACCTATCAGGAGTACACAGAACTTTCTTCTGGGTACTTATTTTATTTAGCACACATTTTCTGACATATCTGTAGTCTGAAACTGCAATGTATTGTGTCATTACCTAGTGCCAGACATCTTCAGATCATCATAGTGCTTTACCAGAGGAATACTAGTTGTATGATGCATAGACCAATATTATGAGGGTAGCTATGTAAATTCTTGCCCAACAAAACCATTTGTGAGGTGTGGCTACAGCCAGTGTAATAATGACACATGTCTGTGTAAACAGTCGAGCAACCTGGTGATATATGGGCTGGGGATCTCTTGCTTGTGTGGTACCTTTCTAACCTGAGATGTCATATCCTTGTGTGGGCATACCTCTCACCTGTACATTTCTTGTCAGGTTGCCCAGGTGTTTGGCTAGAGGTTTCATCCTTTCTGCATAAACTTGTGTTTTTAGGGCAAGTTAGTTACATATAATCGAAGTGTGATGTTACAAAATAATACAGACATTACTGTTTCAGAATACATAACCTTCAGAAAATTCCCACTACTGCAAACCCCTCACCCTGACAACTTTCTTAGTATGTAAAGGTGACATTTACAACACATGCCTATCACTGTGCCTTTGTTCTACTTTTATTTCTGCCCTTGTCCAGACATGTTGATCTCAGAGTTTGGGAGTTATGGGTGTGGGCACAGAGTGCATTCAACTGTGCAGGCATGTCCATTATATAGTTCATAGTTCATAGTTCTAGTACTAAGCTAACTGCCCTTGCGAGCCATTTTAAGCCTAGCCAATTATCCCTTGTGAGGCTCAAACCTTGCACCTTGTGTTTGTAAGGCAAACACCTTAGCCATTAAGCCACCCTTCCAACCCCAAATGTAAAAGCAAACATAAGAAAAAAGGATTATTGAGAATGACCTCTGGCAACATTACCACATTTATATTCACAAAAGCCTTGGCACCTCTGCTACACATCCTTCAAGATGTCAGTAATATGTGTAGCATATTCCACATAGCATTGTGACTTCCAGGTATGTCAGTGACAGATCAGTGGGTGTTATTGACATGAATGCAGTGCCAACTGTCAGGCATGTCAGTGACATGCATGACAGTTGGCACTGCAGTTATATGCACATGGCCCTGTCAAAGGCAGCACTGTACCTAGGGCACTACAGGACGACTGCCAGGAGAATGTGCTGGCCAGATCCAGACAGTATTAACCACACATACACATAGCTCATTGAACTCTGCATATTGTGGACAGGCAACATGTTTTCATGTGTAATAACACAGCCCTGCCAATGTGTGCTGTACTGCTATTTCCCTGCAAACATACATGTTACTGCATTTGTGTGGGTATATGTGGGGGCCCACCTGTCAATTGTACACATTTGCACGGTACACATTTGCACAGACTGTGCTGATATTTGCTTTACATTTTGGTTCCTGTTACCATACTATTGTGCCCTATCTTGGGGATTAGAGGCATATCAGTAAAGAGCCCAGTACAGATTGTATTGGCATACATTTGAGTTTCAGACTTCTTACCTTTCATAGCCTTACTGCAACTGTGGGTCCTGCTGTGCTCTCATTGTGTGAGTCTGTAGGGAGTTAATCAACATTGCCACTATTTGTGTGCCTTTACCAGACATTTCTCTGTGGTTTCTACAGCTGACTTTCTGTGTGGGTGTGGGGGGTGGTTATGGGACCCCCCCACCATGATATCCATGTCTGTGACCTATGATCCCCCAGTTAGTTGTCTCCACACATATACTGCAGTGGGATTTGCCACCTTGGGTACTACTGCATAGTGTCTGGAGACCAGTTTTTGTCAGACATTTCCTGCTGTTCCACACAGCTGTCATTTGTGTACTGCTATCCCAGTAGGCCACCACATTCCCTTGCATGCATGCAGCATTACCATAGATATGCTAGCAGAACATACTAATCCATTCATTTATTGTTAAGAAGACTGACTTACCTTGTGCTTGCAGCAGTTGTGAGGATGGTGCTTGATGGCCGACTATGTTGGATGCACACAGTATACTGCCTATACATGGTAAGTTGCAGGTAATGTGATGTGTGTGTCATCCATTTTACTGTGTGTGCGAGTCAGAGAGAAGTGTCAGTCCCTGGGGTTGCTACAGTGTCAGTGTGTGTGCTATGCATTGCCTCTTTGCCAAGGTCTGAGCATACTGTGCATGCCTCTGTCTGCCTACGTGAGTCCCTCTGTGCCTGCGGGGACCTTGGCAATGATGGTGGGCTGTGTGGCCTTCCCCATTCTGTTCCTGCTGCAGCTGTTTCTGCAGGATCATATGGTGTAGCATGGCACATACTATGAACATGTGTGCACATGTGGCTGGAGAGTACTGCAAGGCTCCACCAGATATGTCGAGGCATTGGAACTGTGACTTGAGCATCCCAAATACATGCTTTATAATGATCCTGGTTTGTGCATGTGCCTCATTATGGCATTCTTGTGTGGGTGTGTGTGAATTTCTGATGGGTGTCATCATCCATGGCTACAGTGCATAGCCAGCATCCCCCACCAGATGGCCATATGGGATGCCCCCACTGGCAAATGCCTGGCACAGCTGTTACAAATGCCAGATGTGAGAGTCGTGATAGCTTCCAGGGCTGCCAGCATACACATTCATGATAATTCCCTGGGCATTGCACATGACCTGGCAGTTGATCAAGGGAAGCCCATGTGGTTTATGTAGATCCTGCTTTGATGTTGATATGCATGCACTCTATGGCACCCAATACCTCTGGGTATTCTGCTATACTGTGGAAGTGATGCATATTGCTGGTCCTCTCCTCACGGATGTTGGGGAAGTAAATGTGCTCACCAGCATGTGGTAGCATGGCATCCAGGAACTGGTGTAGTACCCTGGATGCAGATGCCTGTGAAACCCCCATAATGTCCACAGTAAGTCTTTGGAAAGTACCTTAGCTAGAATTTGTAAGGCTACACATACCTTGGTATCCACTGGGGTGGGTTCCCCCTCTGTTAGTTCTAGGTCTGAGTTGAGGCCAGCAGAGCTTGGTGATTTGTTTAAGCATGTCTCTGTTCAACCTGTAGCCCTCTATTATCTGCAGATCATGTAGTCCCTGGTAAGTTACCCTGGGTCTGAACACGTTTCTCCTCCTCATTGGTCTATGGTGGTTGTCAGCATTATCCTCCTCTCCACCATCAGACTCTAGCACATACTGATGGATCAAAACAATAGCAGCCCCTAACAGCTAAACTTCCCCCACATGTATACACCAATGGTGCAGAGTTTGTGGGAAAAAACAGACTGTAAGGTGTTTTCATACTTTATACTGTTGTGCTGCAGATGCTGCCTGTATGATTGGCTGACTATGATGCATTCCACCTGCCAGCTATGTTATTTATACTTGATTGCTTTAGTTCTGCTATTTTTCCTTGTTTTTTCTTTTTTCCCTTCCCATTTCCTCCCCTTTTAAGTACTGAGGCACGCCCTGCAAACCTGGTGCCCAAATTTAAACAGTCCTGCTAGTTCCATTTTTTTTGTTTTTTGTTTTTTGTTTTACACTGGATGCTCGCCACACAAACCCATTTAGCTAATGTAAACAGTAAGAAATGGCCCTCCCCTGGGGCGAACATGCTCCTCAGTTCATGGAATAAGACGATACAGCCTCAGACACATCCTCTTGCTTAGCTGTGCTTAGCTAAGCTTATCTCTGTGCCTTAGGGCTCCAATGTGCTTACAACATACATTACACACCCCCTTTTCATGTCTGTTGCTCTACTACTTACACCGTCATGCTAGAGCACCTACACGGTTAGGTGCAGTTTGCGACTTAGAACATTTCTGTGATTCAGTAAATTTCCCCTAATTTGCATACTCCACTGCCTTAGTCCATAGTTACTGCACTTACACAGAGCCTTTCCCCTTGACAACCACTGTTTCCTCGTATTGTTTTCATTCTGCATGCCATAGACTATAATGGCAAAATGCAGATTTCCCTTAAAATTGAATTTTCACCTTTTTTTTTTTTTTTTTTTTATTTCCGTCAGATCCCATTAGCGCGCCACTGCCCTATGCATAAATGGCCGAGATCGCCCCCCCCCCAAAAAGTTTGATTTTTATAAAAAAGAAGCAGTTTTCCATGCCACTGGCCAAATATTTGGCCATTGGGATGCCTAATCCATGTAATACATGCTTTTGTGAGAGCTGTCATGCCTCTGTTTTATTTGCAGAAATGTATTTGGTTAGTAACCGAATATAATTCTACAAATAACAGTGTTCCTGCACACATACCTGGCTGCTTGGTGAATCGCTAATTCACCTAATTTGCATGATTTTCACCAGAAAATGAGGGAATTTGCATTCTGCAGCCATATCCATATAGAAATAGTTTAAGCATGCTCGTGCACGTCAGATCAGCTGTTTGCTGGATCGCTCAGCGGCCGTATTCTGTGCAGGAATGGCTACACTGTTCCTGCACTGAAAAAATGGCTTGATGAATCCTGGGGCATATTTTAACATTACATAAATCTTGTTTGAACAGATAAACAACTACAGTGCTGACAGTAATTTTTCTCTTTTTTGTGTGTAGAAAAGCCAGGTTTGCTATAAATAAAGAAATGCCAATGCCTCACTTGTAGTGTGGATTACCCCATTTCATATTTTGTATGTAATGAGAACCTACATGATCTGCGGGTTATATCTAATAAAACGTATAGGTTCATGCTGCACGTCCCTGACAAGGAACATCACTTCTATTTTCTACAAAGAGCTGGTGGGCTATCTCTGCAACAAATGGCTGAGCAATGATAATGTATGCTCATTTTAAACTGTATGTGTTTGGCCACTGTCTTCCTTTTGCACACATCTTTATACCAAAAAAATTGTTCTACTGTTTGGGAGACACTAGTAATCTCAGCTACAGGAGAACCTGACACATCACATCTAAAATATTGCAATCATTAAAAACCTGAAATTGGTCCATCCACTAAAATCTTAAGCAGCATGCAGCTGTTTAGAATCTTCCTCTTAAGGAAATAACCTTACAATCCTAAAACTGTCCAGACCATATACTTTTGAGAAATTAAAAGCCATGCTGAAACTTTGTTCTCCATGACCCAAGGTAGGGCATTGTTTTGAGTTGCATTTTGTGTTATATTAGGTGTTTCTGCCAAAAATGGTAACACTTTTACTGTTTATAGATGCTTAACAGCCTGTCCTACTATTCATACATGTAATACATATAATTTATATTTGTGCCTTCTCACTAAGTCCAGAAGTTCTTTGATGTCAAAACTTTTTTTTTGTCACAATGGTCTGCTCCTGTGGTGTATGTAATTACTACCTGTGCTTTCTCAATGGCTCTACTTAAAAGTTTTCTGATGAATCTAAACATTTCTGTTTGCGTGTAAAAATGCTCTGTCTCTACAAATGTCACTGCATGTAGTAGTATGTATAGACGTGGCTTGTTATTCATTAACCTTTAATCTTATTGCCACAGAACATATGAAGAACATTCATTCAGACTAGAGCTCTGTAAGCTCAGTGTTTGAACTACACCAAGCAGATAGGAAGTGTACCCCACACAGGCAAATCAAATTGTGGTAATCCACTAAGCAAATAACTGTCATTCAGCTGATGCAATACATGATTAGAACTGACTAAACTATTTACTTTGTACAGCAGCAGTGAAACAAAAACCTATCATATACATTTTTATTAGGAATCATCTGTAATGTTTATACAACAGCATCTATATTCATGTAAATCATTTTTCTTGCAGTTTATCAGAGTAATTCCATGTCAGCAGTGCAGATTTCAACTTTGTTTTCAGAACTATCTGCTTTGGAAACTAGCATGTATGTGGAACACTTCATCTCAAATAAAACCTACCATAAAAATCTGTGCCGATGGGTGGGGTGGGGGTGATGCAAAAGAACATAAAGCTCTCCACAGAAGCCTTTCATATTGCAGAACTTTTGGATTCAAGTCGAAAAGTTGTAAGGTAAATGACATAACTGAAGTTGTAGAAAACTGGAATTTTGCTCCGTGATTTTTTTTTCTTTCAGAAAACTTGTTGTTGTTGTCGTTGTGTCTTTCGGCTTTTCCCGGTTAGGGGTTGCCCCAGCAGAACTCCGGTCTGCTAATGATTCTCAGTAGATTTTTACGTGCTGAGTTGCCAGCTCTGATGCACAACCTTCAATGAAGGTATGTCCATTCACACATGTCTCCACACAGAAGACGCTCTTGCTGAGAATCGAACAGGACATCTTACTGTGAGACGACAACGCTACCGCAGCACCACCACCGCAGTACTTTTCTTTCAGAAAACTATACAATAAAAATGATATGTGACCAAATAAAATTAGATTCCTACTTGGTATTAGCAGTATATTTTTTATTCCTGCTCATCCTTTCACAGATGATGTCTGTTGTTGTTGTTCATAGGTTCATAGGTTCATACTAGGCTATCTGCCCTGGGGCAATTATAAGCCTAGCCCGATTCTGTATGGCTTGATTTGAGTATACTATGCCCTTTTTAAGGTTTAGTTTATTGTGCCTCTGTCTAATAGTGACATGGGAGTAACCCTGGGACAAACCTACGATCCCCCATCCACCTATCGAGATTCATTTTGAAGAGATTCAGTGAGGTGCTCTGCCTCACATGAACTGGAATTCTATTCCAGAGCGAAGGGAGCCTCTGGGTTATGAACCTGTCCCTCCAGCAAGTTCTATTTATTTCTGTGCTGAGGTTCAAGTTCCTCAAGCGTGTGGCTCTAAGGGATTTAGATTTACTGAGGTGGAGCATGTCCATTAATTCTGGATTTGACATAGCTTTGTATGTCAGGCATAGATCGCCTTGAAGTAGGCGGTATGCAACTGAGTAGAGCTGGAGTTTTTTTAACCGAGCAGCATATGGCATCTGTTTGAGACCCTTGATCCTCTTGGTGAGATACTTTTGCGGTCTTTCTAGTTGCTGCAGGTGTCGGGTAAGGTACATCCCAAAAGGGGCATTGTATTCTATGATGGGCCTGATGAGGGATGAATAAAGGGGCATGATTACTTCTCTTGATCTAGATGTGAAACCCTTCGTGATGAGGTGGGCTATGTAGAAGGTCTTTCTAACCACTTTGGCAATGTGGTTTTCAAAGGAGAGATTGCTATCAACTTGGGTCCCCAGGTCCCTAATAAATTTTTCTGTACTTAATGGGTTTCCGCCTATGTGGTAATTTGTGGGCACATTGTTTTTGCCAAAGGGTATGACTATACATTTTTTGGCATTTAGCTTTAAACCATGGTGCTGGCACCAGTTATCTGTCTCTGTGAGACCTTTTTGAAGGATGTTTGTGTCAGCTGGAGAGTCGATTATGGTGCCCAGTTTGCAGTCATCTGCGAACTTGGTGAGACATAGTCCTCCCACGTTTGCCTGTACCTCGGAAAAGTATATACCAAACAAGAGTGGTCCCAGGACAGAACCCTGCCACTTGTGACCGGTTTCGAGTCTGACATGGCTCCAGCAACTCTCACTCTGTGGGTTCTGTCTTTGAGCCAGTTTGTGACCCATCTTGTGACATAGGGGTTTATATTTAAGCTGGATAGCTTATCTATGATGCCCGAATGGGGTATTGTGTCAAATGCCTTTGCAAGGTCCAGATAGGCTGTGTGGACTTCTTTCCCTTCATCTATGGCTTTGGTGACTGTTTCGAAGAAGTCAACCAGGTTCAAAAGGCAGAATCTGCCCTTGACAAAGCCAAACTGGGTAGGATCTAGTGTCTGTAGGTCCCCAATGTCTTTGTTTATGAGCTCCATGATGATCCTCTCCATAGCCTTGCAGACTAAGCTAGTCAGACTTATGGGGCGATAGTTTCCGGGGTCCGTAGAGGCCCCACCTTTGTGGAGTGGGACCACTGTTGCTGTACGCCATTCTGTGGGCACATATCCTGTAGTGAGGCTGAGATTGTATAGCTGTTTTATTTGAGGGATTAGTTCCTCTTGGAGTTCATGTAGGACGCAACCTGGGACGCCATCTGGTCCCATGGAAGCAGTGTTTTTTGCTTTGGAGAGGGCAGCCTTCACCCGAGCATCAGAGATGTTTGGGAGGCAGCCCTCTGCCAGGATAGATACTTGCTCTTTTGGGGGGGAGGGGGTGGAGAAGTTTGCACTTCTTGTTGTTGTGTCTTTCGGCTTTTCCCGGTTAGGAGTCACCACAGTGGAACTCCGGTCCGCTAATGATTGGCAGCAGATTTTTATTAGCCGAGTTGCCAGCCCTGACACACAACCTTCAATGAAGATATGCCCATTCACGCATATCTCCACACAGAAGATGCTCTAGCTGAGAATCGAACAGGACAACGTCTTACTGTGAGGCAACAATGCTACCGCAGCACCACCACCGCATGTGTGTAATACATAAAATACTTTTTTCTATATTTTTGCCCTAGTCATATCAGTGCACAAGTCAATAACATGCTCAGAGGCTCAGCTTGCTGCCATTTTGGATAAAAGTCATGATGACATGGCTTTCTGAACTCAGGGTTCCCAACCATCCATAAAGTCTGGAAATGCTTGGTGGGAATGTTTTTCCTTCGATGACACTTTTATGAACTGTCAGAGCAAATCTATGGATCATTGGCAACATTTCTGGGACTGCTAGAAACAATGGCTGCAGGTACATGTGGACGTGTATGTGCATGTAGGTAGGGGTATACGGTAAGTATATACACACACACACACACGCACACACACACACACACACACACACACACACACACACACACACACACACACACACACACACACACACACACACACACACACACACACACACACACACACACACATAAATTAAAAAGATACCTTTCTATTTTTAACAGGGGACACAATATTTCACAACTGAGGCTTGTGTGCTGTGGTACTGGATTAGATTATTCATAAAGGGGAGGGGGTAAGGGATAGCAGACTTCTGTAAGTAACGTGCAGGTACCCTATCACCCATGCTGTATAAGACTGAAGGACAGTGCTGATTTCCCCCGGTATGCCCCAGGCAGTATAGCAGCAAGTAAGCCAAAATAATTCTTTATGGACTGTGACATGAATAGGGGAGAAGGAAGCTGGGATCAAAGCAACATAAATGAATGCAGCATTTCTGAATGTTTAGTGCAGGAAGGACCATGGGGCGATTGAAAATAGCTAAGTGCCCATTAAACACTATGCTGTAGTGAGTACTCAGCAGAGAACTGCAACTAATGTTCTGTTAATCAGCAAAATGTGATTATGTGGATATATATATATATATATATATATATATATATATATATATATATATATATATATAGATATTCAAAATATAAAATAAGCAATAAAAAAGAGAAAAAAAGGCCATGATCCTTGAGCGCTATGTATAGGCATTATCCTATTATCAGATGTTCACATTTTTACATAATTTGATGTCTTTAGAATGGTATAATGTACTGTATGGTCATTACCCACAAACAGCTGATACTGAGTGTGAATCTTGTGATGCCAGATGTGTGATAGGTATCAGTGAGACATAATGATATCAGTTCCGATTAGACATGCTCATTCCAAACTAGCTGAACAGGAATATGGAATACTGTCCCACCTTAAAATATACAATGAAAATAAGAAACACCTGCCACACAATAAGAAATTCTGAATAAATTAAATTACATTAATCAGCATCTACTCTGAGACATACAGACACAGCGTGTTCTAATGTTGTTCCCGCAGCCTGCAACAACATTCCATAACATTTCAGAAAATAAATAAGCTGGCATTATTGAGAAAACATTTTAAAGTTCACCTAGAGAAATATACGTGCAGTTGTATTACTGATCTAGACTAAGCATACTACCAGCTTATTAGCCCTGGTCATATAAACAGCTGATGCTGCTTTAACTCAAGCTTAGATAATGGGAAAATTAATACTGCATAGTCTGACAAATGTTTGTCATGTACATTACTTGTTCATGTTAATGTTCTTATTGTTGTAATGTGGAGCTTTTCTCCCCGGGTGTCTGGTGAAAAAAGGCCTTTGCCTAGTTGGACCATCCTGGTCAACAAATGTCAAACAAATAAATACATAAATAAATGTTCTTCAGCGAAGTGTTAATGTACAAATATTACATAGCAAAAAACTAGCCTCCCAGTGCACAGCAGCAGAGACAGACCCAGTCCAAGGTGACCTAAGCAACTGCCTAAGGCCTGCTGGTAGGGGGCCAGGGCTACTGGCTAAGGGTATGCCATAATATTTCATTTTTAATTAAAATAAATAAAATTACATATAATGTTCTTCTTTAAGAATGCACTCTGCATCTGTACATTTGTCTATACATGCAAATCTCCATTCCTGCAACTTATCTGCATGCATCGACACAAGCATAACATTCCATTCTTGCTTCTTTTGCTTTTCCATGCGAATTTGTGTGTGTGTGTGTGTGTGTGTGTGTGTGTGTGTGTGTGTGTGCGTGTGTGTGTGTGTGTGTGTGTGTGTGTGTGTGTGTGTGTGTGTGTGTGTGTGTGTGTGTGTGTGTGTGTGTGTGTGTGCGTGTGTGTGTGTGTGTGTGTGTGTGTGTGTGGTGTGTGTGTGTGTGTTTAGTGCCTTAGTTAGGATGACAGGTTAGTTAATTAAGTTGCTCAGGCTCAAACCCTGTACCTTGCTAACAAGAGTCAAGAGCCGGAATCCTCCACACCAGGTAGCAAACTACTTAAAAAGTTTTGGTGCTTTTTCCAAGGAAAGTTTCAGTGCATTTTCAAGAAATTCTGAGTTTCAAGGGAAGAGAAGTTTACTGTTGTTCATGCTAAATCTGTTTTCAATGTGCAAATGGCCATCATCAGCATTTTTGCTACAAAATGGAAAGTAGTGTTATTTTCACAGTAGGTAATATATTTGCTTTTGGTGTAGATGGCCGTAGGTTCTACTGTCTCACCATGTATATGAATTGCTAATACTGCAATGTACTTTAAGGGGTGTGTGTGCTAAACTCCTGAGTATGTTCTCATTTAGATAAGATGCCTAATAACTATGAACCTGCTGTCTGGTTGCCAACCGCTCCCCATTGCAATATTAGAAGCTCACCATTTTTTAGTGTAACATAGGCAATTTATTCTTCAAGGGCAGCAGGCACTGAATTCATACATGAAGCACTGAAATGGAAAGTTGTTTGCAAGCAGCAACCTCCTCATTATTTATAAATCTATTTAATGTGGAATTATTCAAATGACTTTTACTTCTGCAGAGATTGTGCATATTGACTGTTATTGGTGGATTGTACGTTTGAGTGGACTTTCATGGTTGAAATGTTTTCAAATGGGTTTTGTCATTATTGCTTCATACATTTTGTTTCATTGCTTACTGGAAAAAATATTCATAACAACACATTTAAAACATAATCTAACAAGCAGTGCTGTATTATACAAGGAATATAATTTAATACAATCAGGAAGGTGAATCAATGAAAGCATGGTTCTAAAAATGTGTGCAAGGTGCCTATGGTTTGAAAAAGCCCAAAGGTAAGCTTAATTTGTTACTGGCCAGATGCATTTTCCTTGAATGTGGGTTTCAATGTTGTTTCAAGGCAGAGAAGTTTACTCTTCATGCTGAATCTGTTTTCCTTCCGAGACTGCATTATTTTGTTTAGCAAATGGTTATCAGTGTTTGTGCTGTAAAATCTGAAATAATTGTAAATTAAATCCAAATATCTCTAATCATTGTAGAAGTAAAGAAGAAAATAGTATATAAACTGACTGGTTTAAACAGTGTTTATAGTAACTGGGGAGAAATAGCCAAGAAATGGGACAATTGAATGCCTGCAGGGATGGAGGCACTGTGGGGGGTCCCTTACCATGCCTAGGGCCCCATTTGACCATGATCTGGCTTTGCACAGCAGCACATTAAACTGTGACAAGGCATGGACTGAAGAAAACAAAACAACCACTATCTATTTTACACTCACTAAA
>NC_056725.1:1190451587-1190634087 GCF_019279795.1 Protopterus annectens | reverse complement strand
ACAGGTCTCTGGAGTAGCAATGGGGGCTAGAGTAGCTCCGGCGTTTGCCAACATAGTTATGGCAGATTGGGAGCAAGAACATCTCAAAAGACATTCTCTCTTTGGCAAAGCTTCGTTTTATGGTAGATACATAGACGATTTAGTTTTTGCGTGGGCAGGAGACAAAATGGAATTTGAGACTATGGTTAAAGATCTAAATAGAACAACTAGTTTCTTGGTGTTCAAACAAAGTGGATATGGCAAGAATATAAACTATTTAGATGTCACACTGTATATAGATTCTACAGACAATACACTACATAGTAGAATTTATAGAAAACCTTGTTTCACCAACCAATATTTACACAAAGAGAGTTTACACCCTGCCCACATGAAAAGAAATGTTATAAAGGGTCAGATCATAAGACTCAGTAGATTAACATCAGATGACAACATTTATTATGAAGAGTTAGTACAGTTAAGAAATCTATTTTTGGCCAGAGGTTACAAAAAACACATGCTGAAGAAAATTGAAAATGAAGTCAGAGGACTACGTGATGGTGTAGCAAGGCCCATTTTGTCACATGACAGTCGGAGACATTTGGAGGAAATGACAGTAGGCATCACTGTTCCTAGAGATGATACTTCAGATTTAGATTTAGATTTTCATTTAGCATTTCCGCTTCCCATTACTAATGAATTAAACAACATCAGAAGTATCATAGAGAACAATTGGGGCATCATTTTAGGTAATAGGGACCTCATGGCCTGTGTAGGTATAAGACCATGCTTTACATATAAAAATGTCGTAAATATAAAAAGCATGTTAGAATCAGATCACACCAAGAGAGAGGTAAGGAATAGGGACATCAGTAAAAAGAAAGGTACCTTTGGTTGCCAAAATTGTAGACAGTGTAGGTTTGTCACCAATACCTCTTTTGTCACAATTGGACACATCAAAAAGACCTTTTGGGCTCACAGGTATTTCAATTGCAACAGTGAATACGTGGTCTATGTGGCCACGTGTTGTACCTGTGATAGATACTACGTGGGAAAAACAAAAAGAATGCTCAAACGTAGGATTTATGAACACAATCTGGACATTAAAAACAAAGATATGAACAATGCTTTGGCTAGACATTCATTAGAGTGTGGGGATTTCAAGAAGTTTGAGTTTTTTGTGTTGGACCACGTAGAAAAAAGCCTACTGAAAGGTGATCTCAACAACAAGTTAGAGCAGAAAGAGTCCACATGGCAGTTATGTTTAGGGGCAGATGGACCCCCTGGATTAAATGAGGGGATAAATATCAAATGTTTTTTAAATAACAAAAATTGAGAACATGCTGTATGAGCATGTTCACAATGTTTGAATGAATGGAATACAACACTCACATCAGTGCACACTTAGGGGCTTCTAAGAGTGCACTTTTTTATGGATTATCCAGGGGTTAGTGCTCAATTTGGATCACAACAAGGGCTCTAGGGAGATTCAAATTTCACGGGGTGTGATTCATTGAAGTGCAAGAGATGGACTTTGTTTCATAACATTGTGATAGATAGTGACTATTCAATTTTCACCACCATTTGACATCCAGTTTAGGTTTCTATCAGCACTCGATAGATTTTTTATCAAAAATAAAGTCCCCACATGGCATATATTAGATACAGCCACATATAGATTTGGGCTGTAAGGAATCAAGATAAAGATTAATAGAAGTAATTTATGGAATTCGATATATAACACACAGTACAAGAGATATATATACAAAATACGTAAATTAAGAGGAAGGTTGAGAATGAAATACATAATATAAGAAACAAAAAACAAAAATGTATTTTAAGTCAGCATTTTTTAATTTGATGACAATATTTATTATTGTGTCATAATGTTTTATAATCAAGTAACTTTTTACATCTATGTAAGAATGACATGATTTTTACATGATTTCCTGTTTTTGTAAATAAAACCAGGATGTAGGGAGGCATCCTGGTTTTCTGAAGAAGTCCACGATTGAATAAAGTGGAAGAAAGCTAATCCATTATTTGCCATTGTGGTCTTTTCAACTTTCGCTACAGTCGTTTTCCAGTTTGTCTAGTTAAGTTCGGGTTGCCGATTTCACACTCGTTTGTTTATGTTCTAAATAACTTACTTACAGAGCAAGGTAAGTGCTGGTGAGTTGTTAGCAGGTCCAGAACAAGATACAAAATGCCATGACGTGCTCTCTGAAATAGTTCTTAAATTAATAATACACATTACTGCTGAATCATCTCAAATTACACCATTCTTGTCACCTCTACCTACGTTTCCCAGGCTGGCAGGAACTTAAATTTTAACATGCCTCTGTTAAAAAACTTATCTCTCAGAAGCTGACAATTCTTTCTTAGAAGCTTACCTGAAACTGAAAGTCGTAAAACAATTACCTTGGAAACCTGTAATTACCTCTGTTTCCAGACAACAGAAAAAAGCTCCTAGCCTAGACATCCTATCTCTTAGCTGAGATAAACGAACTTTATAACACATCATAAAACTCTTCACTTAGCTTATTTTCTTGAAGTGTTGCAAGTTAACTCTGTATATCCTAATTTCTACTATGAAAACATACATTTGCATTTGCATATTGTTTATACACATTTCTGCTCTTTTGCAGTAGGGTGCAATGCAGTTACAATCTTGATGCTCAATACAGAACATATAGTTTTCTTACATTTTTAAGTCAAGCATACAACTCATATTACTATTCACAAATGACATAGAATTATTTAGAAAATTATATCTAGCTGAGCTGGCACTGTCAGATTTTTATGCAAATCATATTAATATTTTCAAGTGACATATAATTATTTACAAATTCCAGCTAGCTGGCCTGGCAGCATCTCAGTTTATCACATTTCTCCCCCCAATGAGAACTCAAGCTAGTTTTTCAAGTGTCCCTTGAAAAACATTGCTTGAGAGGCTTGAGCCTATCTGGGAATACCGTTCCCCATTCCCTGTCTTGATATTCTAGCTACCTTGGCATTGCTGACCCCAGTACCATGCTGCACTATCCCATCATATGCATGCAACCCTAGGCTCCACCAAAATAATTTGGGATTGTCCTGGCTGGCTCCCTGTAGCTGTATATCCCCCTCAGACTCCTTTCTTCCTTGTACTGCAAATACTCAGCACAAGGGCCTCCCTATCATGTTAAGTTTTCATCCTATTAACATTATACAATTTGCGCCCCTGCCTCCTGCCTAGCAGTTCTACCATGTAGTTAGCATCACTGACCTTCCTTACCACCTTGTAGGGTCCCTCCCAAGCTGCCTGCAGCTTGTTGTGTCTGACAGGAACAAGAACCTTTACCTGCTGCCCTACAGCACACTCTCTAGCTCGAGTATTCCTGTCATACCAGACATGTGTCTGCTGTTGGGCTTCTGCCAGGTTCTCCAGGGCCAACCCCATGAGCTCCATGAGCCTTGTCCTGAGGTTTAGGACATATGCCACAACAGACTCTTTGTGTGATTCACACTCACCCTCCCACTCACCTCAAATTAAGTCTAGAGGCCCCCTTACTCTATGCCCATACAGCAACTAAATGGGTGAAAAACCTGTGGATTCCTGTAGAACCTCTCTGTAAGCAAACAACAGATGGGGCAAATATTTGTCACACTCCATCTTAAACTGGTCTGCAAATGCCTGTAGCATCATCTTGAGTGTAGAGTTTAACCTCTCAACAAGGCCATTAGTCTAGGGATGGTAGGGGGGGGGTGGTCTTTTGATGCTTTACCCCACAGTACTTCCACAGACAAGCCAGCAGATCTGACATGAAACTGGCACCTCTATCAGTCAGTATTTCTTTTGGGAAACCTACCCTGCTGAAAATCTCTAACAAAGCATCTGCCACCTTTTCTGCCTTACTGGAGGACAAAGCCACTGCCTCAGGGTATCTTGTAGCATAATCTACTATCACTAGGATATACTTTTTCCCTGTGGAACATGGGGTACTCACAGGCCCCAAAATATCCATAGCTACCCTCTGAAATGGCTCTTCAATCACAGGCAAAGGCATCAGAGGAGCTTTCACCTTGTCTCCTGCCTTGCCTACTTTTTGACACTGCTCTCAGGTCCTGCAGTACCCTGATACATCTCTGGAAACCTCAGGTCAATAGAAGCTTTGCATAAATCACCTCTTTGCATGTTTTATGCCCATACGACCTGCAAAGGGAATACCATGGGCTATGGCTAGAAGTGCCAGACAGTAGGCTCTAGGCACTAGCAAGTGCTGTATTATCTCACCATCTACCCTTCCCTCTAGGGTTCACTCTCTATACAGTAGCCCTTTGCCCTAGTGTACAGATTTCCCCTTCCCTTGAGAATCAGGTGCCTCACTTGCTACGTCTCTCGGGCCTTGTAATGTAGTGTCTGAGAACTGAGCCTGTCTGAACCTCTCTTTGTAACCCTTCCCAGCTCGACTTCCACAGGAAGTCTGGCATCCTCTATTAATGGTGCCTCACTGTCAGCCTGGGTACTGCTACTCACCTCTGCCCTAGCAGTCACTGTATCCAAGGGACCATCAGTAACCACAAGCATCTGTGGCTCACCTTCAGTCTCACTGCTACAGGGTAGTTTCCTCCCTGCAGTAACCACCTCACTAGTCTTGGCTGCAAGTATGTGGTCTGACTGAGTCCCCCCCAGGCTACCAGACCCACATGTTTGTCTCCAAGTCTGACTGCATGTAATTGCATTAACACATGGTACTGCATTATAAAAATCATTCACTATCAGGACATCTGCAGGGATATCCTTAAACACACCTACTTGCTGGCTTCCTTTTCCACCCTCTCAGTCAAGGTGAACCCTAGCCAAAGTTATTTTTAATGGGGTCCCTCCTATAGCTCTGACTGGAGTAGACTGCCCAAGCAAGTAGTGATCCTCTGTAATCATTGCAGGCTTTACAATGCACATGTCAAAGGCTGTGTCTCTCTTAGCAATCATCTCTTTGCCATTCACTAAGACAGGATATGACGTCTTGTGGTAGTTTGGTACCCTTGTTGTCTCAAGACAACCCATTTTTATCATTTTGTCATTCCCACTTACTGGCTCTCCCACCTTTTATTCCCCACCTTGCCTCCGTGGACATATATATGTTATATGGCCCCACTGGTTGCATGTAAAACATTTACACCTAGGTCCCAGACGTGTACCTGGACTACTGGATTCCCCTGCTACTGACAGATTCTGTTGGAGTAGTCTGGGGCTGCCCACCATGGGTTCCATTAGACCCATAAGCAGCACTGGGTGTCCCTTTCCTGTTCAGTGATGCCCTACTTGCTAGGTATAGATCTCCCATCTTCCCCAACTCATCAACAGGAAGGCATTGTCTATCAGCTAACCATATTCTTATATCCTCAGGCAAAGTACTAAGGGCATTTTCCCTCACCAAAAGGTCTGCCAGCCCTTCAGAAGTGGTAACCTGGCATCCACTCACCCACCTATGAAAATACGTGCTTAGTTCAGCAACCTATTCATACACACTTTCATCTGCCTTGCCTATATGCTCACAAAACTTTTTTTCTATAAGCCTCAGGTGTTAGCTTAAAAAATTCTAGCAAACAGTTCTTTACAACATTCTAATTTAAAAAGTCATTGTCAGACAGTTTGGATAGAACATTTACAGCTTCATCATGGAGTAAGGAGGTTAGGAACTGTACCCAGAGCCGTTGGTCAATATTATACTGTTTACATACCCTCTCAAACATATGAATTAAACTATCAAAATTATCCCCCTCTGTAAATTGTGGAAGAAATTTACTGACCTTTGTTGTTTCTGGGGTTTGGTTACTCCCTTCCTCATTACCTCCATGACTGTGGTGAAGAGTCAGTATCTCCTTTACATGTTGCCTCTGCCTCTCCTTCTCCTCAGCTTCCAGGCATAGCCGTTTCTCAGTTTCCTCAGCCTGCAGAAGTCACCGTTTCTCATTTTCCTCAGTCTCTAGATGCCTCAGTCTCTCTGCTGCTTCTATTTCAAAACACTTGGCCTCCAACTCAAGTCTCTTTAGTTCCAGACTGATTTATAAGTCCTCTGTAGAAAGGTTGAGCTGTCCATTCTCTGAGTGTTATACCTCTCCACAACCAGTCTGATCATCCTAATGGTTGCTATTCTCTGCTGCAGCTGTGACCAAATCGGCAGTCATGGCTGCTTTAATCAGATATCCAAGCACCAGTCCTTTACCCTGGCACATCTCAGCCAACTGGCTTGCTATACTCCTCTGCTGACATGCTTGCCTCCTCTCCCTGACTAACTAAGCTAACTAAAGAAACAAAACAATTGTGATATGAACTCTGAATGTTCACTGCGTGGCTGATTTAGAGTACAAAAACACTGGCAGTGATCACTGTACACAAGCTACAGGAATTCAATGTACACACCACTATAAGCCAATTAATATGTGATGTAGCTATTTCACCACTATCAAAGAATTAATATGTGATGTTGCTATCCCACCACTGCCAAACAATTAATATGTGATGCCGGTACACTGCCGCAGTAATCAAGGAGCCTCAATCCTCACCACTAGCACCAGTGAGGGACATGCACATTGTAAGGATAAAAAGTACACACACAGTAAATTATAATTTCCCTTAACATCACACAGAGATCACAGACAGTCTGGGACTGGTTTTTGTGACTGGTTTCTCCCTCTCTTTCCAGATCCCCAATAAGACTCCCCACTGACACAGCTATAGGGTTCAGATCTCAGCTGAGTGGTCAAGCCAAACTCTCCAGCACCCTCTCCGTCCAACTAGTGCTTCATGTCCCTGCCCATGTAGCTGATACACACACACACACACACACACACACACACACACACACACACACACACACACACACACACACACACACACACTTTGAGATTTGATTTATATACAAGCACACAGATACTCCTGGGAAAGGTTGGCACAGGTTCACTAGCTATGCCCCATTCTGACCAGACTATAAGGTAGTACTAACTGCCACCAACCACACTTATCAGCTACTCTAAGGCCCTTACAAAGGGTGACCAGTTTTACTATGTAATGTTACTATTATCCAATTGGTAAATGTGACTAAGACTTGAAGGCTATTTAGGAGTGGCCTATACAGTGTCACCAAATACATATGCAAGTACACTAAGAGCTTAATTATCTCTACACAAAGCCAACCACAATTAAAATATTTAAATATATTTAATAATGAATAATAAAAGCACAATACAATCCACTCTGCTACAGGCCCCATGAAGGCTCAGTGTCTATCCAACCTAACACCACTCTTAAGTATTCAACTGCGGTGCCACCTTTAACATTCCTATAAGAAAAGTGCAGTCTGGGTCTGAACTGTCTGCAAACAGCTACAGTTAACTTTGAACCTAACACCACTCTTAAGTATTCAACTGTGGTGCCACCTTTAACATTCCTATAAGAAAAGTGCAGTCCGGGTCTGAACTGTCTGCAAACAGCTACAGTTAACTTTGACATTCAGCTCAGAGAACACATGGTCACAACATAAGGCTGGTTGACAGAACTAACACCACTCTTAAGTATTCAACTGCGGTGCCACCTTTAACATTCCTATAAGAAAAGTGCAGTCCGGGTCTGAACTGTCTGCAAACAGATACAGTTAACTTTGAACCTAACACCACTCTTAAGTATTCAACTGCGGTGCCACCTTTAACATTCCTATAAGAAAAGTGCAGTCCGGGTCTGAACTGTCTGCAAACAGCTACAGTTAACTTTGAGTATGTGTCTAACTGTTTGAGCCAATCTTCATTTTCCCCTGGAGAGCACTGTGCTTTGGCTGTAAGCAGCTCCCACACACATCTTCCACTTTCTCTTATTCCCTTCTGTTAGCAAATAGTATCCATAACTGATCAATACTGTGTGTTTGTTTATTTAAACTATACCACAATAGCCTACTGATACAAGGTTATCCTGGTTTTCCACCTGAGAAATTAAGACAAGACTTACAGTTTCAGAGCAGTCCTTGGTCAATTGTGATTGTTCTTAACACATACTTTTCTTGCTTTGGCTCATTAGCAGCAGTACAAAGAACTGCCTGCTCACACCCTTGTTCTCCCCTACCCTTCCCTGTTTATTACCTTAAGACAATCCCAGAGTTAATAAATATTACCTGTGGCAGGCACCATTTGTAAAACTACAATCCACTCTGCTACAGGCCCCATGAAGGCTCAGTGTCTCTCCAGTAAGTGTTTTACAACTGTAAATGCCTATTTATGTTGAATTGTATTAGACATTTTACAACTGTATATGTTTATGTTGAATTGTGTTAGACATCTAATATGTTTTATGCTTTATTTTTGATGTTACTATGGCATGCACCAAGTTGTTACTAGTATAATAGTATGTATGGTCTATTTGCATAGCTGCACCTTGTTCACTAATGTTATTCATGTAATAGTGTTGTGTGTAGACAGCTCATACTAGTGTCTAAATTATTTCTATATGTTTGTGCTGTTACTGGTGGATAGAATCACATTAGAGAACCACGACAGATTGCTGCTTACTATATTTTTATCTGTGGCTGCATAACTGTCTGGTTTTTGTTTTCTAATGTTCTTCCAATTGGCTCAGTATCTGCATATACTAAGTAGTGGTTCAGGACATTGTCCTACATGTGCTAGCTATTTGCTCAGTGTGTTTTTTATAATCTTTATATATATATTTACCATCTCAAAAGTGCTTACTCCTCTCTGTACTCTTCTTTTCTAGACCTAACACCACTCTTAAGTATTCAACTGCGGTGCCACCTTTAACATTCCTATAAGAAAAGTGCAGTCCGGGTCTGAACTGTCTGCAAACAGCTACAGTTAACTTTGAGTATGTGTCTAACTGTTTGAGCCAATCTTCATTTTCCCCTGGAGAGCACTGTGCTTTGGCTGTAAGCAGCCCCCCCCCCACCACACACATCTTCCACTTTCTCTTATTCCCTTCTGTTAGCAAATAGTATCCATAACTGATCAATACTGTGTGTTTGTTTATTTAAACTATACCACAATAGCCTACTGATACAAGGTTATCCTGGTTTTCCACCTGAGAAATTAAGACAAGACTTACAGTTTCAGAGCAGTCCTTGGTCAATTGTGATTGTTCTTAACACATACTTGTCTTGCTTTGTGATTGTTTCCAGCCCCTCATACAAGAACCTAACAGGGTCTCTACCGCTCCCCACCCTGCCCCCTATTCCCTCCTGCCCCCAGTGGTCCCACCTTTATTGCACTCAAACCCCTCCCATCTTTCCAATAGCCAACCACAGCGCTATCCCAACACTACCTCCTCCATATTCCCTCTACTATCACACCTCCTCAATTGACATGTACAAGCATACCTTTCCTTTGCTCACTACATGCACTCTCCTTGCATATCTTACATCCTACCAAAGCTCCATCATTCCCCCACTCAACCACTACCACTGTACTACTACTCACACCACCACCCATGTCTTACCCATACTCAGCTCCCCTCCCACCAGCTCAAGAACCATCCCTATGCACCCCCCACATATTCTACCAACTATATTACTCAAACGTAAAGCATCCCTACAACTTAACATAGTAACCCTCCCACCATACCTATTACCCATAGAGAACAATCATAAAATTTCCCTTATAAACAAACACATTCAAAAACTGAGAAAACTAATAATCTCATGCATATCAAAACTAGCCCTAAGTGGAGACATCCACCCCAACCCTGGCCCTACCATCTTCAACCCCAATCCTCATAATCAGAGTAGAAACCACAACTTCTCCCATATTACAGCCAATAGAAAGCCAAGTGACTTCCTTCTACTAAGCCTAAATATTAGAAGTATATCCAACAAAGTCCATGAACTCCATGCCACCATAGACTTATACTCCCCAGATATAGTCATCCTGACAGAAACCTGGCTAAAACCTCACATTACCAGTGAGCAAATACTCCCTACAGGTTACGGCATACTAAGAGTAGACCGGCTAAACAAAAAAGGAGGTGGTGTAGCTATAATATTTAAACAACATCTAAACATCCAGATCTTAAAATCATCAGCTGCACAAATAGGCAATGAAGAAATAATATATACCAACCTCAAAATTAACCGAAACAAAACCATCAACATAATTGGATGCTACTTCCCACCTGGCCAAAACATCCCTCCACTAGAAAACCTCCTCAGCTGGTCTACCCACCATCTCCCCCAAGAAACTATCATCTTAGGTGATTTCAATATTGACTGGCAATCCTGTTCTGGCAACAATCCAACCCATCATGTACGCCTTCATGGCTTCACCCAACTAGTCCAGTCACCAACAAGGATAAATAAAAACTCCAGCAAGCACTCTACCCTGGATTGGATACTAGTCAGTAAGAACCCCCAGTCATATATAACAGGCTGCTTATCAGATAGCCTCAGTGATCACTCCCCAACATTCCTACTCAAAAAATACCTGTACCAAGGTAAACCTGTCATCTATCGTCAAATATGTAAAAAAAAAAACTGTAACCCACTCACATTCATCTCATCCCGCAAAGAATGTAACTGGCATGCTCTAAAGTACCTCAGTCTAGATGACGCAGTTGAATCTTTTAATACTACCTTCCTGAACATCCTTAATTACCATGCCCCCATAAGATTTTCCAGAACCAAAGCACAACCCTCCCCATGGCTACAGAAAACCACTAAGTCAGAAATGAAAAACAGGGATAAAGCCTGGGAGCACTGGCGCAAAACCAAAACCCCCGCAGCTAGACAGAAATTCCTAGAACTACGTAATAGAGTCAAAAGCTAATAAAACAGGACAAATTCCAATACTACCAGTCTGCCCTAGACTCCTCACAACACAGCCCCAAACAATTCTGGTCCTCCATAAACTCCATCCTCCACCCAGGTAAAGTCAGTAGCCCTCCTCCTAACATCCCTCACTCCTCAGAAAATATTGCTACCTCATTCAACACACACTTCACCCAAACCATACTATCACTAGCTAAACAACACAACCCCCTCCTCCAACCCACACCTTCAACTAGTAATCTCCCCACTGTCTTCTCTTTTTCTCCTGTACCTACCTCCAACATAAAAAAACTCTTAACTAAACTTATACCCACCAAATTAGCAGCAGACAACCTCCCAAGTGAATACCTACAAATCGCAGCTGATGCTCTGGCCTACCCAGTATCCATCTTGATTAACCGATCTCTGCCAGAAAGTTACGTTCCCACATTGTGGAAAGTCTCACATATAATTCCCCTCCACAAAGGCGGACCCTCTGCAGAACTAACCAATTACCGCCCCATAGCTATTCTCTCTCCACTCTCCAAAATACTAGAGAGATGCATACACTCTCAGGTCTCACACTACCTCCTTACTAACAACCTCCTTTCCAGTACACAGCATGGTTTCCGACCAAACCATAGCACCACCACTGCCTTACTCTCCTTTACAAACACTATCCTTCAGCATAAAAACAATGGCTATGTCTCCTCTGCTACTTTCCTAGACCTATCTAAAGCATTTGACATGGTCCCACACAAACAACTTATCTCTGTCCTCAATAACCTATCCTTCTCACAATCAGTCACCAACTGGTTTCAGAGTTACCTGTCTGACCGCCAACAATCCGTTGTATGGCAGAATGACATATCTCCCAACTACCTGTCTCCATAGGGGTTCCCCAAGGATCCATCCTTGGACCCCTACTTTTCTCTGTTTACACCAATAATCTAGCCTCTGCCACCAAACATGGCACACTCATCCAATACGCAGATGACTCTACCATCATCTGCTCAGCCCAGTCCCTACCCAACTGCAGAAAGTCACACAGGAAGCCTTTTCCTCTGTTGAAACATGGTTATCCGATACCCAATTAATACTCAACCCAAACAAAACTAAACTACTCATCTTCCAACCCACCAAACATACTCAAAACAACTCTCACTTTAACATCACAGCAAAAGACAACACCACTATATACCCAACTGAACACACCAAATTGCTAGGAGTGGAAATAGACAATAAACTAAAATTTGACATTCACATATCCATGACCATAAAAGTCCACAAAAACTAGGAGCATTATACAGAAATAAACAATTTCTCACCAAAGCAGCAAAGATTTCAATAGCAAATTCCCACCTTATCTCCACCCTACTTTATGCCTCTCCAGTATATACCAACCTAAGGCAATGTGATCTAAACAAGCTAGAGACCTGCTACAACAAAATCACAAAATTCACCACAGGGGCATCCTACCGTAGTCACCACTGTCTCTCACTTGCTGAACTGGGCTGGCTTGAACTCCCTCACCTCCTTCAGTGGTATCAACTCTCACTCGCCCACAAACTAGTAAACCATCCACTAAATGTCCCATCCCTCCAGAATCTACTCCAACCCTATCGCACCACCAGACCACTAAGATCCAGCAACAAAAATCACTTGCAGATCACTAAAGCCAATAACTCTGCTGGTGAAGCACTATTCTCTTGCGCCATAGCCAAATTATGGAACTCACTCCCACCCACAATTACCTCTGTACCATCATGCACCAACTTCAAAACTTTATTAAAAGCGCACCTAAAAACATGCTGACTATGCCCTTGCAACTCCCAGTCTAATATCATCCACCCCATCCAACTACTACCTTTCTTTCACCTCCACTAACTACCTTGATGATAGCAAGCTCAGATGCTCATAAGCCTAGTACTTATTATACAGCAGGAACTTCTCATTGTTGCATTTGTTAATGCCTGTTATGTACTTCACAGATAAAGATTCTAGTTGTCTACTGATGTACTATGTTCTTCATCTGTAAATATGTTGTAAGTAATTTATATGTTAAATTGTTAATCACTATGTAATCCAATGTAAATACTGTCTGTTTATTTTACTGTGGAGCTTTTCTCCCCGGGCCTCCGCTGAAAATGGACCCACGTCCAGTCGGACACTCCCGGTCAACAAATTTAAATAAATAAAATAAATAAATAAAATTAACTCAACACAGTGACAATAAAGTTCAGAATCACAGGAAATACTTTAAAATGACATTGTAGGATGGTCTTATATAAATATAGAAAAGATCTACACCAATCTTTCTATATTCCTATATATCTCTAAGAGAAACTATGTTCTAAATAACTTACTTGCAGAGCAAGGCAAGTGCTGATGAGTTGTTAACAGGTCCAGAACAAGATACAAAATGCCCTGACTTTCTCTCTGAGATAGTTCTTATATTAATAATTTACATTACTGCTGAATCATCTCAGATTACATCATTCGTGTCATCTCTACCTAAGTTTCCCAGGCTAGTAGGAACTTAAATTTTAACATGTCTCTGTTAAAAATACTTATCTCTCAGAAGCTGACAATTCTCTCATAGAAGCTTGCCTAAAACTGAAAGTTGTAAAACAATTACCTTGGAAACCTGTAATTACCTCTGTTTCTAGTCAATAGAATGAAGCCCCTAGCCTCAACATCCTGTCTCTTAGCTGAGATAAACTAACTTTATAACACATCATAAAACTCTTTACTTAGCTTATTTTCTTGTGGTTTTGCAAATTAACTCTGTATGTCCCAATTTCTACTATGAAAACATAAATTTGCAGTGGCATATTGTCTATACACATGTCTGCTCTTTTCAAGCTGGGTGCACTGTGGTTACAATCTTGAGGCTGGGTACAGAACATATAGTTTTCTTACATTTTTAAGGCAAGCATACAAATCATATTACTATTCACAAATGACATAGAATTATTTACAAAATTCTATCTAGCTGGGCTGGCAGTGTCACATTTCTGTATAAATCATATTAATATTTTCAAGTGACATATAATTATTTACAAAATTCCAGCTAGCTGGGCTGGCACCATCTCGGTTTATCACAATAACATTGTATGAGAAAGCATACAGCCTTCCTGCAGATGACATGATTGACATATTTTTTAATGCTGCTACTCATAAGCAAGTGTCAGCATTTAGCATTTTTATTTTGTAGAGTGGAAAACGACATGAAAATGTTCGATAATGGTAGTCATTTATCTCCACTAAGTGATTCTATCTGCCAGGACAACTGTTATCCTGCACAGCATTCCCACTAATAGGAATAGCACAGTATAGCATAATGGGGGCTGGAAGAGGAGGACAATTCCATCTGCATGGTGCAGTAAGCTTATGGATAAGGAACATTCTACAATCTACTATTATTCTCCATGAATACTAATGCTGAGTCGTGTTTCTTTTAAAAACTGTGCAGATCTCCTCCTTCCACAGTCATGGTCCTATGTACAGGTTAAGAATATTGTACCAACGATGGGTCTGCCTTATGATCTAAACTATCATTTACTCACTGACACCTGTCCAGTAACATAAGCTGAAAAAGAAAAACACAGTATAAGAAGAGTTTTTAGGGGGAAACAATCATCCTTTATCTTTGCTATTCTTTACTTATAGTATCCGAAGGGTTGTACCAACTTGGAGAAAGTATATTTAGAGATTGGGGATGTTACCTGAACTTCAATACAAAGACAAGACATCAGGTGGAAACAATATGCAGTTTGACAGAGCACAGGTTCTAGCATGGTCAGTGACAAAATATTTCATATTTGTTATACTGGATGTTTGTAAGTTGCACAAATCATGCTAGGCTGAATCTCAGTGCATTGAATTCAAATGATTAAAACATCATTTAGTCAGATTACAACTAGACAAAATCTAATTTAGTCAACAGTACATTAAATATTTTTTTTCGGGGGGTGGGGGATTTCAGTCCCTGACTCCCTATACCCCCAGAGTCTATTATTCAATAACTCTAAGTTTACACTATCTTGGAGTTAGGTGCAGATTTGAACAAAGTGAATAATAAGTATTCACTTTACCTCAAAGTTTCCTGACTTCACAGCTAATAAATATAGTATGGAGAAGTGTAGGGGTAAATCACCACACTGAGGAAATGAGAGACCATAACCTCCCTGCAAAATATTTGTACTTCTTTATATATTTTATATTTTTACCTGCGTATTATAGAATGCATCACTATGGTGGTTCAAACAAAACAATAGTTAACTAAATGAAGTCTCAATCCATTTGAATTCAGTAGACTGAGGTTTGATCAAATGTGATTCTTCCTAATGAGATTCCCCAGTTATAACAGTCCAAGGGATCATGCAATGAAATGTTATAACTGGAACATCTGATTTGAAAGACTATTGTATGAGCATGTTTGGAAGCTTGAGTATTACCACTAGTATTACAACATGTTGCTTATTTTGTAATTTATATTTCCAAATTTCTAGACAGGGGTGTACTTACATAGCACAGCATTATTTTTGGTGTGTAAAACATACTCATGATGGCTTGAAAACATCTTTATTTTCATGTTGCCTGCACAAGCCATGGGACTTTGAATCTCACAATCATTCTGGGTGACGGAAAAAATATCACTCAAAATCAATGTCTTTCCTACTTCTTGCACTTACATAGCAAGCTCAGTCATACCCTTCTGTATTTCAGCTAAGATCATTCATCCTCACATGGGCCACTATTAGGTCATAATCATATTTGTTAGGTTAGAGGGCTTTGAGAGTGATTGTCATGTCCTTGATCCTGTCTCCAG
This sequence comes from Protopterus annectens, assembly GCF_019279795.1. Classification (NCBI taxonomy): domain Eukaryota; kingdom Metazoa; phylum Chordata; order Ceratodontiformes; family Protopteridae; genus Protopterus; species Protopterus annectens. The sequence continues at coordinate 1,190,618,487 of NC_056725.1, read as the reverse complement.
AACAACAGGTAACTGCCATCTTATACTTATCCAGCCTGGAAAAGGTGGTCTTCATATGCCTGATAATTCCTTATTACTAAAACACTGCAGTAGGCGGATGCAGTCTGAGTGGGACATAAGGGCTTGGAGTCTGCACACTTGTGATGCTTACACATAGGTGTACTATCTGTAGGCATGCAGGATAAAGGTGGGTGTGCTGTTATGTAAACTAAAGTCTGGGTTTTTTGCTCTTTGGAATGGAAGGCATAGGCAGTGTTTTTTAGCAACCTCAGTTTAAGTTGGTTTAGTGGAAGTGGTCTGTGCTGTGTATGTTTATGCTGCACTTACCAAATGCATTCTGAGGTGAGAAAGTACCTTCCAAGTTAAATACTCTTCTCACATATTAAGTAACTCTGAGGTAATGATAAAAAACATTCAGTAATCATGAGTCAATTTCCGTACTACCGCACAACTAATCAGAGCTATCAGGCTGGCTACAGCAGGCGCAAAAACTGACCGAGATTCCATATTGTTTTGTTTTGTCATGTTTGTATAAGGTTCTTTGATAGCACCTGTTTATGTGTAGACGTGATTGCTTTTCTTTATGTTTTAGTTATGCTTTACTATACTTTACCAGTGGATTTTACATGTTATACTACTAATAGAGCATTTAATGACAGCTGTCATTCAATCCTGGAGTGTAAGTATGACATCCTCCTGAAACACACAGTTTGTTCTATTTAAAACAACTTTCTGATGTTCTGCATTACTTTTACTAAATATTGCTTAGTTTGTCAATGTATACTTTGTCATCTATGTTATTTGGATTTCTTGATTCAAATATTAATAGGTACAATTCAGCTTGCAGAATTTCAATTTGTTGTAATATGAGCTCTGTGCAGCATATAATTATCTTTAGACTGCCATAATTTTGAAGTTGTACATTTTATTTTTACTATTATAGCCCTGTCTAGATTTCTGATAGATGTTACAAAAGCTTCTAACTGGAAATATAGAACTTCACTGTTAAAGACTTTAAGCTCTCTGATGTAGTTTTACTATTATATGTTGCATTATCTCCATGTACAATATTCAGTAATTGCAATTCAACATTATGAAGCTACAGTTTGCCTCACTTATATTTGAAATACAAAATCAAGTAAATAAATGCATACTAAACAACTCTTGAAACAAATGCAGTGTATGTCATGCAGGGGTCCAAACATTCTATTAAACGGAATTCCATGAATCCAATGGGGCATTTGATGTGGCCTGCAGAGACTGCATACTTGTACTGAAGTTCATACTAGCATGTTATTAAGAATAATATAGCATAACACCTGGCTGACTGAATTCCTCTTCAAACATAATGATAACACACTCTCTGTCTGACAATCCTTATAGCAAACTGCACTGATCTTCACTTTACACAAACTACCCACATACAGCTACTTTTCATCCAACTGTTATTTTACTGAAATCAAAAAATGATATTTTACCTTATAACTTCAATGTGGTACAACAAAGTATAGTCAGAAAGATAATGCAGTGAAACTCTTCAGGCGTTTATCTTCCAAATTCAAACCCCATAAATCTGATTCTTCTTAATGTACTGCTATATTAGTGGCCTCGGGTGGTGGTATAAGTGAAGATGATCTCAAACAGAGCAAATATTAAGAATGCTGACTTGACAATGCACAGTGATATACACATATTGAGTATATATGAGTAGAAAAGCCAACAGCAAGAGCAAAACAAATCTAAATTAAGATGTATTAGTTTCTGCCTTGCAATCTGATGCTATGTAAAGTCAGCAACTTCATCTTTACTATTTTCTCCTCTCAAAATGTGCAACTAAAAATAATCTTGGAAACCAAACTAATAGGCATCATCCTAGATGACCTACTCAAATCTGACCAACATTTACAAAGCTTAGTAAAAAACATTCACTGCAAACGTGATCTTCTTTACAGAGCCTCCAACTTTCTTACTGCACAATGTTATGGAAAATTGCAGCAGCATATATTTTATTATGCTTACACTATGCCTGCTTTGTTATTACAAATACTAACATAACAATTTGAAAATTGGAACAATTTTTAAATAAAATTGTCAAATTTGTTACTTAATTGCCAAGTTCAACTCATCACTGTTTAGTCCTCAGAAAACTAAACCATGCTCAAATTCTAAAAAAAAACAAAACAAAACAAAACAAAAAAAATACATTAAATATTCTTCTTTTTGGAAAAATGCCTCATCACATTTTCTTTACTATAATGGCATATCCTCACATACCACTATAGTCATCAGATACAAAGTTACTTTAGGTCAAAAAATTATACAACACCTCTCGTGACTTCCTCTGTTCCACCCGTGTAACTAAAACATGGAATCCCTTCCCCATTACTATCATGCAAATATCCTCCCTTAAAGCTTAAAATGAAACTAAAGGACTACATATTCAATTTATGGAATTGTTCTCATTCCAGGTCTCCTGGTTAAAGTCATCAGTACATTTCCTGCTTCTACTACTCCTATTAAATATTACTTCCAGAAAACTGTTCCTATAATTTCCATTAGTCCACTGACTGTCTTATAATAATCTAGGAACATCACTAATTTACCCCTCATTCCATGTTCAACTATTACTTTTTTACTTATACAAAGTCTTTTCTTAGGTTCATAGGTGTGTACTAGGCTAATGACCCTGGAGCCTTTACAAGCCTAGCCCATAGAAGTGCCCTGGCATCGTGCTGCCCGACATTAGTTCCCAGTGTCTCTATCAAGTAGAGCCACTGGAATGATCCCCAGGATGAACTTTCTATTTTCTATCCACTCATCAAGATTTGTCTTGAAGAGGGCCAGTGAGGTGCTCTGCTTGACGTGTATGGGGAGTATATTCCAGAGCATGGGCAGTCTCTGGGTTATGAAACTGTCCCTCTAGCATGTTCTGTTGATTGTAGTAATGGGGTTGAGGTCTTTGGAGTGTGTAGTGTGGAGGGATTGCAAATTCTTTAGATGTAGCATTTCTAACAGAGCTGGGTCAGACATAGCTTTGTAAGTCAAGCAGAGATTGCCTATTCGTAGATGATATGAGACAGAGAATAGCTGGGGTTTTTGAATCTGTTCATGTAGGACATGTGTTTAAGGCCTAGAATCTGCTTCATGAGGTACTTTTCTGGCTTTTCCAGCTGTTGCAGGTGTCTAGTGAGGTGCATGACAAATGGGGCATTATACTCGATGATTGGCCTAATATGGGAAAAGTAGAGAGAGATGATGACCTCTTTCTTCCTGGATGCAAAACCCGTGTAATGAGATGTGTGACATAAAAGGAGTTTCTGACCACAGTGGCAATGTGGTGGTCGAAGGAGAGGTTGCTGTCAACCTGTGTCCCCAGATCTCTTATAATGCCTTCAGTGTTCTGTGGGCTCCCATTGATGTAGTAATTAGTGAGAACTGAGTATTTTCCATTTTTTGGCATTAAGCTTAAGGCCATGGTTTTGACACCAGTCATTGGGCTCAGAGAGGCCATTCTGTAGGATGTCAACGTCACTTAGGGATTTAATAATAGCTCCCAACTTGCAGTCATCTGCAAACTTTGTCAGCCAGAGTCCTTTCATGTTGGCCTGGAGTTCTGAGAAGTAGATGCCAAATAGGACAGGACCCAGAACTTATCCCTGTGGGACTCCACTCATGACTGGTTGGCAGTTTGACTTGGAGTCCACTACTTTCACACTGTGCGTTTTATCTGTGAGCCAGTTTGCAACCCACCTAGTGATATAGGGGTTAATGCCTAGTTTGGTGAGTTTATTAATAACTCCTGAGTGGGGAATGTTATCAAAGGCCTGTATGAACTGCCTTGCCCTCATCCACAGCTCTGGTGACTGACTCAAAGAAGTCAACCAGGTTGAGCATGCATGATCTACCTTGCAATCTCTCCCAAGTATCTTTCCATATAGTAGATGTTAATCATACTCTGCTGTCTTTGTTAATATGTGACACAATGTGGCATTTCTATGCTAATTTAATACCTCGCCCCAGGCCCCCTCTTTCACTAAAACATGTTAAATTTCCTATATTTCCCTATGCACTGTAAATATATCATTTATTTTTACCTAAGAATTACCTAATCATTAATTATGCCTCTTTTCATTTTTCCCTTAAACATTATGCATTTTCATTGTTTTAGTTATGTTACCAATATGTCTATTTTTATTATGTTTTCAGTGATAGATAATTTTGCATGAAGTTCTTCTCCCTGGGCCTGTACTGAAAGTAAGTTTTGCATGGCCCAGTAAGACTATCCCAGTAGACAAGCAAGCAAATATAAATAAATAAACAAATGCGCATACTGACATGCACTGCATACATGTAAACAGGGATGAATAGAGTTTGTTGTAAGGGGGTTAGGGAAAGGTTGAATGAATTGTCACAGAAATGGCAACTGAGTTTTAATTTAAAAAATATATTACAAACAAAGATGATAAAGCTTTAGAACTTGAAAAAAAAACTGACAGTGCTAACAGCAGCAACATGTCAACAATGGACTATTCTACAAGTACAGTACAAGTGACAGGAAGCAGGGGATATAATTTCCATCAAAGCCATTGTTAAAATTACTTTAATTAACCATGTACAAATTTAAAGGATTTATCTGAATACAGTGTTAAACCAGAACAAATAACACACTGCATGACAGGACTGATGCTATAGTGAAGGGAATATGAGGAAGGCTGAGGGTCCTAATGGGAGACGAGGGATGCAGCATACAAAAGCACAGTGGTATTGCATCATGGGATAAAACAATCAAAGTTTTTTTTTATGTGGATGATTAACACTTCAATGGGGTATATGTTTGACTAATGGAACAGAGTTGTTTCAGGAGGGAACTGAAGAAACATTTTTTCATTCATATGGAGGTTAGATGTTGAAAATCTTCACTTGAAAAAATATAGTATATTATTAAAAAAATCTCCAAAAGAAGAAAGTAAATATAAAAGCATGATTGTTTTTATTATGGTACTATGAGAGGCAGTGTACACAGGTGTAACTCCACACTAGGAATTGCAGCTCTGTATTTTGAGAGGCAGAAGAAATGTGAAGCTGTTTTTGTCTGTCTTCCATATTTGACAAAATTGGAAGCCATTTTACAACTCATTACCTCAATCAGGACCAAGCCTGCTGTGTACACCACACCTTGAAAGTTAGGAATCAAGTAAATCACGGACAATGAGGGATAACTGCATTTGGCTAAAAAGAGTTTTAACAGTCTTCTAGGGCAGAAAGGGCAAAATAGGACAAGCAGACAATACTGATGTCAAGGTCTCAGCAGGTCTGCAATGCCAGATTAAACTATTAGACAGAAGTATTAGTTCAATTCATTATTTACACCAACAGGAAACATACAAATATGTGACTTTCATAAGCTTATCAGCAAGGAACAGTACATGGAAAAATTGAATCATATCTCACCTTTTGTAGGCCAATTGTCTGTATCAATTTAATAATCTATGCTATGCTATGGAATAAGCGATATTCACAGTCTGTTTCTAGGATTACAGTATTTTTTTCACAGATAGCCTAAATGTCTAGGTTACACTGAGTACATTGTAATTAAACATTATACTACAAAGTCACAGTTTCATGTTCAGGGAGCTATTTCTATATTACTGTGAAATAAGGTTAATCTTAGAAAAAATGTATGTTCTTTATGTTATGTCACACAGCTGCTTTTTGGTAATATAACATATGGTAAAGACACTTAGAACAAGAGAAAACTGAAAAACAATGTTCTCCCCTCATGCTTTTGGCCATCTGGTATAACCAGAAATCTTACCCAGGCATGTTTGTTTCATTTTCATAATATAATTTACAGCTTTCCAGATTATAGCTGTATATGAAAGATACTCAAAAGGTTTTGATCAACAGAGTGTAATGAGAAAGGTACATTCATTAGGGCTGTCACTAAACAGCAGTAATAACTCTGAATCTAGATATAACAAGACTTGAGTTTGATACCCACAAGTTCCAGCTGCAAAAGTCCTTTAAACATCCTTACGCATTCTTGTTGGGTCTATATTATGATATTGCACACTCAGAAGAGTGAATGACACATGATCGACTCCATGTAAGCAGAAGCTTACAACGTTGAAACCTCAGAACAGCGATTTTTTTCCCCAAGGGAAAAAAATCACTCTTCCGAGAAAAAAACAACTTTGAAACATTGCATAAGACATGGGGGGCTATGACCCCCCACCCCCCTACTTAAATATACCAACTCCGAGATCACACTACAGTGCCAAAAAGGCAAAGCAGCAAAAGCGGCTAAACAAATTCTTTCCCAGGGAAAGAATTTGCTGATAAGCTGCTTTGCTATTTTGCCTTTTTGCACTTTTCAGTTTGACAAAGACACATTCGACAACCTGCATCTGCGACAGCATAATAGGAAGCCTTCTTGTTACCCTCAAATCTTGGTTCGTGTGCTTTGCAGGCTTACAAACTTTGCAATATCATAAAATAAATTAAAATTGGCAGAAACTAATTAATAAGAAAAGTCAATTATATGCTGCAGTAAGTGGGCTTGATATAAAACTTGTACTCAATTAAAGATAATCACCCATTCTAGATGCTTAGCAGTATAATCCTTAATATGCAGTATCAGATCATCTGTGCTACACAAATTAATATTCCTGCTTGCTAGTAAAAATTGGAGCTTGAACAACATAATCCAATTTTCCATGTGGCATTGCAGAATGCATTATCCACTACTGTATCTGACATGTCTTGTTACATCTGGAAAAGATGTAAAAGATTGTCTGGTGTACACTTGCTGGGTAGCTTCCTTGCATATTCTGAAGGAGAAGATCTTTCTCTGTTCTATTTAAACAATCAGCCTACATATGATTTAATCAGTCCGTAGTTCTATATGTTCCCCATGGGTGATAGCCTGCCACGGGATGTAGTCAGTCAGGCAGTTGTCAGGGATAGTTTGCCTCTATTCCTGTATTTTCTCTCACGGCAGCCTGATGTGATGATGATTCCATAATTTCATGTCATGTGACTCATGCAGCTCCAGTACATGTGTCTTTTCATGGTTACTGCATGGAAATGCACAGTGTGATGGCTATGCACATTACTGTCCATAGTATTGCCCTGCTTCACCAACTTCCATGTGGTATCAGTAGTATAATGTGTTAAGCTGCCTCCCCCTTGGGTGCACATGATGTTTAATCCTACCTTCCCTGGCTGGTTCTTCCTCTGCTCAGTTTTCTAGCTAATTGCAAGTTGTTTTGGTCACAAGCAGGGCTTAGGCCTGTTTACTACAGAGCTAGCAATTAGAAATTATGAGCAAGGTATACAAAGTTATGAACTAAATGGAACATTAGATTATTTACATATATTACATTATACAGTATTAGAACATATGAATAGTTAAACAACAGTTCTCTTGTCACATGGTACTTCAGTTTAATAAACATGACTTTGGTTTAGTGTCACCTCTTTGGTGTTGTTTTTGGAGTTAGTCCAAAATGCTACATTTCCTACAGATGCTAACATATTGCAAAACCTTAACTTTCAGTGGCCTTGGTACTGCCAGCTGTTGTTTTTGTAGATGATGTCATGATGCTTTTCACCATTTTAGATGAAGCTACAAAGTGTAAACCTGCTAAGTTAATTAAAAAATGTTAAATATGTAGTGTGATGGTCACCAATTAAAAGTGTCCCTGTGCAAACTATCTCTGTACAGTACTCATACATCAATAACCATAACAGTACTGTGTAATACTGCTAAAGCAGACAGTGATTTTCTATATGCTTTCTTTTTATTTGTTCAAGCTTCACTGCCTGAAATATTGTTTTATCTTTCATATATGTGTGCTCCGTGTAGAGGCAATGTATGGGTGTGCTTAAAATTTATTGGGCTTTATCATGTAGGTAAGAGCATGTGAAGTATGCAAGGTATCTTTATATTTGCTTTCTACAGTTACTGGAAAGTAAGTACAAATAAGCTGTGAACATGTGTTTAAACACTTTGAAAGCCTGAGCTGTTAGGTTTGCATAATTGCAGCTGAGCAGCAACTGTGTTTAGAGTAAATGTGATTTGAATATATACGTAGTAGATTTTATATATCTCTATCTATATTATATATACATAAGAATCTACTTTACAAGCTTGAAGTTTCAAAACTTATAACTGCAAATGGTCGAGAGCATAAAATCGAAGTTTTGAAACTTTGAACTTGTAATAAAAAAATAAAAACAAAATTTTTTTTATGTTTTTTGCCCTGCTGCTCTCCCACACCCCCTGCTAAATAAATACACCAACATACCATTGTTAGAATCTCCTTGTGTTGACTGAATTATTTATATATTTGCTGGCATTGTTTTCCATTTTCTGATCTCTTCAGAAACTGCCCCCCCCCCCCACATTCCAGTGGTGTTCTTATAGTTGGTAAACTGCTCTAACAACTTCTGTGCTATTTGATTGCTTTAAGACTTGCTGATTTAAAGAGTCACTGCTTGTAAATTCCTTCATATTATTGTTAGAATCTGCTTGTGTTCTGACTGAAGAGTGCATCTCAAATAATCTGGAAATATAGCACTGATAAGTATATCTTTTGGCACGTTAACTATTCAGAGTTCTGCATTGTCTTAATTTTTGCTTGACTGAATTATTTATATATTTGCTGTCATTGTTTTCTGTTTTTTGATCTGTTCTGAAACTGATTTTCTCTCTCCCACTCATCCTATTCCTGTGGTGTTGTTATAGTTGGTGGCTTTGCTGTTGCCGCCCCTAGTGTAAATTTGATCTGGAACACTCCTACCAGTCTAGTGTTCATTCTACCTAATACAGAGAGAACATTTGAAAAGGCCAACCCACTTAGGTTCTTAACCTTGAATTATTGTTTACTCCTCCTTTCTCCCTTTGCACTTTACTAAAAAAGAAAAAAAAAATAAGCTTGTTTCCTGCCTTTCCTGTAACTAGTCTAGTCCAGATACAGATTTGCTGTATCCAAGACTTTTGATAAGCTTCTGAACCCCCCAAGCCTTTCTGTGTTGGAGGGAAGCCTTCTAGCTTATCAGTGGGAGTGGTAAGCACTAGGTAACCTATCTACCACAAGAGGAGTGGTTTCTGGTCCAGAAATTGTAGTTTATTGGCCGTTTGGGCTTTTTTTCCATCACTTTCAACTTTCTGGTTTAAAAGCCTGTGTTTCTGCTTGTTTCCCACCTTTCCTGTAACTAGTCTAGTCTAGATTAAAATAACTTTTTTGGCAGATAAGGTTAAATGCCCAAGTTTTGCCTGGATTAAATGACACTTTAAGTATTGCTTGTTTTTTAAGTTTGCATTCATACAGTGTTTAGTAATTGTATTTAGTTTCTAGGAGACTTATTGAATTATTTTATTTCACTTACTATTGGTGGAAAACTGTATTGTGACAGTTGAATGTCTTTTAAATATGTGGATTATGCTTGTAAATTTTATTCTGAAGAAGTCTTGAGATACAAGCAGTCAAAAGTGCTAAATAAATTCCTTTGGCGGGACTTTGATAGTGTTGGTGACATTTTTTTGTTACAAGGCATTTTTACTGAACTGTTTGGTGACAATTGTGGTTCTTGGTTTGCCTTTTGCCTTAATTACTGATGGATGCCCCAGCACGAACAGTGACCCTTGGTGAAGGTCCAGTGGAAAACATTAGTCTTCTTACTCAGCTTATTCAGCAACTTTCACAAGAAGTTATTGAGTCGAATAGTGAAAGAAGTATTCAAATAGCCATTTCTATGTCTGACATTCAACTGGGAAATGCCTCCAGAGTTGATGGTCCTTCGGCTATTACTTCAGTAAGTGCACTTACTAGAGGCAATTGTGACAGAAATCCATTTAATGTCAAAATATGGTTGAACAGAGACTTTACTTCAATACCAACTTTCATAGTGACGCTCATACATGCCGTTATTTGAGACCAAGCTACTCAAGTGTAGAAAGTTACAATTAGAGAATATGTACTTTATTGAATGTATCAAATCCCAGATGGTTCCTAAGGGACTAAGATCTTGGAAATTTCCCAATGGGTTAATACCTGACTCCGCCTTGCACTGTGAATTAATTGCCTTATTCAATAGGCAGGGGTGTGAGCTAATGGACATTCTTGTTAAGCACAATCTAGCATCTATTGAGGTATTGCAGCATGAATTCACTGCATTGACAAAAAAATCTGTGATGCCCTACTCTTTGAGAGGTCCGTGTTGAACTACAATGAGGTTTTTTACTAAGGTTGACAACATTGTTGGTGACATTAAAAAAAGAAAGGAGAAAAAATTCGAAAGAGATAAAAAAGCTTATCTTGATGGCTCAGCTTATCCTAAGCCACCTTCTTCTTTTTAGATACACCCGCTTTGAGTGGAATCCAATAGCAGAGATCATTTGCAAGAGGCTGTGCTTACTAATATCTCAGCAAACTACTAATATCTCAGCAAACTGCGCCCCTTTAGGGCGGGATCAACCAAAAAGGTCAGAGAGGATCTGGAACCAGGGCCACATGGTGGATTACAGGCCCCAATAGAATATGCAAACGCATATGAATCATTATAGGTTCATAGGTTTATAGGTGTGTACTAGACTAATGGCCCTGGAGCCTTTACAAGCCTAGCCCATAGGATTACCCTGGTGTCATGCCACCTGACCTTAGTTCCCAGTGCCCCTGTCAAGTAGAGCCACTGAAGTGATCCCCGGGGTGAATTTTCTATTTCCCATCCACTCATCAACATTTCTCTTGAAGAGGGCCAATGAAGTGTTCTGTTTGACATGTATGGGAAGTCTATTCCATGGCATGGGCAGTCTCTGGTTATGAACCTGTCCCTCAAGCTTGTTCTGTTGATTGTGGTAATGAGGTTGAGGTCTCAAGAGTATGTGGAGTGGAGAGATTGGGATTTCTTTAGATTTAGCATTTCTAACAGACCTGGGTCAGACATGGCTTTGTAAGTCAAGTGGAGATCGCATCCAAGTAGGTGATATGAGACAGAGAATAGTTGGAGATTTTTGAGTCTGTCCTTATAGGACAAGTGTTTAAGGCCAAGGATCCTCTTTGTGAGATACTTTTGTGGCCTCTCCAGTTGTTGCAGGTGTCTAGTGCGGTACATGCCAAATGGGGCATTGTACTCGACGATAGGCCTAATGAGGGAAGAGTACTGGGAGACAATGACCTCTTTCTTCTTGGATGCAAAACCCTTAGTAATGAGATGTGCCACATAGAAGGACTTTCTGACCACAGTGGCAATGCGGTAGTCAAAAGAGAGGTTGCTGTCAACCTGTGTTCCCAGATCTATTATAACGCCTTCTGTGTTCAGTGGACTACCATCGATGTGGTAATTCATGGGAACTGGGTTTTTCCTAAAGAGGATGACGACACATTATTTGGAATTGAGCTTAAGGCCATGGTTCTGAGGGTCTATATCACATTGTCGAACTCTTAAAAGTTCGAATGTCATACGGTCGACACCATATGAACTTTTAAAAGTTTGAATGTTTCAATGGAGATCTCCGTATAGTGCGGAATGGGAAGATTTCCCTTTTCTACACTGTAGTGTGATCTCACAGTTGGTATATTTAAAGAGTGGGGGGTGCAGGGGGGTTTGCCCCCTGCTTAAATCATTCAGGTAATTTTTTTTCTTTGGTTTATTTTTTTTTTATTACATTTTCGAACTTTTCAAAGTTTGATCATATATTGTCGACCATATGACATTCAAACTTTTAAAAGTTCAATTATGTAATATAGACGCAGTTCTGACACCATTCATTGGTGTCGTTGAGGCCTTTCTGTAGGATGTCAGCATCACTTGGGGAGTTAATAATAGCTCCCAACTTGCAATCGTCTGTGAACTTTGTCAGCCAGAGTCCCTTCGTGTTGGCCTGGACTTCAGAGAAGTAGATATTAAACAGGAGAGGACCCAAGACCAAACCCTGTGGGACTCCACTCGTGACTGGTCAGCAGTCTGAATTGGAGTCAGCTACTTTGACACTGTGGGTTCTATCTGTGAGCCAGTTTGCAACCCAACTAGTGATATAGGGGTTAATGCCTAGCTTAGTGAGTTTTTCTATGATTCCTGAGGGGGGAATGGTATCAAAGGCCTTGGCCAGATCAAGGTAGGCTGTATGAACCACCTTGCCTTCATCTACAGCTCTGGTGACTGACTCAAAGAAGTCAACCACGTTCAGCAGCATGATCTATGCGTCACAAAACCAAAGTGTGTGGGATCCAGAGTTTGGAGATTCCCTATATCCTTGTTTATTAGGTCCATGATGCTGCGTTCCATAGCTTTGCATATCAGACTCATCAAGCTAATGTTGTTCCCAGCATCTGTAGTTGCTCCTCCTTTGTGGAGAGGGATTACTGTAGCAGTGCGCCATTCGGTAGGGACAAATCTTGAGATGAGGCTGTGATTGAACAGGGCACACAGGGGAGGTGCCAGTTCACTGTGTAGTTCATGCAGAACACAGCCAGAGATATTTACAGGTCCCATAGAAGCTGTATTCTTGGCCTTGGACAATGCTGTTTGAACCTGTGCAGCAGTAATACTGGGTGCCTGGCAATCTACTGATATTGTGATTGGTCCTTTGGTGGGAGTGAGAGTGGTAAAGTTGGCACTGAATGTGTCGGCCAGTATATTGGCAATATCTGTTGGCTCGGTATAGGAGGTACCATTGTGCAGTAACTCAGAGCAAATCTGGGTATTGCCATGGAGAATTTTTGCATAACTATAGAAGGCCTTGTGGTTATTTTTACTATCTGCTACAATTATGTTTTCATAGCTAGCTTTAGACAATTTGATGAGGGATCTCAACTTTTTGTTGAGGCTGATAAGGGAGTTTTTCCAGTCTTGGGACTTCATCTTATTCCGCATCAGTTTCCTCCTTCTGTTGTAGAGTTTATTTATGGCAGGGGGCCACCAGATTGACTTCTTTTTTTGGAGGAGAGTGTCTTGATTCTATTAGGTATGGTGAGATCTATGCATTAGTGTACGTGTTTGTACAGTGCACTGGTGTATGATTCAGTGGTCATGCAACTATTCTCCATTTGCATAGATGCTGTGATGTTAGAAGCCCAAAGATAGCTTTGGAGAAGTTTTTCATGGTGGTTACCTTTGCATAGTGGGTGGGGGGATTTGGATTTCCAAGCTGATTAGTTTTTCATCGATTCTAACCAGGGAGGAGTTAACTATTGGTGCATAGCAACAGTCATCCATGTTAGTAATGACCAGCTCAAGGAAGTTGCTACCTCTCGTAGGGGTAAAAATGAGCTGGTCCACGGAATTGGAATTAATGAATTCCAGGAAACATTGACCAAGTGTATTGGTACATGAGTAGTTTTCCCAGTTTCCCAGTTAATGAGGGGGAGTTGAAGACGCTTAGTAAGAGAGTGCTAGGTTGGACCCTAATATTCTACAAGGTGCTTAGGAACTTGGAGTGTGAGTCTTGAGACACGGTTTGGGACCTATAGCAGGCTATGACCTGAATCACTTTCTTACCCAATGTTAGCTGCACCTGAAGTATCACATATGCATTATGTTGGGCTACCAGTCTGGAGGTGTGTGCATCCTTTTTGAATATGGAAACACCACCGCCTTTGGAGCTTCGGTCCAAGTTCTGGGGCTGAAAGGTGTGGTATTATATCTCCAACCAGCAGTCCAGGAGGCAATACAACAGGAGATACTAAGTCTTAATGCTGACTCAACACCTGAGGACGGTTATACGAACTTTGAATACCCACATTGCATTTACAATATGAAAGGTGACTTTTACCTATACGATTTGTTACATTGTGAACTTAATATGAAGGCAGCCGAGCTTTTTAGTAAGGGCTTCAACTTCATTCTGAGTTGTTCTAAAATAACTGATCACATTACTGTATATTAGGAACATGAATTTGAAATTACTGTTTAACAGCAGTGCACATAATGAAGGCAGTAATTTTTTAAAGAAAAAAGTACCTTTAATCCTCCTACAGTTAACTGCCTTTCTATGTTTGATAGAATTTGCTAATTTGATTTCAAGGCAATGTTTAAAAACAAACAAGTTAAACTTGTTGACAATCTTACATAGGATGAAAGAGTAGTATTGGCAGAGTTTTGTCAAGACAAATCAATAAGAGTTACGAAACCGGACAAGGGTGGGAGGTAGTTATAATGTCCAAAGAGGACTACATCAACCGGATGAATGTGTTTTTGCTTGATGGGACTATGTATGAGGAAGTTAGCCTTAATATAGTTAAAATCTCTTATTATAAAATTGATTTACTTCTCAAAGATATGGAGGACCAGGGGCAATTGGAGCATGACACTGTGGAATTTTTAAGTACTAGGTAACCTGTGGTATGTAGTATTTTCAGGATCCCCAAAATCTGTAAAAATACACATGACCCCCCCCCCCCCCATGAGACCTATCATAAGTTCTAGGGGGTCTAAGATACACTCTTTAGGTAAATACATTGATATGCAGTTGAAAACAGTTTTGGGGAATGAATTGCAAATTTGTATTGGGTTCCTATCAATAGACCAAAGACGCATGTTTCCGAATGCATCTTGGTCGAACTGAAAACACTGAAACGGCAAAATATCGAAGCAGCATGTAAGCGAATTCTTTCCCTGGGAAAGAATTCGCTTGGCTGCTTCGGTAGTTTTCCATTTTCAGCACTGAAGTGCGGTCTCGGATTTGGTATATTTAAGTAGGTGGGTGTGGGGGCCAAAGCCCCCCACTTAATGTCAAAAAATCGCTGTTCTGACAGTTCAGTTTTGTAAGCTTTCACTTACATGGGGTCGATTAATCACCGTTTGCTTACCTAAGCGTTCGGTGATCTAATATAGACCCTTTGTATTGAACCTGGTACTTTCTAACTAAACTTAATGACTTGACCTTTGATGAGAACCCTATTTTCCTAACGGTTGATGTTGTTAATTTGTTTAATGTGATATCCCACACCCTTGGGTTAGAATGGTTTCAAGAGTTTTTGTTTGAGTCTAAACTATTTCCCATTGAGCAGGTGGATGTTATGGTAAATTTTATGGAAATAATTCTAGGCAATAATTTTGTTTATTTTGAGGGTCAGTATTTCCTGCAAAAAACAAGTGTAGCTATGCGGGTTGTTTGTGCCACCATATTTGCTAACATCCTAATGTTAATGTCGGAAAGGAAGTTTTTGTTCCCGTCTGTATTTAAAAAACAGTGGAGTTTATATCTACGCTGTTCAGATGATTTGTTTTTTATGTAGTAGTATTCATGATTTTTTTACTTATTTTAATGGTACAACTACCTTTTTAAAGTTCACCCACACCTATGACAACAGTAGGATTAATTACTTGGATGTAGAGATTCACAAGGATTTGGAGAACAAACAATATATAAGTAATGTTTACAGGAAGCCCACGTATAGCAATAGTTTGCTACATTATGACAGCTGCCATCCTGAACATGTTAAAAAAGGTATAGTTAAGGGGCAGTTTGATCAGATGGCATGAATGACTTCTAGGGATATAGATTTTTTAAACAGTGTACTACACTTAGCAATATGTTCTTTTCGAGAGTTTACCCTAGTTCCCTAGTAGAAAGGGTTAAAAATGAGATAGTAACCAAAAGAGAAAATGGTGTTTTCCTACCTTTATTGAAAATTAAGGGCAATTTTTATCCTAACAACTTGGAAACACTAGATATTAGAGCACAGAAAGATTACCAGTGCTCTTTTGTGACCAGATTTTCAGTGGAGCACCATCTTATCCATGATATTTTAACTAGGAATTGGCAACTACTCCTGGGACAAGAGGGGTTGATGGAAAAACTCGTGGAGAAGCCTAATATAGTATATAGGAGGGGTTGCACAATATAAAATATGTTAGAATGGAAAGAAAATAACCCCTTAAGAAAAGGTAAAAGAGGTACTAAAAAATGTGGGTTTTGCACACAATGTAGTTACATCTTAGATAAAGAATTTGTGAAAATTAATTCTTTAACTATAAAACCAAATGGACTTTTAAATTGTAATTCTGCAGGGGTGATTTATGCTGCTATTTGTTCCCAGTATCCTGGATTTTATATTGGGAAAACCATACATAAATTCAAAGAGAGAATTTACGAGCAAACTAGGGACATGAGGAATAAAAACAAAAACAACCCCTATACAAGCATGTGGAATTATAGCCTACACATAATTTTCAGTTTTTCATTATTGAAGGGGTTAAGAAAGACCTTCAAGTCTCTCCACTCATCTACGCTCATCACTGTCCCTCTACTCATCACTCATCAGACCCATCATACTTATCACTCTTAAGACCCATCATAGAGTACAATGCTCCATTTGGGAGGTACCTTACAAGACACCTGCAACAGCTGGAAAGACCACAGAAGTACCTCACTAAGAGGATCACTGGCCTCAAACAGATGCCCTATGCAGCTTGACTGAAGAAACTCCAGCTGTACTCGGTTGCATACCACCTACTCAGAGGGGATCTCTGCCTGACATTCAAGGCCATGTCCAACCAGAATTGATGGACATGCTCCACCTAAAGAAAATCTTATCCCCTCGAGCCACATGCTCTAGGGATCTAAACCTCACGACAACAATAAATAGGATATGCTGGAGGGATAGATTCCTGTTTCAGAGACTTCCCATGCTTTGGAACAAGATTCCAATCTACATTAGGCAAAGCTCCTTGCTAACACTCTTCAAGAGAAACCTTGATGAGTGGATGGGAAACAGAAAGTTTTCCCAGGGATCACACTTCAGTGGCCCTGCTGGACGGAGGCACAGAGAACTAATCTAAGGAGGCAGCAAAAGCCAACACATTCTGGCTAGGCTTATAAATGCCTTCAGGCAGATAGCCTACTACCAACCTATGAACCTATAAGGGGGACCATGGGAAGTCATGGTAGAATTAAAAGAACTTCTTTGGCAGATAAGTTTGAATGCCCAGTTTTTGCCTGGATTAAATGACACGTTTAGTATCGATACTTTTTTTAAGGTTGCGTTCATACTTTGTTTAGTAATTGTATTTAGTTGCTAGGAGACTTATTGAATGATTTTATTTCACTTACTATTGGTGGAAAACTGGCATGTGACTGTTGAATGTCTTTTAAATATGTGGATTATGTTTGTAGATTTTATTCTGAAGAAGTCCTGAGATACAAGCAGACGAAAGCACTAAATTAATTCCTTTGGTGGGACTTTGCTCGTGTTGGTGACATTTTTTGGTACAAGGCATTTTTACTGAACTGTTTGGTGAATTTTATGGTTCATTTAGGGAAGCCTTCTAGCTCATCAGTGGGAGAGGTAGGCACTAGGAAGTCTATCTGCCACAAGAGTTTATGGCTCAGAAATTGTATAATTATTGACCATTTGGGCAGTTTCTCCATCTCTTTCAATTTTCTGGTTTAAAAGCATGTGTTTGAGCTTGTTTTCCATCTTTCCCATAACTAGTCTAGTCCAGGTACAGATTTGTTGTATCCAGGACTGTTTCAAAGCTTCTGAGACCCCCAAAGCCTTTCTCTGTTGGAGGGAAGCCTTCTACCTTGTCAGTGGGAGTGATAAGCACTAGGTAGCCTATCTACCACAAGAGGAGTGGTTTCTGGCCTAGAAATTGCAGCATATTGGCCATTTGGGTAGTTTTTTCCATCTCTTTCAACTTTCTGGTTCAAAATCCTGCATCTGCACTTGTTTCCCACCTTTCCTGTAACTAGTCTAGTCCAGATACAGATTTGTTGTATCCAGGACTGTTTGTAAGCTTCTGAGCCCCCCAAAGCCTTTCTGTGCTGGAGGGAAGCATTCTACCTTGTCAGTGGGAGTGGTAAGCACTAGGTAGCTCATTTACACTGACAACCCTCTGCTCTTACCTCCTAGCACTCAGACTTGTGAGAGCTGCACTTATATACCACAAGAGGAGTGTTTTCTGGCCCAAAAATTGTAGTTTATTGGCTGTTTGGGCAGTTTTTCCATCTCTTTCCCCTTTCTGGTTTAAAAGGCCATATTTGCACTTGTTTCCCACCTTTCCTCTAACTAGTTTAGTCCATATACAAATTTGCTGTATCCAGGACTGTTTGTAAGCTTCTGAGCGGTGCCAAAGTCTGCTCTTCAAATTTTCCCTTAGATCTGCTAGTTCTCTCCTCTCCTGCACTTTTACTAGCTTATCAGTTCAGCACTTTACCAGACTTCTTGTAGCAATTATTGTAGCACACAAAAGTGCTACCAGCACTAAATGTTCTACAAGGAAACAGCTCCAGTATTTATTGTTAATGCCCACCCCGCCAGGCATGTCTAAAGATCAGTTCCCTGTGCCTTCACCTATTAACCTGGTGAACTTGGGAATCCTGAAGCAATGTAGCAACTGGCTCATTTACACTGGCAACCCTCTGTTCTTACCTCCTAGCACTCAGACTTGTGAGAGCTGCACTTATATATCCAAATTGAAAGCCACACACTCTCCAGCCAAGACTGAAATAGCTGTTCAAAAGGAGAAGGTCAACATTTGCACCATACCACATGGAACACACAGCCCTCCAGAACACACACCAGCATTGCCTCCACATAAAAACACAAACCACGCACCCACCTTCATGGAAGATCTCAATAAAAATCTACCCAAAAAGCACACAACACAACACTAATCATGAGACACATAACTGTCTTAAACAGTGTGTCACTCAATCAAAGTCCCTAAGGCAAATCAGCATGCCAAACACACTAGTCATAAGTGACTCGATAGTGAGGCACACTGATGTTCCACTCACTAGGTTGAAAAAGGAGAAAGTAACAGTCAGCTGCCTGTGAGGCACCAAGATCTGCCACATAACTCACGCACTCAGGTCCCTCAACAACAGGTACAAATATGACTCTGTCATTGTACTTGTGGGTGTAAATGACCTGAGATATACCTCTCTGGATTATATGAAAAGAGACATGGAGGAGCTCTTGGATTATGTAGCCCAGGGGGTATGACCCTAGCCCTGAGCAGCATCCTACCATCACCCAGAATGATACCATAGTAGAAGCAAAAAATTATTGATTTCAACAACTGGTTAAGTTTCTGGTGTCATTCTAAGGGGATCCAGTATCTGTCTGCCTGGGATGACATGATTGATAGACCTCAATGCTTTGCTGGAGATGGCCTGCATCTGTCAGCCCTGGGCTTCTGGATACTGGCCAAGGCTCTTGTTAACCCCTATAGTGCCTATTTTAGGCGGTGTTCCAAAGACCAAATTACCACCGTAGCAGCTACAAACAAATGCAATCTGAGGGTCATGCTGCTCAATGCTAAAAGTCTAAATCTCAAAATGCACTCCCCCGAAGCACTGCTTACAATGGAGGACATCGACATTTGTGCTGCAACAGAGACCTGGTTCAAGGCAGCAGAAAGCACCCCTGCAATACCAGGCTATAACTCATTCCACACCTTTCGGCACCAGAACATGGACCAAATTTCCAAAGGCAGTGGTGTTTCCATATTAATAAAAAATGCGCACACCTACAGACTGGTAGCCCAACATAACGCATCTGAGATATTTCAGGTGCAGCTAACATTGGGTAAGACAGAGATTCAGGTCGTAGCCTGCTATAGGTCCTGAACCATGTCTCAAAACTCACACTCCACATTCCTAAGCACCCTGGAGAATATTACGGTCCAACCTAACACTCATATTGGGCGACTTCAACTATCCCTCCATTAAATGGGAAAACTACTCATGTACAAATACACTTGCCCAACATTTCCTGGAATTCATTAATTCCAATGCCCTGGACCAGCTTGTTCTACCAGCACTAGAGGTAGCAATCTACTTATGCTATGGGGATGATATCATAAAAAGGTCAAAATGTGTTTTTATCTAGTAAGAATTTGCTTCATGGGCTTGAATTTGTTTGTAGATGGTTTTAAAAGAAAAAGTCATGAGCTTGTAGAATTGCTGTTTAGCTGAAACACTTAATGTCTTTAAGAAATAATTTAGAAAAAACGGCAACAAGTAAATGCATGCGAATCTCCAAAACGGACAGACCCCTTCACAAACCAGGCACTGTCCAGAAGTAATCCAAAGGAAAATCAAGTATTCCTTGTCCAGAAGTAATCCAAAGGAAGACCAAGTATTCCAGCTATAAAATGCTCCACTGTTGTATAATAAAAAGCACAATCCAGTTGTAAAAACCTACCTCACTTTATTTCTGTTAAGCACATTTTGTCTCGCAATGACTTCTTCAGACCATATACAGTTACATCACACTGTTGTGTAAAACCTGTTCCACTCTCAACTTCCCTTCAGTTAATTACACAAGTAAAGTATGCTGCTTGATTAGTAATTGGTAAATGATACATCAATTAAGTTAGTGCTTCACTGTTACTTAGATTTCAATAAATGAAACTCCTAAATAATGTGCTGTGTGTTTTGCTTACATTAAAAATATGTAGGCTCTTGCTGAAATACATATACTTGCATTGTACGATAATTAAATCAATTTTATAAGTTTGTGTCAAGTGTTATGAATTTATATTTATGTTTAAAATAAATACTTGATTAAAATAGTTGAAAAACATAGCTAAAAACTTATGAATTTATATTTAGAATAAATACTTGTTTAAAATGCAAAGTTAAGAATGCATACTTAAAAATGTTTCACTTCTACTAAATCTATTACTTAAAACATACCTTAATACATAAATAAATCAAGACATTAATACATAAATCACCTCTACCAAAACTGTTACAACTATTTGCTTGAAGCATGCAGTATTTAAATAAATGTGAGTATCTAACAAATCTTATCTAACAAACCTGTCTGAAGTACAGTTCCTGAAGTTTATAAAACAAACAGCGCTAGTCCTAAATTGTCTGATAATGTGCATTCAGAAATGATGAATAATAAATGAATAAGCAGGGCTGAGGAAAGGCAAGGGAAAATGGGGGGGGGGGGGTTCTAGAAAAAGTTCTGTGTACCCTCTAGAATGAATGTTTATATGTGTGACTTCATGAATAAATTATCTTGAAAGGCTCTTCAATTTCAATATACAAGCTATTGAATAAATTTCATTCAAACCAGGGGCATGATAGGCACGGGTTCTTAGTTGCCAGGCAATTCTAATTTTTCCAAGAGTAAAGCAATTGGTCCACCTCTCCCATCTTTTGCAACACTGTCTATTGCTCGAAAACCAAATGAGTGGGTCGGGTATTCACCTACATGTCTGGCTAAGGCATTTTCTAGTTTACACTTCCTAATACCATAAATGTGTTCATACACCCTTTCCCTAAGTTTCCTGTTGGTTTTACCGATATAGAATGCAGGACATGATTTACATGAAGCTATGTAAACCACACCCTTGGAGTTACAGTTGAATTTGCATTTAGTACTGTACTCCCGCCCACAGAGAGAAAAGTTCTGACCTGTATCATTGTAGGGACAATAAGGTCACATCTGGCATTTACACATTCCTTTAGTATTAACAAAGAATACTTTCCTTTATTTCCTTCCAACAGGTTCTTTAGATTTTTTCCTTTTCTAAAGACTGTTTTAGGTGGCCCTTGTAGTTTACCAGATAGAACATTATCGGACCAAATTAGGTCCCAATTTTTACTTATGATGTTCATTATAGAATACCCGTCCAAGCTGTATGAAATAATAAAGTCAGACGGGCCTATTAGGTCTCTTGCATTACCATGCCTTTCTGATGAAACTGATTGGAGCATGTCCTCCACCCCCAAAATGGGTCGGTAAAACCCCTTCTGTCTTTACCACTTCCACAGTTAGGTCTTTTACCAGTCGTTCAGGGTATCCTCTCTTAGAGAACATTTCTCAAAGTTTCTCTCACTCTGTTAAAACGTTTTCCCTCATTTGAGACCATACAAGCTACCCTCACAAGCTGCCCCTTCACTATTGATCATTTCTGGGGCAGAGGGTGACAGCTACTAAAATGCAGAAATGCATTAGAATAAGTGTCCTTTCTGAATATTCTAGCCATATAGGAGTTGTATTTCAAATCCTTCTTTAAATCAATGTCCAGGTAAGCTATTCTGTCCTTATTGAAAGTGTAAATAAACTTCAAAAAACTTGTTGTATTGTACAAATATGACACTAACTGGATGGCATTATTTTCATCCCCTTCATTTAACATAAAAATGTCATCCAGAAATCTTATATAAAAATTTATCTGCCTTGCAATGTGAGGAACCTTTCTTACAAACTCCCTTTCCCAGTATGCCATCACCAGGTTGGCAAAACTGGCTCCACACGGGCAGCCCATTGCCACATCTATTTTTTTGTGTATAGTACTTATTATCAAAGGTGATAAAATTATGGGACAAAATAATGTCCAACAGTTCCTCTACTAGTCCTATTTCAGACCCGGGTGCCCCTAAACTGTGCATCAATAGGCTTACCCACTCAATACCTTCCATATAAGGGATTGATGAGTACAGGTCCTTAACGTCAATCATTAAAAAATTCAAGTTGACATTAAACTGGAGGTTTTTTATATTGGCCAGAAAGGACCATGAGTCTTTGCAAATTTGTTCCTGTTGCCCCACATATTTTTTCAAAATCTGATCCATGTACTTTGCACATGCATAAGTGATGCTGTTTCTCGCATCGACTATGGCCTCATGGGTGGATCAGAGACAGACTTATGAATTTTTGGAATACCGAACAGAATTAGGGTCTTAGGAGCTGGCATGTTCAGAAATTTGAAAGAGTCTACATCTAACCTGGCCTTAATAAATATTTCTTCCAATGAGGAATGTTTTCTCATATAAGCAATATTTAATTCATTACATGATACTTCAGAGTACACCTCACTGCCAAGAACTTTCCCCATTTTTTGTTGGTATTCGTGCTTGTCCATTATCACCAACCCCCCTCCCTTGTCAGGTTGCATCACTCTAACATCTGCCTGTTGTATCAATTTGAGGACTTCTTTCTCCTCAGATGTTATGTTCTGGGAGCTACCCTTAAAATACTTATGTTGGTTGATAAGATTGTACAAATCCCACTCACATACCTGTTCAAATGTAGCTAGTGTAGGATGTAGGGGCGGGCAGTAAGTACTAGCAATATGAAATGATTCCTTTTCATAATTAACGTTACCAAACAAAAATTTTAAGTTCAGTTTCCGGGTAAACAATTTCAAGTCTATAACAGTCTCAGATATTTCAGCTTTTCTAGATGGTACAAAAGTCTGTCCTTTTGCAAGTAAATCAGCTAAAACAACATCTACTTCAAGACTAGAGAAATTGAAAATTTTAAAGTCACCTTCTGTATTGAGAATAATTTCACAATTATTCGAAGATGTCTCCATTACCTCCGTCGTGGATACTGGTTGTTCGTCAAACTGTACACAACTCGAGGTAGACCCTGCCTCCAGTTGTAGCCTGAGGCTTGTTTCCAAAAATTTCCTTCCCCTTCTGGGATAGATGGGACCCCCCCCTTGTTGCGTGTTCCTTTTCATACAAGTGTTATAATTTAAACCAGACCCATTCTGTATAGTCCCAGACGGACCTCTTTGTATAGCACCACTTTCATTGTTACTAGTCCTATTGTTCTGCTGATTATGCATTAAAAATTCAGCTTCCATTGAAAGGCCCTTCGTTGATGGACCAGATTGTGAAGTGGGGGGTTTTGGGTAGGCTTTGCCTGATTCATATGCTTCCCTGTCTTTTTTCATTTTTTTTACCTTTGTTTCCTTCAATTTTCCAAAGTACTGGTCTATGCTTGAAAAACATCTTTCATATTCAAATTTATAACATGAAAAATCCAAGTCCATCTTGATAATTTCATCCAAAATAGTTGCTTCCTTCATCAATTCCTCCGCTGCCTGTTGATAGTGTTTGCTCATCAGTTCAAGAAGTTCAGTTCCATGCTTATTAAAAAGCATTATTAAGTCTTTGTGGAATTTAGAACCTTCCACCAGCCCAGTCAGGTATTGCCATGATCTGAGCCCCTTAGGGACTATACCCTCACTTACACACTCCAAATTATCCTTAAAGGACATCAGGTGTTTCAGCTAAATGGCAATTCTGAATACCCCATGTCGCCTTCAGTACAAGAGGTTTATGGAATCACACAGTGGAGAGTCTAGCTTTTCTAGATTTTTCTTTTTGTTTTTTAACTGATTGTTTTTTCTGTGTGAACTTTGTACTCATTGTTTTAGTTTGTTTGTTGGGCTATTTTGCAGTCACCCTATGGTTTATGGATATCAGTTGGGTATGACAACCCCGTGTTTCCAAATATTAGCCAAACATTCTACTTATGCTATGGGGGTGATATCATAAAAAGGTCAAAATGTGTTTATATCTAGTAGGAATTTGCTTTATGGGCTTGAATTTGTTTGTAGATGGTTTTAAAAGAAAAAGTCATGAGCTTGTAGAATTGCTGTTTAGCTGAAACACTTAATGTCTTTAAGGGATAATTTGCATATATCCAATATTTTCTCTAATATAAGAGGTTTAAAGACTAGTGTTACTAGATTTTTCCTTTTGTTTTTTAACTGATTATTTTTTTCTGTGTGACCCTTTTACTCAAAGGGTATTAAGTCTGAAATTCAAATCTGTCATTATTTTCTAATTTCAGCCTTTAATGGTTTGCCACTAATTTGCTAGAAAAACACAATTTTATGAAAAACGGACCAAACATACGAGACAAAAATCTGGACAGTTGAGAGGTATGAATGTCATTTGCTACTTACAAAGTCTGTATAAAAGAGCAGAGCAACTAAAAATGATAATTTTTCAAATAGTACTGAAATCCAGGAGACAATTGCAAAAGTATAAACAAAATCTTTTGTGGAAGCATATCTGACTGCATACTGACAACAAAGTTATCTAGTGCACAGACTGCTGGTCCATACAAAATTGCTAATATATTTAGGTAATGTTTAAACACTATTAGCACTCTGGTCTCTGATATCACCACACCATTACACTGTCATTGGCTACAGCCTACCTTTATTATTACTGTTTTTTAGCTCACTTCAAAAACTTCAGTACAAAATAAAAAGACCCACAGTGCAATGAGGTTGCATATTACATTCCACAAATCCTGTAGCAACATTAATTTAAGCCATTGTCATCTGTTTCATCTCTGTGTTCACATTCAGCCTTAATATTCCTGTTGATCTTTCATCTGTTAACAATTGCAAATTACAGATCTGTTTCTCTCTTATTACTGCTAACTAAAATACTGTGCTCTTTCTGGTTTAGTCATTAGACCCAGTGTGAAAATGCAGCAACAAAGTCAAACTGAATGTTGAAGTATAGATCTACAGGAGAGAGCAACTGAGAGGTTAGAGGGTGATAATTATAGTCAAGAATGCAGTCAGGTATCTTCAAGTACACTGCAGCGTGTGCTTTTGTTTATTTATTTTTAAGATGCAATGTTAACTAAACAATCAGAGAAAGACATTCAAATTATACTGATTATTCAATCAGGATGGGATTTTTTTTTGAGTTGTACAATAAACTAATGAACAGAATTAGCTAAAGTGTTTGACATGCATTCATGTGCAAGAAGCAACAATGACAAGCAGAGACCTCTTGGAGACTTAGCCATGCAAGGGGACAATTTAAGAATGTAAAAGATGCACAATACCTCTAAATGCAAGATGTTTTCTTTGTTTGCTTTTGATCTTGTGATTTGGGGTACAGCATGTTTACAGTGAACTGGCAATACAACTACTGTTAAACAATGATTGGTGAGTGTGTGTATGTGTGTGTGTGTGTGTGTGTGTGTGTGTGTGTGTGTGTGTGTGTGTGTGTGTGTGTGTGTGTGGGGTTTATATTAGAACATCGAAGTATTACTACATTGGATGTTCTAATATCGAACCATTTCACTCGAAACACCACAACATCGAACACTCAGAACAGAGAATTTTTTCCCAGGGAAAAAAAAAATTGCTGCTCCAACAAACATACACACAACACAAGCACCCCAAAATACATAATCCACACACATACACTTCACAAAACCCTACACTAAACCATACTGTTATATCCTGGGAAATAAGGAGACCACACGGTTTCTGGAGTTGTAAGGCCTTTCTTTATTAAGAGCCTCCAGGTGCGCACCCACGCTACATGCTCACAACTTCTGCAAGTCATCCATACACCGGAACCAACAAGTTACCAGAGAATACAGAACCAACATTACATGTTGAATTCCCCACAATGCCCCTACAGTACAATAACAACATTACCAGCCCGAATACTACATTCCTCCCCTCTTAAGCTATAACACAATCCCCTTACATAAGAAAAACTAGGGAGCAAGTCCAAAGCAATCCATGTAGTCACTTACTTTCTAAATAACTGGCTAGTTATTAACTGGTTACCATACAATCGAGCTATGTTGTTCTTGTAATCAATACATGCACTTTTTAACATTGATAGTCCTTCAAGTAACTAGGTTTAACCAGCACACGCTTAGAACGGCGCAATGGTACCACCCTAGGTGACTCCGGTGTCACAGTTACCACCTCGGGCACCGGTGTGTCCATCCTTGGAACGGTTGGATCCTCGGGAACCTCTCCTTCCGCATCCCGGCGGTCTCCCTTGGGCCCCACGATTGGCGATCCTCCTGCCGCTGCGAGCCCTTGTTCCGAAATTAACGGTATTTCCGAGGCTGGCAGTTCCATGGAGTCCTTCTTCTGTTCGCTCCGCAGAATCTGGTCTACATGTCTCCTCACCAAGAAATCTCCATTCAACCTCACCTGGTACGATAATGGACCTGTACTCTTGACAATGAACCCTGGAATCCATTTAGGTCCATAACTGAAATTTCGCGTCATCACTGCATCTCCCTCCAGAAAACTTCTCTCTCTCCGTCGATCATGACATTCTTTTTGCCTCCACTGGGTCCTCTCTACCTTAGCTCGGATGTTTGGATGCACCAGATCCAATGTGGATCTTAATCTCCGTCCTTGCAACATCTCGGCAGGTGACAAGCCATTGGTAGACTGGGGTGTAATACGGTAGTTGAATAACACCCTTGACACTTTTGCTGCCATACTTCCTTCTCCGGACTTTTTCATCATTGCTTTAAAAGTTTGGACAGCCCTTTCAGCACAACCGTTTGAAGTTGCATGGTAGGGTGCTGATGTGATGTGTACGATGCCATTTTTTTTCAGAAACCCCTTGAACTCTTCACTCATGAAACATGAAGCATTATCTGATACAATAGTCTCTGGTAGTCCTTGGCTACTGAAACTCTTCCTTAAGCATTCAATAGTAATGAGGGAAGTGGGTGTTTTGACTGGATAGGCATCCATCCATTTAGAATGAGCATCCGTGATTATCAAAAGCATTGCCCCCATAAAAGGCCCGGCATAATCTATATGAAGTCTCTGCCAAGGTCTACTCGGCCACTCCCATGGGTGTAGTGGCGCCGCCACAGGCAAGTTGCGATGTTGTTGACATGTTTTACACTCATTCACAGCGACTTCAATATCGTGGTCCAACTTGGGCCACCAGAAATAACTTCGGGCTAAGGCCTTCATTCGGGTGATGCCCACATGACCTTGGTGCAACTGCTGTAAAAGTGCCCGTCTTCCTGGGGACGGAATTATCACTCGTGCCCCCCACAATACGCATCCAGCTTGCACACTCAGCTCTGTTTTCCTCACCTCATAAGGCCGAAAAACTGGATCAGTTTGTTGGACTGGCCAGCCTTCCTGGACCCACTGAAACACTCTAGCTAGCACCGGGTCTTTGCGTGTCCATTCACTCAGTTCCCTGGCAGACACCAACGTGATGTCCTCCATCATCAAAACTCGGTCCTCCGCTTCCTCTTCCTGGATATGCCCCGGTAGTGGCAGACGGCTCAGCGCGTCCGCATTACTATGGTGTTTCCCGGGCTTATAAACAATCTCGTATTCATAAGCTCTCAATGTTACAGCCCATCTCTGAATGCGGGGAGAAACCATCTGCGGCACTGCTTTCATCTCGTTGAACAGTGACAACAAAGGCTTATGATCGGTGCAAATAGTAAACTTCCTGCCATAGAGGTATTTGTGAAACCGCTTAATTCCAAACATTACAGCCAAACCCTCTTTATCTAGCTGGGAATAGTTTGACTCCGCTGGTGTTAAAGTTCGTGACATGAACCCAATGGGTCTTTCTTGTCCATCTGGCATCCGGTGTGCCAACACAGCCCCTAACCCATAAGGTGAGGCATCACATGACAAAATTAAGTCCTTGTGACTATCGTAGTGCACCAAAACCTCTGAAGACTGCATTAGTACCTTTGACTGTTCAAACGCTCTGTCCTGTTCCTCTTGCCACGACCACTGAGCCTCCTTCCTTAATAGCTTATGTAAAGGAGCTAACAGCGTTGACAGATTTGGCAGGAACCTGTTATAATAGTTGAGTAAGCCTAAATAGGCTTTCAGCTCTGTAACATTTGTGGGTGCTGGCGCCTGTTGAATGGCTTTCACCTTGTTTGGCAGGGGGTGTAGGCCCGATGCATCCACCTTGTAACCCAGGAACTCTGCTTCCTTTACCATGAAAGCACATTTACTCCGCTTCACCCTCAGACCTGCCTCTCGCAGTCGTCTCAGCACCTCGTTCAGCGTCTCCAGATGCTCTCGAATGTTCCTACCCGTCAACAGGATGTCGTCTAAATACACAGCCACCTTCGGAATTCCTGCCACCAGTCCCTCCATTATTCTCTGGAAAATAGCTGGACTAGAGGAAACACCAAAGGGTAAACGATTGACTTGGAACAAACCTTTGTGTGTGTTAAGGGTGACATATGACTTTGACCCTTCTTCCAGCACTACTTGTTGATATGCCTGACTGAGGTCCAGTTTACTAAACCTTTCACCTCCCGACAGCTTTTCAAACACATCCTCCACCTTTGGCAAGGGATACTGCTCCAGCTTCGAGACTTGGTTCACTGTTAACTTGTAATCACCACATATGCGTACAGTACCATCTGGCTTTAATACGGGAACAATTGGTGCGGCCCATTCCGCAAACTTTACTGGTTCGATTATACCTTGCTTAGTGAGTCGCTCCAACTCAAACTCGACTTTCTTCTTCATTGCGTATGGTACGGGTCGGGGTTTGTAAAATCGTGGCGTTACGTTTTCTTTAACGTGTATTCTTGCTGGTGGACCCCTCCAGGTCCCCAGTTCCTCTTTGAAAACTTCTTCGTTGTTCTCCAGCACCTCTTGCAAGGTCAGCCCATGCTGTTCTACTTTATGGAGCTGTAGGCAGCCCATGTCCAGCTCCTTTAACCACGCCCGGCCTAACAGGTTTGGTCCCTTACCTGCTACCACCATGACTGGCAACTGTTTGACTTTGTCTTTATATTTCACAGTCACTTTCACCATCCCCACTGTGGGAACTATTTCACCGGTATATGTTCTCAAAGTCACTGAACAGTCCTGCAGCCCGGCAGCTTCTCTGGGCCATAACTTCCCATACTCAGCCTTTGACAGAACTGTCACACTACACCCCGTATCCACTTCAAACTGCACCATTTTACCATTTAAGTCCAACTGGGTTTTAATGGGATCAACTCTTTCCCACCTGGCCTCTTTCATGTTAAACATAGTAAACACTTCCTCTTCTGCCCTGGTTTGTTGATCTGTACCTTCACGCATGTGGTGTGCATACTGCCGTTTTATTTTTCGGTTTCCCTTTCTGTCCATTATACTGCTCTTTTCCTCCCCCTTTCTCGGCTGGTCCCGAGAGGGCGTTGAGCGGCACATTTTCTTCACATGGCCCTTTTTTCCGCAAGCATGACATTTTTCGCTTAAAAAACGACAGTTCCGTGACAGATGTTCACATCCACACCTGTAACAAGCATACTGACCAGACTTCCCTTGTGATTTATGCTCCATGACCACTTTATGCACTGGCAGAGGGGTAGCACTCCTGCTCCCCACCCCTTCAATGGTTCTTGGTTGTAAATCATGAATGTCTTTATTCGCTGTCTCTATAGCCTGTGCCAACTTCAAGGCCTTTTCAAACGACAACTCAGGCTCCGCTAACAATCTGCGTTGTATGCGGTCATCTGCAATGCCACATACGAGCCTATCTCGTAGCATTTCTGTCAGTCTGTCCCCATAATTACAATGTTGCGCCAGTTCCCTCAGCACTGCGACATACTCCGTTACCGTTTCATTGGCCATTCTAGTCCTTGAATTTAACTTGAACCTCTGGACTATTGCACTCGGCTTCGGGTTATAATGTGACTGAAGCAAGCTCGTCAACTCCGTGAATGACTCAATAAGTTCCTCATCAGACTGTACGTCTTGCTGCCCACCGAGCTCAGCAATATGGCTCGCTTCCGGCCCGCTTCCATTATCTGGTTTGCCTCAAAAAAATGTTCCAACACTTCACAATACTCCTCCCAGGTCTGTGTCTGACAGTCGTATGCAACCAGTGACCCCAACATGGAACCAGAAATCACTCCGGCAGGCCCAGTCTCTTCGTCGTCCGACATTAACTGCACCCCACCGTTTTCACTCGCAGCAGACTCGGAGGCATCCCATCCTCGTCGCCAATATGTTATATCCTGGGAAATAAGGAGACCACACGGTTTCTGGAGTTGTAAGGCCTTTCTTTATTAAGAGCCTCCAGGTGCGCACCCATGCTACATGCTCACAACTTCTGCAAGTCATCCATACACCGGAACCAACAAGTTACCAGAGAATACAGAACCAACATTACATGTTGAATTCCCCACAGCGCCCCTACAGTACAATAACAACATTACCAGCCAGAATACTACACATACATACACTACTAGCTATCCACTTACCTTAACCCAACCCTAACCCTAAGGTCCGTAACTACAGCACACTCACCTTACCTGCTCCGTAAGCCTAAAGTCCCTATCGCAAACTCACCTTACCCACTCCCTAACCCTATAGCCCCTATCGCACACTCACCTTACCCGCTCCCTAACCCTAAGGTCTCTATCACACACACTCACTTTCATTCGCACACTTACCTTAACCCGGTCTGTAACCTTCACTCCACAGTCGAGGAAATAGCGAAGCTGCAGAAACAGCACACTGAATACTTTCCCTCGGAAAGTATTCGATATTCTGTAGCTTCACTATATTCAGCATTCGATGCAAAGGGTTTGATATTAGTACATTCAAAGTAGTAATACTTCGATGTACTAATATAAACCCATGTGTGTGTGTGTGTGTGTGTGTGTGTGTGTGTGTGTGTGTGTGTGTGTGTGTGTGTGTGTGTGTGTGTGTGAGATACAGAAAATAGGTTTGGCACTCTCTACTTGCCTAGTAAACTCTTTGGACTGCAACAGCTTTTCACAGGGTCACTATAGGAGTCTAAAGCACTTGTGAGCATGGATGGAAATCATTAATAGGAACAAGATGACAGTGTCTGTAGAAATCCACCAGTAGCTTTAAATACATATGTTTAGTACTTTCATCCAATAAGTAAATAAGACTTCTTCAAAACATAAAACAAAAAAGTACAGCTCCATTTAAAACCATTCTTCATTATCACAAAACCAACATCCACCAATAGAATCCAAATAGAATCATCATATCAATTTTCTGAGGATAATTTTAAAGAGATAACATCCCCACCACCTATCATTGCAAAGTTCATTAAAAATCAAGCTTGCTGTTACCAAAATATGAAAAAAAAACAAGTGTGTTAAACAGATAAATACAATTCATAGAAAAGTCATATGCACAAATATCCCATTAAAGGAATGCATACATATAAATGTTTAGATATTGCTGTTATAGAAAATTGCTAGAATAACAGGACTTGCGTTATCATTCATTTTCTGAATGATATGAAGTCTGAAACTCAAATCCATGTCATTATTTAGTGACTTTAACCCTTAGATCATCCCAGTGATTTGTCAAAAAACACAGTTTTTATGAGGAACCGAACAAAAATCTGGACATTTTGCGAAAATCTATACAGTTGAGACATATGGCCAGGAGCTGTCGCACGAGCTATATGGCAGGGGTGGCTGGTTACATCTCACATGGATGCATATCTAAGGAGAGTAACTAGGAGATGTCATATATGCTATGCCAAAAGTTTGCCTATCCCAGAGACATACATATATAAGGAGAGAGAGAGTTTCCATGGAGAAGGCATATATATATATATATATATATATATATATATATATATATATATATATATATATATATATAAATATATCTATGGAGTCACTTCAGAAGCTCGAAATACTGAAATCTCAAATTTCAGTATCTCGAGCCCAAGAAGTCGAATCCACAAAACAACGAAAAGTAAAAACCGCGAAATTCAAAACCTCGAATACCGGAAGTTTTGAATTTTGCAGTTTTACTACATACACACACACACACACACACACACACACACACACACACACCATCCACCACGCAAACACACACAATCACTCTACTACATGAAAGCAGGGGGGCAAGCACCCCTGCACCCCCCCCCACACACACCCCCACTTAAATATTCTCACTCCGAGGTCGCACTACATGCAAACACATTCAAAACACCACCACACAAGCTACTTTCTCTTCGCACACACACATCACAACAACAAAACACATTGACACACACCACAGCTCCTACCCAAACCCCTTAACACACACACACACTTACCTGAATACATGACCATAGCGGAACTTTAGAAGCGTGAAAATCAAAACCTCTGGTATTTCACGCTTCTAAACTTTCGATATTATGTGAATTCAGCTTCTTGTGCTCGAAATACTGAAATTCGACATTTCAGTATTTCGAGCTTCTGAAGGGAACCCATATATATATATATATATATATATATATATATATATATATATATATATATATATATATATATATATATATATATGTGTGTGTGTGTGTGTGTGTATATATATATATACAGAAAAGTGGAGAAAACAGCTAGTAGCTGAGACGTCTAAGCTGTTGAACAGGAGTTGTGATACTCCACTTTGACACGTTACCTCCTAGCTGCTGCTCATCTTGGATGAAATAATGAGTTGGCTATACTACAAGCCATTTAGTTGTAAACAGAGCCTTCACTTTACCTTGGTATGTTTGTTTAACTTGGAAACATACAAATATGCAGAGTGCCCTTGCTGCTGAGGCACTACTCCCACTGATAGAATGCTTGTTTTGCTAACTGTTGTAATAGCAGGTTCTTTATGCTGAATATGCATTGCTTTTGTGGTTGATTACTAAACATCAAACGGGATGAATGTTTTGCATTGTATATGGCTTTATATGTGTGTTAGAATAGTAGTGCACATTTGTGTAGTTACTTGTTCATTACTTGAACTGGTATTGCACTGACTGCATTACAGTGTGAAGATGTTTGGTGGATGTTTGAAAATACATTTTCATTTTAGAAATGCAACGCTTCACTGTGTCCATCCTTAGGTAATCTAGGGGTGGGGATGTGGTCATTTATAAGTTAATGGAATATAACCTTAATCGTAGTGTTTGGAGATGTGATTGCATCTGCTAGTAAAGTGCCTTTCTGTTCAGGGAGTCAGGGAGTGTATGTCGGGTGACTATAGCCTGTGTTTGCTATAGCACAGTTAAAAGTCCTAAGAGAAAGTTATTGCTTTTAAAAAGTGGATATATTCATTACCTCAAGAAGAAGAATGAAAAGAAATACTGGTGCTGTCAGCTTAAATTAGTCAACAACTATCAGAGCTGGGCAGTAAATACCACTACTGGACTTTGGTACATCAACCCTGGGGAACTACCACATTGGCAATACACCTCTTAGAGCTGACTCATATGTTCTGAAGTTAGAAACCTATTTGGATAGTGACCTAAAGTCCAGCCAACATGTGTTAACTGTTGTAAGAATGCCCTTTTATATTGTGCAACTTATTACCAAAAGGATTGCATCTAGTTCTAGACATTTAATTGCCTCCTTTTACTCAGTCCTCACTAGGCCGATTATTAAGTATAATGCCCCCTTTGGCAGTTATCTGTCCAGACACATGAAACAACGGGAATGGCTACAGACATACCTTACTAAAAGGATACAAGCCCTAAACAATATGCCTCGCATGGGAGAATTCAAAGTCTTGTCATTATACTCTGTATCCTACAGACTATTAAGGGGTGACCTGGGTCTGACATACAAAGCATCCTCCAAACCAGTGGTGATGGACTTATTGCACATCAACAAGTCAAATGTCATCAGAAACACTCAGTCCAGGGATATAAACCTCTTCTGCAACATCAAAAGAAAGATTTGGAGGGACAGAAATATCTTGTAGAGGATACCACTGCTCTGGAACAGACTACCCATCCACATAAATCCAAACCTCATCCCTGATCATATTCAGGTGCGCCTTGGATTTGTGGATGAGTAATACAAAATTTACCCAAGAACTGTCCCCTTTGCTACTAACGGACAAAGGCAGCTTCTAAATATTTTATCCCATGCTTGGGTTCCCTCAATTTATCTATGATGTGATCCCAGTTATGCTTTCTAGGGTGACATATATATATGCACCATGTGATGGATAAGGCCAGTCTAATACCAAATGGGATAGATTAATTCAAGCACCAAAAAGGACATTGGCTAGGCTTAAAATGAGACACAAGGGCAGCTAGCCTAGTACTTGCCTATGAACATATGGAGCTATAAAAAGTAATAATACTTTAGTATAGCCACATAGTTTATTGGTGGTGGAAGGCTATTAGCCTATTGCAGAATGCCCAAAAGTCTGAGGGATGTTCTAAACCATTTTCTGCCTTTTGACTTTTTAAGCATCAGCTCACAAATCAATTATTTGCTTATATCAGTACTTACATATATCAATGCCATATAAAGTTTATGAGAAGCAATGCTTAAAATGCCTCGGGTAATTTGTGCTGTGAAACAATGCTTAAAATACCTTAGGTAATTTGTGCTACGTTTCCAGTGTAAGGCATTTCTGTTCATCAGAATGACAGATATGTTTTTGTAATGGAAGTTCTGTGATTATGCAGACCTTTTTAAATGTGCAGTTTGATTGAGAGACACTAAAAAATGATGAATGCAATTTATGTAAAAATCATGGCATTGAAACTTCACTTATTACAATAAAGCCTGAGGTCACTTTCCAAGCCAAATGAAGAGAATTTCCCTTTTACAGGAGTCAGCAATTTTCATTATTTTCACCCAAAATCTGAACAACCCACTCAGTCAGAGAAAGAGCAACTGACTGAATCATTTTATAATCTACTACTATGATAATGGTAAAAATGTCACAGGTAGATCCCACTAACTTTTTTTTTGCATCACTGAACCTGAGTTGTAGATAGGCTTTGTTTTCTCATTGCTGTTTAACAGTAAAATCAGTTTAAGCCTTTAGCTAAAATGAAGTGTTAACTGTTTAACCCCTATTTGAAATTAAGTCAAATGCTACAAATGGAAGTTGTAAAATACCTGGATTTTTTTTTTTTTTGAGGAGGGCAATACCCACCTCTCATTATGCAGTGGGGTCTGCCCCCATAGCCACAGACCTATTATTATTATCAACTCCAAATTGAATGTATCTTGTAGAAAGAATTATTCTTCCAGTGCAGCTACCTAACCTCCACTGACAAAAATAGCTTTGTAAGCAATTGTGCAGAATAAGCATTTTGTATTAGCCAGTACAGCTCAGCTGTGTGAGTCCCCATACTTATTTAGCTTCCATACTGTGTGTCATCAGTGCATAAACAGAACTGCATTTATTCAATGAAGTCTGCTTCATGGAGGTGAACAAGTGGGCAGCTTGTTTCTTAGAAATGTCTTTAATAAGACTTTAATAATCTGTACTACAAGGCATTGCATAAACAGAATACACAAATGGACTCATAAAATGTAAACACTTTTCCATTCTGCAGTTTATCCTTGGAGGATCCCTTATAGCTTAGCCATTTATGAGTTTACATGCTCTTTTTGTACTATAGGGAAACATGTATATGTGTATATAATGTATGAGTCCATTTTTCCTGCCTGGTTGCTGATGTCAAACCACTGCCATGGCTGGTATTACTCTTTAATTCTTCATTATAGGAGCAACAGCAGACAGTCATTACAGGGTTTTTCCTTTTAAGACATTCTTCTGTGCATATATGGTGCCTGCAAGACCCTAGGAATCATACATACATTGAGGTGTTATGAGGGCTTGTGATATATTTGCACTAGTATTACTTATCTGACATTTAATTACCAGGAAAATCTGGTACAGGTTATTTGTCACATTGAAGGTGGGAAACGTTTTGAAATGATTTATTGTGGTCTCATTTTTTTATATCACAAAAAAACTGGCATTTTAACAGGGGTGTGTACACTTTTTATAAGGACTGTATATATGGATTCACTTTATAATCTTGAAATACTAAAATACCAAATTTTTGTATTTTGAGACTATAAAGCCAGAAGCCCAAAAAACAGACACCTACAGCCGAGAAATTCAAAATTACGATCATTCACATACACACACCATCACACAAACAAGCACACATACACCTACCAAATTACACTACAACAAACAAAACAATACACACAAACACAACATAACAAATAAAGACACCTACCCTACCTATAAGCAGGGGAGCAAGCTCACCTGCACCCCCCACACTCCCGCTACTTATATATACTAACTCCGAGGTCGCACTAAACACACAAACACATAAAGCCTACCACTAAACACACTCACACATACTAAAATCCCTACCGAATATCCTTACAAGAACACCACTTATCTGAATCCCCAGCTAAATCCACAAACTGCACTGCACGTCAACTCGACAACACAACAGCTGATTTGACATTTCTGCATTCGATATTATGCAGTTTTGCATAACTACACTTTCGACTTTATAGTCTCAAAATACTAAAATTCAGTATTTTAGCATTTCAAGATTATTGGCTAGGTTGGCTAACCTTGTTGGCCCTTGGGCCGATAGCCTAGTACCTACCTATAAACCTATGGACATATATATATATATATATATATATATATATATATATATATATATATATATATATATATATATATTTATGGACCCTATCACTTGATAGAGTTTTCAGAAATTTGAAATTGATATGGTCAAGACCATATGACTGAGGTTTTTGAAATCTCAGATCATGGAACAGTGAGAATTGGGAAATTTACCCTTTTCTTCACTGTAGTGCAACCTTGGAGTTAATTTGCAGGGGGGGGGGAGATAAACATAAAAAAGTACATTTTGTTACGATGTTCAAGTTTTCGGAAACTCAATCATATTGTCTCTTCTGTATGAATTTAGAGATTCTGAATACTCAATCATCTGACATAGCTCTCTCTCTCTCTCTCTATATATATATATATATATATATATATATATATATATATATATATACAGTCTTGGAAAGAAGTTACAATAAATTATACAAATGAGATCAATAGAAGAAAAAAGAAAAAAAGCATGATTACATCACAGGCAAGGAAAACATACACATATATAAATATATATATATTTGAATATTATGGAGAAAAAGGTGCAGAGACAGAATATTGACAGATTAATATTATAGGCTAGCAGAGGTCAAAGGATGGCCGATAAAAAGACTGTAAAAGAAGATTTAAAGATGATGATGATGATATAGAAGAAAATAATTGAGAAATATGAGTAAGCACTTAAAGCAGTAAGAGAGACAGAGGATGTATAATAGATTGTAAGGAGGAAGTAGGATGCAGAAAGGGAAGAGAGAAAGTGTGTAAGGAAAAGAATATAGGGAGGGGGAAATAAAAGGGTCAGATTATCCTGGTGAAAGGCAAGTGCACAGCCTTGAGAATGTATCCTTTTAATGTTTCCCTAAAAATGAGACTTGTATGTCCTGATCTAATGTTTGTGTGAAGGCTGCCAGCCTAGCCAGATAGGATTGTATGCATAATTCTGTCATTTGTAAATATGAATGTTGAATTACAGGCTTGTTTTCTTAAATGAAAGAATATGCTGTGAAATGTTGAACTCAAAACAATGTAGCAACATTGCCCTCTGCTATAAAAAAGCTAAGTCAAGCATTTTTTGTCTGTCCTTTGAAACTGAAATTATTTCACGACTGTCTTTGATGTTTACAATTCGGCTCCGGACAGGCTAGATAAAGGCTTCCTGCCTATTGTTTTAAGGCTAAAGTTAATGACCAGAATTTACATGTGGAATGTCCTTTATTGCTCTGGTTTCTGCCTAGGTATAAAATAATGTAAATGCAGTTTCTATCAGCTTGGAAACACCAGGAAAGTGTAGAAAAATGATGTAATGGGACTCAGGACTACAATAGCAATTTAAAGAGAGAGAATCAGAAGGCATTACACATTTTTGTCTTGAACATCCAACTCACAGCACTGTTTTGCTCATATGTAAGTTATCTTAGACTTGTGTTTTCTTTTAGAAAGAGCTAGGAACTAGAAAGATTAGACTAAGTGTTTTTCTGTGATGTCAGAGCTGTACTGCTGTATTATTTCAAGTATTTCTGTGTGATCTCTGAACTCCTGGCTAGCACTGTGTAGTAGAAAGTATTGCCTTGTGGTTTTAATTATTTATTATTAAATATTTTAAATCCTTTCAACTGTGGCTGTTTTGTGTAGAGATAATTTAAGCTCTAGAGTACATTGCATATTTATAGAGTTTACTGTCCAAGTCACTCTAAATAAGCCTTGACTGTTTAGACGCAACTACCAATGGATAATAATATTGCACAGTAATAATTGGACACCCTTTTAAGGGCCTTTGAGTAGCTGATAAGTATTAGTTGGTGGTGGCAAGTGGAACTACTGTATAGTCTGGGAGAAAGGGGCACAGCTTGAGAAACTGTGCCAGCCTTCCCCAGGAGTGTCTGTGTGGTTGTATAAATTCTTATCTCAAAGTGCATGTGTGTGTGTGTGTGTGTGTGTGTGTGTGTGTGTGTGTGTGTGTGTGTGTGTGCGTGTGTGTGCGTGTGTGTGCGTGTGTGTGTGTGTGTGTGTGTCAGCTACTTGTGCAGGGATATGAAGCACTAGCTGGACAGAGAGGGTGCTAGAGGTTTTAGCTTGCCCACTAGGCTGAGATCTGGACCCTATAGCTGTGCCAGTGGGGAGTCTTATTGGCAACTTGGAGAGCAAGGGAGCGACCAGCCCCAGACTGACTGTGATCTCTGTGTGCTCTTAAGGGAAATTGCACTTTACTGTGTGTATTTGTTATCCTTTCCTCATATATGAGACACCCTCTCTGGTGTTAGTGGTGAGGACTGAGGCTCCTTAATTGCTGGGCCAGGGCACAGGCACAGTTTGTTCTAGGCTTTTGACTATTATGCAGGAGTATACAACCTGTCCTAAGTTACTTTAGGTTTATGAGTTTCAAGAAGTTTTTTTCTCTGATGAGCAAACTGGATGGTTAGGAAGGTACTGTTTGAGAATGTTACTGATGGGTGGACAGTGGAAAGAATTATATACCATTTTGTGGACAAGCAGAAGCTGTGTATACTTGAGGTAATTGGGCAACTCAAGCCAGTTTAATGTTTTCCTAGCAGAGCAGT
Source organism: Protopterus annectens (assembly GCF_019279795.1). NCBI lineage: Eukaryota > Metazoa > Chordata > Ceratodontiformes > Protopteridae > Protopterus > Protopterus annectens. The sequence goes on along the minus strand of NC_056725.1, from coordinate 1,190,579,002 downwards.
CATGACTTTTACATGACAGACTGATTGCAAATCTATCTCCCTTGTTATAATATAGTTCAGGTTTTGTGATGAGGGAGATTTGAATATTGGTGAGGATTAGTTAGGCATATAGTAGAGAAGGTAGAAGGTACATGTTTGTCAATGTGACTCTGGAGGAGCTGGTAAGGATTTTGTGTCAGATCTATACAGCATACAGAGTTACAGAGTTTTTGATGTATTTTTATATACGTTTGTATATGAAGATCAAATTTCAGTTGATTGTCAGTTGTGACACCTAGTAACTTGGTATGAGATATCGCTTGTATATCCATGTGCTTGAGAAAAGTTATTTTGAATCTGTTTTGGAGAGGTAATATATATTGTTGGAGAAATATTATTAGCCTGATTTTACTGGGATTTAGCAAGAGATGGTTTTCACAGAGCCAGTGCTCAATGGAGTTGAAGATTTTCAACTAATGGAGAGTAAATGGAGAAAAGTGTTTGAAGAGCAGATGAGGGTGGAGTTGGTGTATTATATGAAGGAAGCCTGTTGGGAGGATGTATGAAAGTTTTTAATAAAGTTGTTAAAGATAAGATGTCTAAAGGTAGAGCCTTGGGGTACACAGGTACTAACTGAGAGAAAAGAAGGGTATGCAGAGAGCCATTTTACAGAGTGTTGACAGTGAGAAAGGTAGTTAATGAACCAACTTAGTATTGTATTAGACATATGGAGTGCAGACATTTTAGAGAGTAATTTGGAGTGACAGAGTGTGTCAAAACCTTTGGAAAGATCTAAACACAGGGAAGAGACCAAGTTATTATTACCTCTAGCTTTGATTATGTTATTTAAAGCAACCAGGGCAGTTATTGAGCAATGGTATGGGTGAAAACTGTGTTGGGTAGAGGTTGGTAGATCTTCTTTAAGTAGGTATTATAAGACTTGCTGATGTATGCACTTCACTAAAATTTTGACGGGGGTAAGATAGTGATAAGCTTAAAGTTTGTTATTTTAGTAGAGTTACCACATTTGTGAAGAGGTGTGATGCAGATCTTTTTCCAGAGAGATGGAACATGTGATTCTTGAATGGGTCTGTTGATCAAGATGGAGACCATATAAGCAATGGAAGTAGATGCAAGCTTTAGATATTTTGTAGGAAGGTTGTCAATGGGGGGTGAGCATTGCTTGAGCTAAATAGGTATTTTATATGTGAGGTAGAGACAGCTTTTAAGGGGAAAAAAGGTTTATTGGAAGTGGGAACCTCATCAGGGCTGTTGTGACTTTGCAAGGGATTCTGTGTAAGGACAGCAACAGAGTGTATAAAATGGGAGTTAAATTTATCACCAGTTTCTATGGGAGAGGTCTCTGGGCAGTGGTTTGGAGCAGTAGGAGTTTCAGGGTATAATATTTTTTTTTTTTAATGTAAGACCAACATTTCTTAGATTTTTTAAAGGTTTATTTGTGGATCTAAGCAATACTGTTCTTTTTTTCAGCAGTAACTTGACTTTTAAAAAGGTTACTGAGATACTTATGAGTTTGAAGGTGGGCAGGATATTTGCTTCTTTGGCAGTTTTACTAGCTTTTGTCTCTCTCATGCATTAATGTGCCATAAATGTGGGATAGCCAGAAAGTTTGGGTGGATTTAAAGTGTTTTCTTCTGATGGGGCAATGCCATTTAGGGTACTGAGAAATAGTGGGCTGAATTTAAGTACAACATTGATCACAGTTAAAGTGTAAAGACTGGATCAGTTAAGAGATTGAAGAAGATTGTTGAAAACATTAGGTTTAAAGTTTGTAAGGTTATGGCATTCCTTAAGATGTTTGTCTTTGGAGGTGTGGTTTATTAATCTCCTGACATAGATGAGATAGTGGTCACTGCATGAGTTTAGGAGGGTTCTGAGAGAGTTCTGTTGTTTAGGATTTCAAACTTGGATCTAGGCTAGAATGGAGACAGAACATGAATGAAGTTTTTTGGAAAATTATGGAAGGGTTATAAGTTGTGTAAATCCATATGGGGTTAATTATGATCTGAGTGCAACCATTTTAAGAGGTCATTTTTATAAGTTGGTAATTTTGTCTTGCTAGACCAAACAATAAATAAACTTGCATTGCTGCAGTCTCACCTAAAGACTATGAGTAGATGAGATCTCATGACTAGTGGACTACCACAAGCTAAACTGTGGTCCATCACAAATCACATTCAGTAACAACTTACACTCATAGGTTCATAGGTTCATAGGTTGGTACTAGGCTATCGACCCTAGGGCCCATACAAGCCTAGCCATAACAATTCCCTGGCTGTTTCTTCCCACAGTATTTACTTCCCTGTCTAGCAGGGTGACTGATGTGATCCTTGGGGTTAATTTCCTAACTCCCATCCAATCATCAAGGTTCCTTTTGAAGAGGGCCAAAGAGGCACTCTGCTTGACATGTATGGGCAGTCTATTCCAGAGTCTGGGGAGTCCCTGGGTCAGGAACATATCCCTCCCGCATGTTTTATTCATTGTGATGACAAGGTTTAGATCCCTGGAGCATGTGTCTCTGAGGGATTGGGATTTCATTAAGTGTAGCATGTCCAATAGCTCTGGGTTTGACATGGCTTTGTATGTTAAGCAGAGATCGCCTCTGAGTAGACGATATGCAACAGAGTATAGGTGGAGTTTTTTTAGATGGTCAGCAGAGGGCATCTGCTTTAGGCCTGTGATTCTTTTAGTGAGGAATATCTGCAGCCTTTCCAGTTGTTGCAGATGTCTTGAGAGGTACATACCAAATGGGGCGTTGTATTCTATAATGGGTCTAATGAAGGATGAGTACAGTGGGACAATGACCTCCTTTTTTCTGGATGAAAAGCCCTTATTGATGAGGTGTGCCACACAGAAGTATTTTCTGACTGTTGTGGTGATGTGGTTATTGAAGGTGAGACCACTGTCCACCTGTGTCCCTAAGTCTCTTATCATACTTTCAGTGTTTAGTGTACTGCCACCTATGTGGTAATTCATGGCTACATGTTTTTTCCCTGAAGTGGATAACTATACATTTCTTGGCATTGAGCTTGAGCCCACGGCTCTGGCACCAAGCATCTGTTTCTGTAAGGCCCTTTTGTAGAATATCCACATCATTTGGGGATTCAATAATGGCTCCCAGTTTGCAGTCATCTGCGGACTTTGTTAGCCAGAGTCCCTTAGTGTTGGCCTGTACTTCAGAGATGTAGATGCCACACAAGAGTGGTCCCAGGACTGAACCCTGAGGTCCTCTACTTGTCACTTGTCTGGAGCTGGATTTGGAGTTGGCTACTTTTACAGTGTGGGTTCTGTCAGTAAGCCAGTTGGCAACCCATTGAGTGATGTAGGGATTAATGCACAGCTTAGTAAGTTTATCTATGATTCCAGAGTGGGAGATGGTGTCAAAGGCCATGGTGAGGTCCAGATAGGCTGTGTGGACCACCTTACCCTTGTCCATGGCTCTGGAGACTGATTTGAAGAAGTCACTCAAGTTCAGGAGACAAGATTGCCCCTTCACGAACCCAAACTGCATGGGGTCCAGTGTTTGAAGGTTGGCAATGTCTTAAAGTTCTTTGATAATATGTTCCATGGCCTTGCAGATCAGGCTCATTAGACTGATGGGGTGGTACTTCCCGGGATCCAAGGTGGATCCCTCCTTCTGGAGTAGGATAACTATAGCTGTGCGCCACTCAGTTGGCACGAAGCCTGAGGTGAGGCTATGATTAAACATGACACTTAGGTGAGGTGCCAGTTCATTTTGTAGTTCATGTAGCACACAGCTTGTGATGTCGTCTGGTCCCATGGATGCCGTATTCTTAGCTTTGGAGAGTGCATTTTTTACCTGTGTGACCATTATTACCAGAATTTGGCAATCTTTCGTTATTGAGATAGGCCCTTTAGGGGGTGAGAGGGGGCTGAAGTTTGCACTGAATTGATCTGCCAGGATTTTGGCAATATCCTTGGGATCAGTATATTTAATGCCATTCTGCTATAGCTCAGAGCAGATCTGAGCATTGCCATTTAGATTCTTGACATAGCTATAGAAAGCCGTGTGGCTGTCTTTGGAATCTTTGGCAATTTTATTTTCAAAACTAGCTTTGGAGGATTTTATGAGGGATCTCAGCTTCTTACTGAGGCTGGTGGGATTTTCCTCTTTTCTGCAACAGTTTCTTCCTTTTGTTGTAAAGTTTGTTTATGGCAAGGGACCACCAGATTGGCTTCATTTTTTTAATGACAGCATCTTGGTTCTATTGGGGGTGGCACGATTCATGCATGAGTGGATATGCTCATACAGTGCCTTAGTGTAGGATTCAGCAGTCAAACTTTCAGTTCCCATATGCATGGGTGTCATGAAGTTTGTCACTTCTGACTTGAGTAGCATGTAGTTGGCTTTGGAGAAGTTTTTTTATAGAGGTTTCCTTACTGGGGAGTGGGGGTGGGATGTGGATGCCAAGGGCGATTATCTTATGGTCAGACCTGACCAATAAAGGGGTGACAATAGGTGTGGAGCATCGATTTCTCATGTTGGTAATGACCAGGTCTAGGATATTGGAGCCCCTGGTGGGACTACGGATTAGTTGATCCAGGGGGTTGGAATTTATGAATTCCAAGAACCGTTGGGCAAAGGTGTTAGTACACTAGTAGTTTTCCCAGTTAATGGCAGGGTAGTTAAAATCACCTGGTATTAGGGTGTTTGGTTGTAGCTTAATATTTTCCAGTATGTTTAGAAAGGTGTAGTGAGAATTTTGGGGCATGGTGGGGGATCTGTAGCAAGCTACAATTTGGATTAGAGTCTTACCTAATCTTAGTTGCACCTGGAAAATTTCAGACACATTGTGTTGGGCAACTAGCCAGGTGTTGTGAATATACTTGGTGAATATGCACACTCCTCCACCTTTAGTGTTTCGGTCCTGGTTTGGTGGCCGAAAAGTGGTAAGAGTTGTAGTCTGGTATTGCAGGGGTGCTCTCTGGAGCCTTGAACCAGGTCTCAGTTACTGCACAGATATCGATGTTCTCCATTTTTAGCAGTGCCTCGAGAGAGTGCATTTTGAGATTTAGACTTCTACCATTGAGTAGCAGTACCTTCAGATTTTGCATGCTTGTATCCACTGAAATACGGTAGCCACAAACACATCTCCTACAGATACAAATTATGCAGTGAAAATTTGCTCTACTGTGATAAGTAGTCAGATCCCGTTACGTCCTTTTTAAGATTCTGTGCTCCTAAGAAATTATCCAAATCCAGTTCTCTTCCTTGCCAGAGACACTGAATGTCTTGGAACAAAAAAGTATCATGCATCTTTATAATAGATTTTTTTCACCTATTAATTTCTAATCTGAAACTATCAAGCAATACACATTCACTGCAAAATCTGTTCCTTCAATTTTCATGTTGGAGTACATTCCAGAGATAAAATGAGGAAGCCTTTGGCAAATTCTGCCATCATCATAGGGAGGTACTTTCAGATCTTTGGGAGCAATACTTGGAAGGGGGGAATCATAAAAGTTGTGGTCTATTTTTAAGGTACTCAGAATAATGCCACTATAGGCCAAATGACTAAAGACATTACGATTTAAATAAATCCTCACAACAGACCTTATAAAGTTTGTTATATCACTGATAAGTTCATCCATTGTCTGTAATTCATGACTTATAAAATGTTTATCATCTGCCCTTGACTATTTTCTTTTGTGTGTTTGAAGAGCAAATTAATTCCATAAAATATACAGGAATAATGTCAGGTTCCCAAAATTCCCATATATGGTAATGGTAAAAGGATATCAACTTGATGTCAAACAGCACACAGATGTTGTGAAATATGACATTTGTAAACATTCCTTCCTGGTGCAACCAAGTTAATTGGAGGGGTGTTATTCTTTATTTAATTATCAGTGCTTCTTGAAGGTCAGAATGTGTGTGTGTGTGTGTGTGTGTGTGTGTGTGTGTGTGTGTGTGTGTGTGTGTGTGTGTGTGTGTGTGTGTGTGTGTGTGTGTGTGTGTGTATGTGTGTGTGTGTGTGTGTGTAGATTTCCTCATGGATAGTGGATCTTCCAAATGTAATACCTTGGTGATGATATGAAGTACAAGCCTGAAATAGTGGTACTTTATGGTGACCCATCTTATAAATCTAGATTGCTGGTGCCAGGGAAATCAGGCACTTAGAAATTTTGAATCGGCATGAAAGGGAGCATGACAGGTCACTGAAAGTTGTTTCGTTAATGTAAAATAATTAAAGTAAGTTTGCTGAAATTACATTTGGTGTGAGTAGAGTTTGCCTGTTTCTCCACTATGTAAACCTAATGTTGGTATATATATATATATATATATATATATATATATATCTATGTATGTATATACATATACATACATACACACATATAAGTTTAGGGGATGTAGGAAGGTATCACCTACACAGGGAGTGCAGGAGGCTTACTTCCCTCCAAAGAAAGAAAAGCTTCCTCAGGATGCTTGTTGAAGGCAGTTTTAGTCTGCATTTTTTAATGTTTTTACATTCACTGAAACTGCCTTCAGTGAGTCAACATGTGGCCAGCACAACGGTAGTATGGGGTATTTAAGGAGTGCAGAGATATGATAATTGTTTAAAAACTGATATAAAGTGGTACAGTGTGGTAGGTTTTAATATACTAATAGTATCTTAATCTATAAGAAATATTTCATGATATAGTGATACGATAATCAGCTTGCCCCCATGAATCTGTATTAAACAGCTGCTTCATGTGAACAACAACTAACATCCACAATTTAAGTATAAAACTGTTACAGCAAATGTGTATACAAAGTGAATACAAAAGCACATGAATATAAAACAGTACTAATTTTGCAAAAGCAACACAGAGCGAAAGACCTCTCTGCTCTTAACTTAACATTCTTTTTACACCGTCCCAGCTACGTTGGTGCTTACATCTGCTTTGTCCTGCAGCCACCGATATGCACTATTTTCCTCTTTCTTGTAAGTGGCCAGTTATCCTACTCATCCTTTATTGTCTACTAGATTCATGCTGAAAGTCTTGGGGACCAGAACTGCAATCCTCAGAAAAGCAGGACTGTATGTGTGAATATGGGAAACATACCCCACATACATGGTTTTGATTCCTGACAGTACTGCCCCTGCCCTGTAGCACAGAGATCTCAAATTTAGTACATATGAAATGTGGAGGTGGAGGTGTGAGGGATGCATCTGCTATGTCGGGGGATTCAGGACATGTATCTTCCTCTCTCCCGAAACACTGTCATTCTATTATACTGACTTCTAAATTTCACTGCATTTGTATGATAATCATATATTTTTTTAAGTTTCACTATTTATATTTATAGTTTTAACAACAGGAGAACCTGGTTTGCCAACATCAGCATGTATAGCTGTAGAATTGGATGGATATAACTGCTAAATGACAAACTCAGAAGTAAATTATTGAACTACTCAGTGGTTGTAAATAGAAGTTAATTATTAAAGCTAGAAAACTTTCCTTTAGCTTTCCCATATATTATATGCACATAATGCTAGTTCATATCCCAGCAGTAAGTATTTACTTTTGGCTTCTTCCTATGTTACTTCACATGGAATTTAAATAATACATGAATGTAGTATCATTATTATGATAATGTTGTTATATTCAAAAATCTGATTTACCAGACTGCTATAAATATTAGATGCTTAGAAATATTTAAGCCTGACTTAAGAAAATTATAACTTAATGAACCTGTTTTGCCGGAAGCTACTCATTAACAAGAATTTCTTCCCCTATGAACATTCAGCTATCTTCACATTTACCTGTACAAGCAAACCAGGAGAAACATAGAATACAGATTTGTATGCTGATTAGTCAATGGTAATTACTTTAAAAGTGTACTTCTTGAACAATTGTAGATAGTTAAATAAAAATAAAAAAAATCAGTCTGATAAACTGATTGATTAGTTGATAAAAAAGTACCAAACCAATAACTAAAACCAGCTAAAGAGCTGGGCACTGGCTGAAGACAATATGGTATATGAATGTAATTTGTTACAAATTTTTTCAACATTTTAATTAAGTGTTTTCATCCATAATACAGTCTTCCTCAGAACAAATTAATCACAAACAGCTACTCTTTTTATAATAAAAACTTATATCACCTGACACATCACATGATTATCTTTCAAACACAATTACAGTGATTTCGACTGGTCACACAACACATATAAATATCTGAATACAAATATAAATACAGATGCTTACTATTGTTATATTTATTGAGTGTTCTAGTTGCCTTAAAACAAATTTATAGTGTACTGTAGTATTTAACCCAGGGCAAAAGGTATATTTAGCAATATTTGACATATGACCTCTATGTACTATAATTTTTCCAATTGTAATAAAAGAGGACAAGATCTACAACATAAAATAAAAACTTTTTAAAACCTGAATATTCTACACTGAGTGTTTGCCTAAGTTGTTATCTTGATACTTTACCTTCACCTCTTAATGATGTTCATATATATATATATATATATATATATATATATATATATATATACTTTTTTAATTCTCTCTTGGTCTTACCAACATAAAATGCTTCGCAAGTTAAACATTTTGCTACATAAACTAAAAAAGTAAACCTTCAAGTAAAATAACCAGGAATTTCATAAATTCTATTACTTCCTTACCAACAAAAACTGGGACTCTCAGACACATACCTACACACCGAACAATCAAGGCACTTAAACGTGTCTCTTTTTCTTACCAGACTTCTGATACATTTCTTTCCAAAATATGTCTTTACACTCCTGCCTATTTTATTATTAAAAATAGGTTTACTTCAAAATTGTTAATAACCTTTTTTATATTAGTACTATACAAACGAAAAAAAAAAATAAAGGCATGGAAATTGCCCTGTATTTTGTTGTATTGGCCTTATCACTATTTCCAACTATTTTTCACTGACATTTCTTATTGTTTCTTCTAGATATCCCCCTTAATAAATTTAGCATGTAAAGTTTGTAAAAAAAATTTGAATTTTTCACATCAGTCATTAGATGTTTTGTTCTAACTGCCCTTTCACAAGACTGTCTTTTAAATAAGTCAGGTGCATGCTTTGATAATGTAAATTTGTATTACTATCTGAATTTTTATAACTAACTGTGCTGAAAAGTTTATTTTTGCCTTCCTTCTTGCATACTTCCACAGCTAAAAAATATATATTTTAAAGCTGTCTTTCTTTCAGATAAAACTTAAAAAAGAGAAACAGTGATTTATTCTCAAAAGAAAATCATTTAATTGTTGTTTACGTTACTTCCAAATGAAAAATATATTATAAATGAATAAAAGACAAATGTAAATATTTTCATAGCCCCTTTTTTAAATCTGAATTTCTTAAAAAGCCAGGATAAGATTTGTGTGAATTGGTATCATTTATGCACCCATAGCCACACGCCTTTCTGATGATAATAATTTCCTTAAAAAAAAATTATTGTTCAAGACATAATCAATAAAATCATGAAGATACTATCCTCTTCTACTGTGCATTCTGTACTTTTGTTTAACATAATAGCCAGCAATTCTACACCTGCATCAATCACATGGTATTACTGTTTATAGACATAATGAACATCACCTGTGAACAGAAAATTGCTTTCCCTTACTCTTATGTTTATAACTTTCTCTAACAAGTCAGACAAATTCTGTATGAAATATGATGTGTCTTTCATGATTTTATACAATACTGTGTCTATAAACTTCAACACTACCACTAGTTTTGAACCGGGGGAAGGAATTATTGGTTTAAAAGGAGGTTGTTCAGTACTTTTATATATTTTTGGGATTCCAAAAAAATTACCTGTGCTTGTCTGAGTGGTGTGAAAATGCTAATGCATGTTGTCTGTTAGCTCACTCATGCCAATAGCTCCTTATGGTGTCTAGATTTTTTTTTTTTAAAGCTGGCTTCTTTAACTATGTGACTTATCAGTTATTAATAAGCAATATTTGAAAGGGCAAGGATTTATTAACAGAGTGGTACTAAGACTGTTAATCTAGAATGTACCACAGTGGAAAAGTTAATCACTGTTTACCACATATTATTCATATTTTCATATTTATTATATTTTCATAACTGAGCGACTTACATACTGTTGAGGTATATGGTGTAAAATATTATGCTGAGAGACAGCAATAAAACATTGCCAATGTCCTTTATGTCACACTTTACTTGAGGTGTTGCTAGTTGTTTTATGAAAACAAGTAATATTTCCATATGTACTTAATATTTCAAAAGCCAAGTGACTTACAAACTGCATTATGGCATCAGATGAAACCTTCAATGTTGTTCAAGAAAACTGTCTTTGATATTTGCACTTTAAGTTGCACATATTGAAAGTTATTCAGTTTTAGTTACATTGCTGATTATATAATTAAACATATGTTTTCTTATTTCTGTAAATAGCTACACAAAATGAATTGCCTTATATGACATTAAAGCTTATGACTGATTAACCAATGCATTCTAACAATATATGTCTATGTTGCACATTTTCCAAGATATGAAATATAGTTTATGAAAATTTAGCAAAAAATACACTTATAGGTTTATGTGAATTAATGATATATTATAGTGCTTATGGAAAGACTATGAATTCACTGACTATTATCACACCAAAGAACACTTTGTACTGAAAACATTGCTATTTGTAGAGTTTTACTAGCTTTTATTGTTTACAAAATATGCACTTTTGTTAATCTTATACTTTTGACGTTGTTTTTTCAAAAAAATGCTGTGGAATGCTAGATGTGTGTAGGCTGCAAGATGTGTGACATTCCGCACCTCATAGTTGTTAATGAGTTAGGACACCTTTTGAATAAACGTAACCAAACATCTATATATCTATAAGCTTCCTTAATCTCAATTTTGTAAATGTTCTCATAAAATAATCTCTGAGTAAAACATTCTTTTTATATTTGTCACTGTTGATTATGACTGCAGATACTCTTGCTCTGCTTTCATTATTCTAATACTTTTATCCCTGGACAGTTCATACAAACTTTTTCTCTCATTTTGATTAAAATTATAATTTTTTTTTTACATTTTCCGTTTCTTAAAACTGATTTAATGCCCTTTTCAGAACAGTCTTTAAGAACTTTAAGAATAGGATATAGAGATGGAGCAAGACTGCTGGGAAACACAAATTAGTCTTTTATCAGATATAGAGTTTCCTTTGAGCATCAGTTTTAAATTCAGTTTTCTAATATAACCTTGTAAGTGTGTAATAATTTTTACTGAATCAGTTCTGGCTGCTGTAATGAAGGAGAATACTTTTTGCAACACAGTGATTTCTCCTTATAGTTCATAGGTTCATAGGTTCATAGGTTCATACTAGGCTATCTGCCCAAGGGCATTTATAAGCCTAGCCCATAGTTATGTGGCTTTCGCCACCCCTTTAGTTTGAATAAAAACTATGCCTATCATTTTTCTGTGCCTCTGTCAAGCAGTGACACTGAAGTAATCCCTGGGGTATATCTGCGATCTCCCATCCATTGGTCAAGATTCCTCTTGAACAAGGCCAGCGAGGTGCTCTGCCTCACATGTACCGGGATTTTGTTCCACAGCATAGGGAGTCTCTGGGTGATGAATCTGTCCCTCCAGCACATTCTATTTATAACCGTGTCAAGGTTTAAGTCTCCTGCCCTTGTGGTTCTGATGGATCTAGATTTTTTGAGGTGAAGCATATTCATCAAATCAGGGTTTGACATGGCCTTATATGTCAGGCACAGGTCACCTCTGAGCAAGCGGTATGAGACTGAATAGAGCTGGAGTTCTTTCAGTCGGGCAGCATAAGACATATTTTTGAGACCCTTTATCCTTTTAGTGAGGAACTTTTGGGGCCTTTCAAGCTGCATCAGGTGTCTGGTCAGATACATTCCGAACGGGGCATTGTACTCAATCATAGGTCTAATGAGTGATGAGTACAGGGGGACGATGACCTCCCTTGATCTAGATGTGAATCCCTTCATGATCAGGTGGGTGATATAGAAGGTTTTCCTAACTACTTTAGCAACATGAGTGTCAAGCGAAGGCTACTGTCAACTTGGGTCCCCAGATCCCTGATGACTTTTTCTGTGCTCAGTGGATTGCCACCTATATGGTAGCTAGGGGTAACCTTGTTTTTCCCGAAGGGTATGACTATGCATTTTTTGGCATTTAACTTCAGGCCATGGCTCTGGCACCAGTTATCCATTTCTGTGAGGCCCTTCTGGAGGATATCTGTGTCAGATGTGTTTTCGACTATGGCGCCAGTTTGCAGTCATCTGCAAACTTTGTCAGCCATAACCCTCCTATGTTTGCTTGTACTTCAGAAAAGTAGATGCCGAACAAGAGTGGACCCAGGACTGAGCCCTGTGGGACACCACTTGTGACAGGCTTTGAGTCTGACATGGCTCCAGCAACTCTGACCCTGTGGGTTCTGTCACTTAGCCAGTTTGCAACCCATCTTGTGATGTATGGGTTTACATTCAAGCTGATGAGTATTTCGATGATACCTGAGTGGGGTATTGTGTGAAGGCCTTTGCCAGGTCGAGGTAGGCTGTATGGACTGCCTTTCCCTCATCAATGGCCTTGGTGACTGTCTTGGAAAAGTCAACCAAGTTTAAGAGGCAGGATCTGCCTTTGACAAAGCCAAACTGGGTTGGATCCAAAGTCTGCAAGTTCCCTATGTCTTTATTTATGAGTTCCATTATGATCCTCTCCATGGCTTTGCAGATAAGGCTTGTCAAGCTAATGGGGCGGTAATTTCCAGGGTCTGTGGAGGCACCGCCCTTATGAAGTGGGACCACAGTCGCCGTGCGCCACTCCTTGGGTACGTATCCTGAGGTGAGGCTAAGATTAAACAGCTGTCCTAACTGTGGGTTTAATTCCTCGTTGAGTTCATGAAGCACACAGCCGGGGCACCATCCGGTCCCATGGATGCTGTGTTTTTGCCTTAGTGAGGGCAGTTCTCACCTGGGCGTTGGAGATGCTTGGGGGCTACAATCCTCTGGAATAGATATCTCTCCTTTTGGGGGAGGGGAGAAGTTTGCACTGAACCTGTCAGCCAGTATGTTAGCAATGTGTGTAGGTTCAGTAATTTTCACATCATTTTGAACTAATTCTGAGCATATCTGGGAGTTTCCTCCTAGGTTTCTAACATAGCTAAAGAAGGCCTTATGATTGTCTTTAGAGTCCTTGGCGATTTTTCTCTCAAAATTTGCCTTGGATGATTTTATGAGAGCTCTTAGTTTTTACTTATAATGATCAAAGGTGTCTTACCTTTCAAGGATTTTGCTCTATCTTGTAGTAGCTTCCTCCTTTTGTTGTGGAGCTTGTTTATGGCTGGGGTCCACCAGACTGGACGCTTGCCTTTGGTACAGAGAGTCTTAGTTTTGTTTGGGATTGCCTGATCCATGCAGTCCTGTAGGTGCTGGTAGAAGGCATTTGTAAGTGATTCAGCAGTTTGAGTAATGTTTACCACTGGCTCAGGGGCCTTAAAGGAGACCACACTAGTTTTTAGAAGTGTGAAATCGGCATTTGAGAAGTTTTTCACTGTGGTCTTTTTTGTTTCAGGTGGGGGCGGGATGAGGACCTCCAGCGAGATTAGTTTATGATCTGATCTCACCAGTGAGGGTATACTTCGGTGTTGAACATTTTGATCCCATGTTCGTGATGATGAGATCAAGTATGTTTTCTCCTCTTGTGGGGATGGTGACTAGTTGTTCCATGGCATTTGAGTTTATGAACTCCAGGAATCTTTGGGTTAGAGTGTTCGGGCTTGAGTAGTGTTCCCAGTCTATATTAGGGTACTTGAAGTCACCTAGTATGATGGTGTTTGGAGATACATTTATCCCCTCCAATGTTTTCAGGAAGGCCATGTGAGTTTCCTGAGTTTGAGAGGGTGGCCTGTAACATGCTACAAATTGCAGAGCAGTCTTGCCTATGGTTAATTGCACCTGGATGGTCTCCGATGCATCGTGCATTGCCACCAACCTTGAGGTGTGGGTGTCCTTTATGAATATGGACACCCCCCCTCCTTTCTTGGTGTTGTCCGGAGTTTGGGGCGGGCATGATATGAGGTGAAACCTGTTAGTGCTGGGGTGCTCTCAGGAGTCTTGAACCAGGTTTCTGTCACAGCACAGACATTGATGTTCTCCATATTGAGAAGGGCCTCGAGTGCGTGCATCTTGAGATTGAGACTTCTGGCATTGAGCAGCATTACCCTTAGTTTTTTTCCTTTTTGGTGTTCTAGGGTGGTAGGGTTAGAATTTGAGCCTTGCCTAAAAAAGGCACTATGGGGGTGGCAAGAGCCTTTGCCAATATCCGGAAGCCCAGGGGTGACAGGTGCAAGCCGTCCCTTGCGAAGCAGCGTGGCTTGTCCAGCATGTCATCCCAGGCAGACAGACATTGGATCCCCTTTGAATGACACCAGAATTTAAGCCAATTATTAAAGCTGATCATCTTATCACTGTATTGTGGCATCATTCTAGGTGAAGGTAGGATACTGCTCAAGGTCAGGGTCATACCTGCCTGGGCTACATAATCAGAGAGCTCCTCGATGTCCCTTTTCATGTAGTCCAAGGAGTGCGTCTCAGGTCGTTGACACCAGCGTGGACAATGACTGAGTCGTACTTGTACCTGCTGTTGAGAGACCTGAGTGCTTGCGTTATGTGGTGGATTCTAGCGCCCGACAGGCAGCTTACTGTGACCTTCTCCTTACTCAGTCTGGTGAGCGGGACGTCAGTGTGTCTGACTATGGAATCACCAATGACAAGTGTGTCTGGCATTTTGTTTGGCCTTAAGGGCTGTGGCTGTTTGACACTCTGACTGTGTGGTCTATGTGTTGCATGTGTTGGGTCGTGAGGTGGTAGTTGTTTGGGTGTCTGCTTTGGTGGCCTCTACTGTTTTGGTAAATTTTTGATCAGAGCCTCCGAGTATGTCTTTGTGTGAGTATGTGTATGATTTGAAGTTGTGATGGTGCCATGTGTGACTGGGTATGTATTGTGTGTGGTTACCTTCTCCTTCTTTCTGGTCTTGCCAGTCCTATGTTGAGAGAGCTCAGCCTCCAGTTTGGCCGTATAGTTGCATCTCTCGCATGTATTTGTGTTTTGTGGGAGAAGGAGAGGATTGTCTCTTAAAAAGTTATTTGTTGCTTAATTTTACCTGTAGGCTAACACACTCAAGTGTGCTAGCTGCTTAAAAGCATTTATAGCATTTACTGTCTGTTTTTTTCCTTGTCTCTGTAAAAAAAAAAAAAAAAAAAAAAATCTCTTGTTTTCCCACCTTACTGAACTAGAGTAGTCCAGTTTCAGAGTTGCTGATCCCTGGGCTTTGTTTTTAGTTCCTGTTACTGATCCATTGCCTTATTAGGAAGGAGGGAAGTTTCTTTGCTTACCAGTGGGAGTGGGAAGCACTGAGCAGCCTTTTTGTCCGAATTGGTGAAGTTTCAGCCAGAAACTAGTAGTCTATTGGTCGTTTTGGGCCAGTTCCTAGCTCCTTTCAGCCCCCTGCTATAAAACACGCTAAACACGCATTTTCCAGCTTGTACCAACTCAGCACAGATCCTTGTGGTGGCCTGCAGAGTGATCCAAGCAGCAGAGAGCTAAAAGAGTGACTTTCTACCAGATATAAGTATTTTTGTGGCTTTCCCACTGTTATTAAGCTAGCGACTGCATTTCGCCTGTTTTACTGCTACTTTAAGTGATTTCTGCATTTTACACTGTTTATTGCACTTTAAGTTACTAATTGTTGCAAATTGTTTCTGTAGGCTACACACTAAAGTCGCTAGCCGATTTACAGCATTTATAGCATTTACTGTCTGTTTTTTCCTTATCTCTGTAATAAAACAAAAAATCTCTTGTTTTCCCGCCTTACTGAACTAGAGTAGTCCAGTTTCAGAGTTGCTGATCCCTGGGCTTTGTTTTTAGTTCCTGTTACTGATCCATAGCCTTATTAGGAAGGAGGGAAGTTTCTTTGCTTACCAGTGGGAGTGGGAAGCACTGAGCGGCCTTTTTGCCCGATTTGGTGAAGTTTCAGCCAAAAACTAGTAGTCCATTGGTCGTTTTGGGCCAATTCCTAGCTCCCTTCAGCCCCCTGCTATAAAACACGCTAAACTGTACTGCTGATCTAACCAGCATATCCTACAACTGAAAAGTTCATCTCTACTTGATTCCCAAGTAGACTATTCTCTATCTGTAAAGCCTAGCACTTACTCCTACAGTACTTGCACCTTGATAAAGCACTCTTATTATAGATAGTACCCCACCAGCCTAAAACCCACTTTCCCCGGAGTCCTTTGAAAGTCTCTTTATCTATTACTTCTAGTATGTCGAGGGATCAGTTGCTAGTGTCCTCTCCAGCTCAACTGGTGAACCTGGGAATTGAAGCAATGTTACAATTGCCTTATGTACACAGACTATAGTAAATTGTAAAATTAAGTGTTATTTCCTCCATTTGTGTTATTGCATATTTGCTTTACTCTGTGGTTGTTTTCTGCTCATCTGAGTAACGGGAGGTTAATGTACTACATGTGCCCTAGTTCTGGTGTATTACGGCTTCTCTGCTTGGTAAATAGCCATGGCTCATTGAACTCTTCTTGTTTAATTGACCTTGTTTTTTGAGCTACATCATCTTTTTTCTTTCTTTTTTTGGGGTGGGGGGGTGGGGTGGGGTAGCTAAACTGTTGGCTCTCCTTGGTAATTTTTTTTTTAAATTCATAGGATCATAGGACCATAGGAGGTTACTAGGCTAATGGCCCTGGGTCCCTTACAAGTCTAGCCAAGAGTTTATCCCCAAAAAGGAAACCTCAATCAGCAGCTGTCACCCCTGTCTGTGAGGGGATACAGGTGGAACCCCTGGGACAAATTTGTGGTTACCCATCCACTCATCAAGGTTGCACTTGAAGAGGCTTAGTGATGTACTTTGTTTGACGTGTGTAAGGAGTCTATTCCAGAGACAGGGCAGCCTCTGAGAGACAAAATTGTCTCTCCAGCAGGTTTTGTTAATGTCACATATTAGATATAAGCCTTTTGATCAGGTAATGCGTGAGGAGTTATACTTATGGATATGGACCATCTCTAGTAGAGCAGGGTCTGAGATTGTCTTGTAGGCAAGACACAGATCACCTCTGAGCATCTGTATGATACTGAGTAGAGTGGTAGTGATTTGAGCCTGTCCACATAGAGCAGGTGTTGGAGCCCATGGATTCTCTTTGTGAGGTATTTATTTGGCTTTTCCAGTTGATGCAGGTGTTTGGACAGATACATATCAAACGGGATGTTGTACACAATTATTGGCCTAATGAGGGAGCAGTACACAGAGGTAATACTCTCACCAACCTCGGAAGTGTCTTGCGATACTACTTCCTGTTTATAGACCTTTTAAAGGTGGAAGTATTTCTGTTGTGCTGTCTTCTACCTCTTTCTGCTTTCTTTTCCTTTATTTCTGTTTCAGGTCCTTGCTGAAATTCTAAATTTTAGAAACAAGTCTTGTCTCTATATCTTATTCTGTGGTTGTTAAAGACAGGATGTTAAAGACTCCCAGTACCTATTTGTTCAGCTTATCCTTCTACTCACTGCTAAGCTTCTTTTCTAAATTAATGACTGCCATACCTATGCTTTCACAAATGGCATCTTATTCCTTTTCCAATTCAACATGGTAATGGTCACTGGGTTTGCTGTTGACTCTGAAACCCTTTGGTACGCTTTTAATTTTTAAACAAAACTCAAAAAAAATGCTACATCCCATCATAATCTCTTTAATTTTAACAACAATGCCTTCACATCTTTAAACATCTAGTCCTTATTTAAAATATTTTTTGGAGTATCATCCAGAACCTCTATACTAGTCTATTTCCAATGGAAAATTCTGGTGGATGTAGCATCTTTTTTATCATTGTAGATTAGTTGTTTGAAACAAATCAAGATAACACCATAGGCAAACAACCAATGGAGTGTTCACTTTTTAAAATGTTTTTATTTTTGCTGTAGATCATGTCCCTATTGATTACAGTGGTGACTAAGAGGAAGAAGTAGAGTACATTAGAGTATGTTAGGCAGCAAATATTGCTAAATGCACATATTTTCCTAGGTAAAAAGCTACAGTAAACTATAGAGTTGTTTTAAGGAAAATAGGAGAGTTGATAAATGTAAACAATAGGTAGTATCTGTATTTACATTTGTATTCATATATTCAAATTTGTTCTGTGATCAATCAAAATGACAGTCATTTTTAATTTATTCATGTGATGTGTCGGGTGGCATGAAATTTCAGCATAAAAAAGTAGTTTTTTATGATTAATTTATTCTGAAGAAGATTGTATTAAGTTTGAAAGCACAATTAAAAGGTTGAGATAATTTGGGACAAATTGCATCCATGTGCCATTTTGTGCTCAGCCAGTTTACATTTAATTAGTTGGTTTTTAGTTGTTGGCTTGGTTCATTTTACCAACTAAAGTATCAGTTTATCAAGTTTTTAATTTTAAGAAGCTTTGTGATAAAGCTTTTTTTTCCTGGAAGATGAATGGTTATGATGAATTAAATGATTTAACCACAGACTCAGAGGGGAAATAGTTATTGCACATCCAAGAGAGGAATTAAACAAGACGTTATTGTAATTTTCATATCGTCAGTTATCAAACAACTGGTCTGCAATAATAAAAAAATGAGATGCCATTTGTGAAAACATAGCTATGACATTCATTAATTTTTAAGGAAGTATAGCAGTACACAGAAGGGTAAGGTCAGCAAATGGGTAGTGAGACTCTGGGACATACATTCTTTAACAAACACAAAATTAGATATATAGACAAGAATTGTTTCTATTAGCAATATCTTGAACAAGGAACTTAAACAGAAAAAGGAAAGTAAAGAGGAAAGAAACAAAAGATAATACAACAACAAAATAATTCCAACTTAAAAAGATCTTCAAAAAGGAGATGGCGATTTAACCTCCTTGGTACATTTTGTACAATTTTTGACCAACACAACCTCATTTCTGAAGTTTGAAGTGACATCTTCTAGTATGGAGATAGAATTCTTGGATGTTAAGTTAATGTTAGATGACACAGGAAGCATCAATACTAGAATGTATAGGACACCTGTATAGCACAATCATTTACTACACAATACTAACAGCCATCCCAGGCATGTTCTTGACAACACAGTGACTAACCAACTAACTCGAGTGTCCAAGCTCTGCACAAGGGATGAGGATTATAGGGAGGAGCAAATTAAACTTATCAATGACTTTAATAAGAGAGGATACAAAGTCAAAGAGACACAAACCAATGAAGCAATTACCTTGGAACTACGCTCTCAGAGGGGAAGACCCTATTTTTCAGACTAAGGTGAAACAGTTAAGATCCAGCAAAAGGAGGTAAAGTCCAATCTGAGATGCCAGTTGACATATAGTACTGATAATTTTGCTATTCATAATACCATCAGAAAAATTTGGCCAGTGCTAATATCTGACAATAAACTTAGGGAAATTGTTGGAGATCAACCCAGCTTTTCTTTTAAGAACAGGAAAAACTTAAAATGACTATTATGTTATAAAACAAAAACTGAAGCTATTTCTGAAGACAGGAGTTTTCAGATGAACAGGAGAGTTGGTACATTCAGATGTGGTAGTTGCAAGGCATGCTGTCATATAAACATTATGAATACTTTTACACATCCCCTAACTAAGAGGAACTATAATTTAAAAGGATTTGAAACTGTCGGAGTAAGAACATTATCTATGTGGCAACCTGCAGTCATTGCAAGGCATACTACATAGGGGAAAACTAATCAAATTCTCAAGGAACTTACCGTAAAGTACTTGTCTGACATAAGAAAAAAAGTTACCAGCAATGCACTTTATATGCATATTAGTATAAATGACAGTCATTCTTTCAAGTTCATGGCACTAACTAGGCTTCATAAAACACCAAGAGGTGGGGATTTAGTAAACTGAACAGAAATTGAAGAGATGAAGTGGATAATGGATTTGCAATCAAATCAGTCACCAGGTCTGAATGCATTTGTCCCTTTAAAACCTGCACTAAAAAGGAAAGCTTTTTAGCACTGAAAATGACATAATTAAAAGAGTGTGTATGTTTCTATGGTTACTAAATGCATCTAAGTGAGTGAACACTAGGAAATGAAGGGATTTAAGAGGAATTTTCACTGGCAAACATTTAGGATTTGAAAAAGGTATTATACCAAAAATGCTTATCCGGTTTATGAGCCAGTGTGTTTATTTTATCTTATCATCGTATATTTTATTAAAGTTTTCAAGTTTCAAGTGTTTTTAAGCAGAATTGATAGCAGAACCATTTGTTTTTGGAGGAGGAAGTCTCACAAGACATTTCCAGGGTTGGTGAGAGTGACAAGCGAGAAGTTGATGGTGAACAGTGGGAGTTTCCATAACTGAATTCAGAATTTCTTTTTACCAAGGAGACCCAACAGGATAGACAAACAAACAAACAAACAAACAAAAAAGATGATGTAAGTAAAAAATGATGTCAAATAAACAACAGCAGAATTCAACAGGTTGTGGATATCTACCAAGTGGAGAAACTGTAATACACCAGAACTTGGGCACAGGTAGTACAACAACCTCCTGTTACTCAGGTGGACAGAAAACCACCATGGAACAAAGCAAATATGCAACAACACAATTGGATTTAATACCTCTTAATTTTAAAATATTAAATTTGGCCATTGAGATTTTATGAGAAGGAGAAATTAGTGTATTGCAAAAAGGACTCATTTGTTTCAGCAATCAGAGGTGAGTTAGTAAAAACTATTATAGACTTAAAAAGTTACATCAGAAAATTAATTTAAATCTGTTACTCAAGGGAAATGCTATATCTGATAAAAGTGACTTTGTGCTTCCTAGTATTTTTATTCCACCTCTATATCCCATTTTCAAAGCATTTGAAGACTGTTATGAAAACGGCATTAGATCATTTTTAACAAATATGCAATGTTAACGTATTATGATTTTAATCAAAATGAGAGAAAATGTTTAGATGAACTCTCCATGGATAAAAGCATTTGAATTATGAAAAAAAAAGATACGAGGGATCTATGGTCATAATGAATAGTGATGGGTATAAAAAGAGCATGCAAGATTTATTAGGAGACAACACATTTTATGAGAAGATTATCAAAAGTGAGATTAAGAATGCTTATAGCTGTAGATATGACAGTTATTCGGAAGGTGTCATTATAAGCAGCATGTAGCAGTATTTTCACATCCCTCAGCCAAACACAGGTATTTTTTTTGGAATACCAAAAATACATAAAAGTACTGAACAACCTCCATTTAGACCAACAATTTCTTCCCCTGCTTTGAAAACTAGAGGCAGTGTTAAAATTTATAGAGATCATTTTTTAAAATTTTAAAAGACAAATATTTTTACGAGTCATTTGACTTGTTAGAGAAAATTAGAAATGTAACAGTGAGACCTTGGTCACAGTTGATGTTTGATCTTTAAATACGGCAATACCACATAATACATATATAGAATGGGTGATTTTTATGTTAAACAAAAGTGCAGAATACACAGTAGGAGAAGTTAGACTGCTCATGGAATGTATTGATTATGTTATGAGCAATAATTTCTCTTCTTTTGAAAGAAATTATTATCATCATAAAAAGGGTGTTGCTATCGGTGTACAAATGGCACCACATTATACTAATCTTATCATGGCTTTTTGGAAAATACAGATTTTAGAAAAAAAAATGGTCTGAAATTATTTGTATTTATTTTCAACTTATTGATGATATATTTTTCATTTGGCAGGAATGTGAACAAGAATTCAATGATTTTTTTGAGAGAATAAATTAGAGTCTCTTTTTTAAGGTTCACCAGTCAGAAAGACAGACTGAAAATATGTTTTTAGATGTGGAAATATATGTGAAAGAAGGTGAAAAACTTTCAGCACAACTAGTTATAAAAACATAGGCATTAATGCAATTTCACATTATCAAACCACGCACCCTACTTATTTAAAACACAATCTTGTGAAAGGGCAGTTTGCTAGAACAAAATGTCTAACAACTGATGTTGAACAATTAGTCATGTTTTACAATCTTTACATGCTAGATTTTTTTAAAAGGGGACATAGGGTTGGGAGGGTGGCCTAATGGTTAAGGTGTTTGCCTTACAAACACAAGGTACAGGGTTTGAATCTCACAGGGGATAATTGGCTAGGCTTAAAATGGCTCACAAGGGCAGTTAGCCTAGTACTAATCTATGAACCTATGAACCTATGACATCCAGAGGAAAGATAAATATTAGTGAAAACATAATTGACAATAGTAATAAGATCATTGCAATGAAAGACTGGATCATTTCCATGGCTTTAGTTTTTTTGTATGAATAGTACAAATATAAAATAGGTTGTTAACAACAACTGGAGAATATTATGTGTAAGTGAAAAAGTAAACAAATTAGTTTGAAGCAAACCTGTTTTTATTAATAAAAAAAAGTAAGAATATAAAAAATATTTTGCAATGAGATGTATACGCAAGTGTGGTTAAAAAATGAGGTGCATGTATGTGGCTTGACTGATATGTAATTATGTGCCTGAGGGTCTCAATTGTAGTTGTGTAGAAAGTGATAGAATATATGGAATTCTGGGTTAGTTTACTTGTAAATCTACTTTTATAGTTTACATAACAAAGGGTTTAACACGTGAAGTATTTTATGTTGGTAAGATGAACAGATAATTAAAAAAGTGTACACAAGAACATCATTATGCAACAAAGGTAAAAAATCAAGATAGTTCCTTAGGCAAACACAATGGAGTCTTCAGATTTTAAAACACTTTTATTTTATGTGGTAGATCATGTCCCGATTAATTACAATGGTGATAGAAAAGAAGTATTATAGCACAGAGAGGTTATATGGCAAATATTGCTAAATGCCATATTTAACCTGGGGTAAATGCACATTAAATTGTAAAGTTGTTTTAAGAAAATATAGGAGACTCAATAAATGTGAGCAATAGGCAGTGTTTGTATTTATATTTGCATTAATATATTTATATTTGTTGTGTGATCAGTTAATCATGTCATGTGTCAGTTGACATGAATTTGTAGTATAAAGAATAGCTGTTTGTGATTAATTTATTCTGAAGAAGACTGTATAATGGTTGCAAGCACTTAATTAAAAAGTTGAGATAATTTGCAGCAAATTGTGTCTGTGTGCCATTTCTTCAGACAGTTTCCAGTTCATTAATTGGTTTTAGTTGTTTGTTGATTTGTAAAATGTTAATGTAGAATTATATGAGTAAAATTAACAAACATTAAAAAAGTACATCTAAGAAGTAAATAAGTTTAACTTGTTAAAACAAATAATCTGATTATGCCCTTTTTGAGCACACTGCATAACTGTGGTAGTTATAAACTGCAGCAAGCAGCAGTAAATGAGGCTTGAAGCTGCTTAATCTATGTTTCATTACTTCACTGATCAAGCAGAATTTACCTTTTGTCACAAACATAAATGATACATTTAAAGGTTTTATGCTTATTTGCAGCACCCCCTGGATGATCAACAGTAAAAAAAAAAACATAGGCTTGAATTTTCTGCCTAGACATGGCTTACATAGCCCTCGATTTAAAACATAATGTTGATGCGTTTATTAACTTTTTGTAATGTCTTTATATTTCTTATTTCCAACAGAGTTTTTTTTAAATGTTTGTGCTTCTAATTTTAGCAATGGATTAAAGGAGGCTGCAGGGTTCTACTACAGGTGCCCACATGCTAGTTGGTCATGGCACACCTGCTTGCTGGCATTTGCTCAAAAATGCAAGTGCTCGAACTTCCACTAACTTGATCTTCTGTAAATACTTATCCCTCTTAACACCCTGTCCTATTATACTATAAATCCCTACCATTACCCAAACCCTAACCATAAAACCTCCTTCCCTCTCGCTAACCCTAAAGCTTCATTTTCACTCAATAAACCTAAAATCCTCCTCCCACTCAATAAACCTAAAACTCCCTTCCTGACCTGTGCTGTAATCCACACTCTTATCCCTTCCTATTCCGTGACCATAGTTGCTAATCTTACTTTGCTCAGATTTAAGCTATTAAATTCTCATATCCATGACTTTGAGATAGTAAGTCTTTTTGTGCCTGGGACCTGATTACTTATATTGGTCTCCTGCTACAATCCTCTTTTAACAGTACCTTAACCTTCCCTTAATCAACTCTAAAAATTATTTACATATACACATTTACTATGAAAATAATGTTGCTTTTATTTGATTTTTTTAATACTTCTTATTTTTAATAGAGGGTTAAGTGAGACAACATACCCCTTAAGTTTGTATTTTCTGAATAGCAGTGCTATAATTCCCAGGAATGTTAAAAGTGTCTCTGAAGAGATGTGAAACACATTGTGGCATCTGATGACTACTATGCTGAAATGGATTTCCATCACCACTACCATTCCATTTTTTGTGCCATTCTTTAATTAACAAAAAAAATAATATTTTTATTAAAGACATAGCTACAAAGCTGACTCTTTTGTCCACAGGTGATGCAACTACAGGGCTGCATGGAAGCATGCACATATATGTGCAGTCATTTATTCATTAGAACTTATGTACAGAGACACATGTTATACATGTGGTGGTGACACTGAGGGAATAAGCTAAGTGTATCATATGAAAAAATATATATGTTTAAGAGTAGATTGTTTTAATAGCATCACAATTAATAATGAGACAGTAAAAGGTAAGATTATATGAGGCACTGCAGGCACCATGTATCATAATGCACAAGGTAACTCCCAAAATGTTCAAAGATACTTTAAGGGAATTGCCGCCCCCTTAATCCCCAAGTGAAAATATTTACTGCTGTGTAACAATTTCACTCAGTTATGTATCTTGCCCACAACTAACAAACTACTAATTAACCCCAAAAAAAACAATGTGATAGTCTTTGACTCAGCCAAGAAACTACCCACTAGCCCTCCTATTCTCTTAACAGATCTTATTAGGAACAGAATGCCTAATGTCAATGAACAAAGGTACCTAGTCCTAATAAATGACCCTATCCCTTCCTTTACCACATATATAGATTTTGTAACAATAACGTCCTTGCTCAGTTAAAACTGTGTTACAAGATCACCCACCTCCTTTCACCAGGTACTCACAGAGCCATTGCTAAAATATATATTTAGACCCAAACTTGAATTTGGCCTTCTTTTTCTTTTTATGCATTCAGTTTGCAAAACACATAGAATATAGACTAGTGAGAATAAATTCTGCAGATTCATTCTATGGCACACTCCTGTCCCTGGATACGCCATTGCAATTTGCTAAAAAAATCCAAATAGAGTTCAGTGCCTCATAGGGCCACCATTCTTTTAAGTATTCTAATTGCAAGGTACTAAAACATGGCCACTGACCCTATTTAACAGCAAAACTTCCTTTACAAGACAACCTTTATGTACTGAGAAGTATAAAGAGCAATAAGTTGTCTATCTAGTATGCTCTTGATTTAAAACTATTGTAGGTGAGACAGCCTTAACTAGACTGGAGCCTGCTACCTAGAGCCACCTGCTTACAGACATCAAAAATCTAGAAACCATTAAAAGCTTCAAAGATACACTTAAAGAACATTTCTTTACTGAATCTACTTGCAACTGCTACCATGACAATGCGTTTTGATCCAGTACAAGGCAATCTAGGCAGCTGCCTAGGGCCCAGTGCTGTCCAGGGAGGCAACCTGGCTTTTAAAAAATGCTCCTTCTCAACTGAGAAGTCTACACTTACAAAATTGATTTGTTTCATTTCCATCCCCTTCAGCTGAGAAGTATGCATGCACAGCAAAGATTTGTTCCAGTTCAGCCTTTCAGCCTCTTGTGTTAGAGATGTCAACAATTTTTGATTTGAAGAGAAAAATGTCAGCTGCTGCATAGGAAATTTAGATTAGGCACCTTTTTCCCTGACAGGAGTGCACAGAACTGTATTATAACAGAGAGAGAATCTTACCTGATAAGAAGTTGCATTGCAATAGGAAGAGCAAAATGCTTTTCATTGCATGGTTGTAGAAACAGCCTGTTTTTTTTTTTTTTTTTTTTTTTTTTTTTGTGGATGCAGACATGTGGATGCGGACATGTTTACTTAGAGAGAGCTATTTATTTACTTAAGTAGAGAGATAGAATTGCATCACTGAACAGTCTGTTTTTTGTTTACTTATCTAGAGAATCTTATGTAAAGGGAATCATGTCACTGGTCACTGAATAGTCTGCTTTGTTTATAAACTTATGCAGAGAGAGAGAGAGAGAGAGAGGTTGAGGAGGTTTTACAGGAGTAAGCAGGTATGCAAGTGTACGGGTGAGACAATAAGCTTGTGTGAGTCTTCTCTTGTGCTGGAAAAGCATAAGAAACTAGATGGAATTATTAGCATGGCTGGGAAAGTGTGGTATTGTTGGCAGTCACCTTTTCTACACCGAGTTTCAATATTGAGCAGATTGGTAGCCATAGCAAAGTTAAATAATATTCCTTGATGTCCTGAAGCAGGAAGAATTCTTAATACCACTGATAAAACTTAACAAAGGAAGAACAGTCATGGGCCAAGTGCCCTTAAATGGTAATGGGTAGAGGAAATTGGAGTTAGAAAAAAGATCAGAAATATGGGAGTAAGTAATCATTGCATGAATGATCTCTCTCTCTCAAGATATATATATATATATATATATATATATATATATATATATATATATATATATATATAGTTTACTATCATTATGTTGAAGTGGATTCGGACTAATCCACTTCAACGAAAGGTAGGGGGTCGAATGATCGTAATGTCAAACCCGACATTGCCGAAGTACAAATCTCACCCCTATCTCGATCCCTGTTAAATCTCAATCTGTGGTCACATTTGAGAAGTAATTTAGCAATGTTGGGTTCGGCAATGTCAACTTTCACAGACGTGGGTCGATGTAAGCAGTGTCCGGTCCGACATAATGATAGTAAACCTGTGTGTGTGTGTGTGTGTGTGTGTGTGTGTGTGCGTGTGTGTGTGTGTGTGTATGTGTGTGTGTGTGTGTGTGTGTGTGTGTGCATGTATATGTTTCAATGCTTCTACAAGGGGGATTTGGGAATTCTGCATTCACTGTTGTGTGTGTTTTCCATGGTGGATTTCTGTATTCACTGCCTGCTGCATATCAAGCACACAGAATTTGATGAGTGGGATGGATTTATTCTGCACCCAATGCCTGGTGCATATCGTATGGATTTCAGACACACAGAAATTGAAGACTTGTATGGATTTACAGGAAAACACACAGACAAGTCACATACCATCAATGAAAGGGGATTACTGTTAGTCAGAAACAGTCCTGTATGATTAAGTGACTTGCTTAATGTCACACAACAGGCAAATGGAAATAGAAAGAATCAATCCCTGTACCCATGACTAGAGTTAATAGCTCATTAAAAGCATGTAGCAAAATCCACTGCACCAAATGTCAGGTATTCCTTAGCTCATTAACATCTATATGGTGTGGAATGTCAAATCTCTAGTTGCCTGCATGCATATGGCATTCCAAAGCATATTCTAAAAATAAACTTAAAAAGCATAAAATAAACAAACGTAAATATTTTGTGAACCAGAACAACAATTAAAACTGTGTAGAGAGCAATGTTATCAGTAAGACGTATTCTTTATAGAAATAATAGTCAGTGCATTCATAGTCCTTCCATAAGTAGAATAATATATTATAATTCACAAAAAAAACAAATTATAGTTTTTGCTTTACTTTCACAAAAACAATTGTTATACATTAGAAACTGTACAACCTAGACATATATTGTCATTGTACATGATGGTGTGAATATATCATGTCATTGTACGTGTTGGTGTGAATGATCTAAGACGTACCTCCCTGGACTACATGAAAAGAGACATTGAGTAGCTCTCTGATCATGTAGCCCAAGCTGGTATGACCCTGACCTTGAGTAGCATACTACCTTCACCTAGAATTATACCACAATACAAAGACAAAATGATCAATTTCAACAATTGGTTAAGCGTCTGGTGTCATTCTAAGGGGATCCAGTGTCTGTCTGCCTGGGATGACATGATAGACAAGCCTCACTGTTTCACCAAAGATGGTTTGCACCTGTCACCCCCTAGGCTTTCGAATACTGGCCAAGGCTCTTGCCGTCCACATAGTGCCTTTTTTAGGCAAGGTTCAAAGGACAAACCAACCACCGTAACAAGCACAGGTAACCAAAAACTAAGGGTAATGCTACTCAACGCCAGAAGTCTCAACCTCAAAATGCACGCACTCAAGCCACTCCTCAGTATGGAGAAAATCGATGTTTGTGCAGTGACGGAAGCCTGGTTCAAGGCTCCAGAGAGCACCCCAGCACTACCAGGTTACAGTTCATATCATACCTTCCAGCCTCAGTTACCGGATCACAGTACAAAGGGCGGAGGTGTATCCATATTCATCAAGGATACCCACATCTCCAGGTTAGTGGCGCAGCATGATGCCCCAGAGATCATTCATGAGCAGGCAAAACCACATTTCAAGTCATAGCCTGTTATAGATCACCCACCATGTCCCAAGATGCTCACTCAGCATTCCTTGAGGTATTGGAAAATATAAAGGTCCTACCCAACACCATAATTTTGGGTGATTTTAACTACCCTGTTATAGACTGGGCGAACTACCAAAGTTCTAACTCCTATGCCCAGCAGTTTATAGAATTTATAAATTCAAATGCCCTTGAACAACTGGTATGTTCTCCCACTAGAGGGGCAACATTTTGGATGTAGTCATGACAAATATGGGTGCCCATTGTACCACGCCCATTATCACTCTCTCTCTGGTCAGATCAGACCACAAACTGATAACCCTGGACATCTTCACCCCTCCACCTCCCTCAGTCAAAGAAACCATCGTAAAAAACCTTTCCAAAGCAAGCTTCAAACTACTTGCGTCAGAAGTGGAAAGCTCCACTATTCCCTTGCAAAAGGATAATGATATCCAGGATGCAGAATCCTACACCAAGGCACTCTATATGCATCTTCAGGATTGCATGGACCGTGCTATCCCAAATAATACCAAGACTCCTTCCTCCAGCAATAAGAAACCAGTCTGGTGGACCCTGGCCATAAGCAAACTTTACAATAAGAGGAGGAGACTTATACAAAAAAGGCCAAATCTCAAGTAGAAAAATCATCCCTGATCAGCATTAGTAAGAAATTGAGAGCCCTCATCAAGTCAACTAAAGCCAATTTCGAAAAGAAAGTTGCCAAGGATGATCATACAGCCTTCTATGGTTACATCAAAAACCTAAATGGCAACACTCAGGTCTGTTCTGAGCTAGTACAAAATGGAACAAAATACACTGACCCCACTGACATTGCCAACATCTTGGCTCATAGGTTCAGTGCAAATTCCCCCCCCCCCCCTCACCCACCTACAGGGCCTATTACTATTCCAGGGGTTTGTGTAACTCCAATTATTACTGATATGTTGGTTAATACAGCTCTATCTAAAGCTAAAATCACTGCCTCCATGGGACCAGATGGTGTCCCGGGCTGTGTCATACGCGAGCTCCAAAATGAATTAACCCCACATCTGAATATCCTGTTCAGTCTCAGCCTCTCGACAGGATATGTGCCCATAGAATGTCACACAGCAACGGTGGTTCTGCTGCACAAGGGTGGGCCCACAACCGACCCTGGGAACTACCGACCAAAAAGCCTGACCAGTCTGATCTGTAAGGCAATGGAGTGAATCATTATGGAACTCATAAATGGAGAGATTGGGAACCTCCAAACACTTGATCCCGCACAGTTCAGCTTTGTCAAGGGTAGATCATGCCTCCTGAACCTGGTGGATTTCTTTTAGACAGTTACTCAGGCTATAGATAAGGGAAAGGAGGTACACATGGCTTACCTTGACCTTGCTAAAGCATATGACACCATTCCCCATTCGGATATTACTGATAAACTCACCAACCTGGGCATAAACCCTTACATCACAAGATGGATCACAAACTGGCTCTAAGACAGATCCCACAAAGTAAGATTAGTGTGATCTATGTCCGAATCCAGACCAGTAACGGGCAGTGTGCCTCAGGGCTCTGTCCTGGGCCCCTCCTGTTTGGCATATACTTCTCAGAAGTACAGGCAAGCAATGAAGGGCTGTAGCTGATCAAGTTTGCGGACGACTGCAAACTGGGTGCTATAACAGAGTCTCCGGCCAACATGGATATCCTCCAGAAGGGCCTTAATGAGACTGATGCATGGTGTCAATGCCATGGTCTCAAGCTAAATGCTAAAAAATGCGTAGTAATCCCCTTTGGAAAAAACAGAGTACCCGTGAACTACCACATAGGAGGTAACCCCCTGAAATCTGAAGAAGTAATAAGGGATCTAGGGACCCAAGTAGATAGTCAGCTTTCCTTTCATAACCATGTTGCCAAGGTGGTTAGAAAATCCTTCTATGTGACCCATCTGATCACGAAAGGGTTTGCATCAAGATCTAAGGATGTAGTGGTGCCCCTCTACTTTTCCCTCATCAGACCCATTATTGAGTACAATGCACCAATTCGAATGCACCTGGCTAGGCATCTCCAGCAGCTGGAGAGACCACAGAGGTACCTCACTAAGAGGATTACTGGCCTCAAACAGTTGCCCTATGCAGCACGATTGAAAAAACTAAGGCTTTTCTCTGTCGCATACCGCCTTCTCAGTGGCGATCTCTGTCTAACATACAGAGCCATGTCCAACCCAGAACTGTTGAACATGCTCCATCTTAGCAAAACAAAATCTACTCGAGCTACACGCTCTAGGGATATAAACCTCAGCACAACAATGAATAGAACATGCTGGAGGGATAGAATCCCTTTGCAAAGACTTCCCTTGCTATGAAACAAGGTCCTGATCTACATAAGACAGAGCCCCTCACTATCACTCTTCAAGAGAAACATTGACGAGTGGATGGGTAACAGAAAGTTCACACCAGGGATCATACCAACAGCTCTATTAGAAAGGGGCCAAGTGTACTAGCTGCTAGATCAAGGGCCTAGGGAACTAACCAAAGGGGAGGTGAATACCGCACAACGTGGCTGGTCTAATATATGCCTTCGGGCAGATAGCCCAGTACCTACCTATGAACCTATGAACCCATATTGTTACAGCATTTTTGTTAACCAGCTATATGAGAATGTGAGTGCAAGTTTATTGACATATTTACAGAAATATAAAAACATGCTTAAAATAATAATTAGCAATATGAATAACACTATTTTCTTCTTTCGGCTTTTCTCGGTTAGGGGTCCCCACAGCAGATAACCTGTCCACTCATGATTGGCAGTGGAGTTTTACAGTGTCGAGTTGCCAGCCCAGCGCCCAACCTTCCACAGAAGGCACACTATGAATAACACTATATGTTGCTCAAATGTCGCAACTTACAGAGAGTGAAACTATCAAAGCTATTTTTTTTTCAACTACAAATAAGATTTCACCTGATGTCATGTGACAGTTTGTAAGTGACTTGTTTTTTGATGTATTAAGTATATATGGAAATATTCAAAAAAGAGGCACTCCAGAAGGCAACACTGATTCTCTTGAGCTTAAAAAATCCTTTAATAGTAAAAATGAGCCACAATAAAATAAACAATCCACACATAAACACTTAATGTTTCACCGCATTTTTGTCCAAATACAGATTTCTTTGGATGCATGCATACCCTAACCACGTTCTTCTTTTTATATCCAAACTTTTAATAAAGAAGTAAAAAAAAACAATAAAATTAAAACCCTAATAATGTATATGAAATATATATGGAAATATTATTTATTTTCATGATTACTAACAAACAACTAGCAATATCTCAGTTATAGTGTGATATAAATGGACTTTGATGATGATTTTTTTCCATCCTACCATGAAATCGCACACCATACCCTGCAATACCATATATGGCTCTGAGGTATGAAAATATGAACATAAATATGAAAATTTGAATAATAAGGGATTAATTTCTCTGCTGCAGGACATCCTGGATTACTAGTCTTGGTGTCATTTTGTCAAAGACTCCTTACACTTTATAATGCTCCTTATTATTGTCTGGTAAGTGACTTAGTTAAAGAAGCCAGACCCATACAAGGTCTGGATGCCATAAGGAGTTGTGGGTGTGAACTGAAGTATGCAAAAAACTGCTATAGGCTTAAATGAGTTAGCATCTTAATTTTTTGATAAATCACATAGGATGATAGTCAGTGGATTATACTAATCATTAGTTTCATAGCTGTTGTTCAGAAAATCCACTTCAAATTAATTAGAGGTTCTGGCTCTTCAGTCTTTGAGATATTAACAAACTATTTCCTGTAGTCAAAAGTGCAGGGTTTGATTCCTTCCATTTGCCTGCAGATTGATTTTTAGCAAGATACTCAGACAGTGCTGCTGGGTCATGCCTGAATATGTACACTTTCTATAGTAAGTTCACCTGTTTAGCAATTGGTTACAATAAAATGGTATTTAACATTTGGCTTTGTCCAAAATACTTGAGCAAAGAAGTTGAAAGGTATTTTTGTCCATTCCCTGCTTTCAGGTAAATTGTTGTGAATTGCAGTCATTACATAATAGTAGGAATGAATTTCAGACTGTGTATCGTTCAGAAAATGCTTGCTAATGCAAAGCTTTTTATTCTACCAATTTTCTAAGTGCAGAGATAAATATTTCTAAAATCTGTTTTTGATTTTAGGGTCTTTGTCTCTGATTTGAGCTAAGATGTTGAGAAGAGAGCCGGGGGTGGAAATTATTTATGGCTGTATTTATTTACTTGTTCTGAAGCAGATATATGAGTTACAGTCATACAACTGGCTATAACTAATGGCTTTGTGTGTGTGTGTGTGTGTGTGTGTCTGTGTAAATACTTGGTTCCTGCAACCCACAGTAGTTATGATGTAAAGGAATGAATTGATTGTAACAGACATGAATATCATCATATGAGCCATATTCTGTGGGTATGATCCTTGGTTTCTTGTTTTTCTGGCTGTTGACAGTTTATTATCTGGCTTCAAATAAAAAGAAAAGCATGAAGTCTACACGTTTAATGTTAATTTTAATATTTTAAATATGAATACATTTTTAATATTTTTTTTTTTTTTGCAAATACTCATGGATGTGAAATGCATTGTGTTGGGTTGCAACATTGTCTGGTACCTAGTACAGTTTAGTAAGGCTATGAGCTGCTTCTGTTGTGCAGAGCTTCATTCTCTCAGTCTTCTTTTGTCTATTGTGCGGCTCTGACCACTTCACCAGACAGTACTCTTAGGTTGCTTCTGAAAAGGGACACATATCCAATGGGTTGTGTCAAGCTGCTAGCAAATCTGTTGCACATTTGTCTTTTGAATTTGCGAATCCTTTATAATAGCCCCTAATTAATCTTTACTATATGCCTTTTGTCTATGACTCCCTGCATGGCTTGCATTTTTATGGATTGTTACATTTATTTTCAGTAATGTTATCTTCAATGGAAGAGTTGTTTACTGTTGTTCATGCTAAGACAGTTTCCAGTATAAAACTGTGTTGTATTGCTTAGCAAATAGCTGTCAAAGTATTTACTGAAAATTTTGAAATAATTCTTTTAAATTAAATCCAAATCTCTTTGATCATTGTACAAGTAAAAAAAGGAAATGATATATGCACTAACAGGTTTGAAAAGAGTGTTTTATAGTAATGGAGGACAGCCAGCCATGTAATGTACCAATAGGTATGGCTACAGGCAGAGCCCAGTCCATTACTGTGCCTAGGGCCTCATTTGACCATGATACAGCTCTAGGAAAATTGTTAGATAATTTTCCATCCATATCATAAATAATAGAATACATTTAAGAAGCTTTTCTTAGCCTTTTAATGTGGCATCATAGATGCACATATTTCACATGTATATAGCAGTTTGCCTTTTCATGTGGCATCTTATGTGCATATATTTTACATGTATATGGGAGTTTATGCATTATATGTATGATTCCTCTGCATTTTATGTGCATCTCCACTGGCATTTGTATATATTTTTTCAGTACACTCTCACTAGATCTTATAATGTTATTCTTTATGCATTCAATCTTACTATGTTCTGAATTTTGTTATATAGTAATTTTGTATATAATATTGTTGATTGAAAAAATTGTGATGTATGTTCTGCTATTTGAGCTCGGGTCATGGCTGAAAAGGGTCAACAGACCAGTCTACTTACCCAGTGAGCAAATAGTAAATAAATAAATAAATTGATTTGTAAGTCTACCCTAGTGGCAATATAGACTGTCATTCATGGCAAACCCCTCCCACATGTGACAGGAGAGACAGACATTATCCATTTACAGTGGAGACATTTTTAGCTTGACCCATAATGCAACTGTCTGTAAAATGAAATACTGCCCATTAATATAATTTTGCTTTCCATGGCATAATATTACCTTCACAAACACATTGTAGAAGTCTGCATTGAGTGCAGTTTGGTCTATGACTGCATCAGCGATTGCAGCTCTATAAAACTTTGATTCAGTCAAGCTAATAGCAAGGGGACTGACAGTGTATATGATGAATCACCACTCTCTGATGCACTGAACAGCAGATAATACCACAGGATTAGCAGTGCACATAAAGGGCCAGCAGCATCAGAAACAGTTAGCTTGCAAGTAGTTGCTGTTGCATTAAAGACAGAAAAGTACAGCACTTATTTTGTATTTCTTTGACCTGCTCATTCATTAAGGGACTCTCTTTTGCTTGCCTTAACAGTCCAGGGCTCTAACACAGTCTGTGTTTGCTTGTGCTTGCATCAATGGTCATAAGACTTTTTTCATTTAACTTTACACAGTTATTTATAATGTATTTGTGCACGGTGCTATTCTTGTTGCTGGTCACTGTTTGCAGAATGACCACAACACCTGTCGGTGTTACTATGTTGGCAAATGAAGTAGCAGAATGTACCACCAAACACAAAATAAAATAAAACAAAACAAAACAACACCCTGAGTACAAACTTTGGCAATAGCACCAAAAATAAAACAACAAAACCTTGTGTACAAACTTTGGCAACAGCAGTGTACCCCTTCACCATGAGAATGCTCTGGTCACTCCCTGTGACCCCCACATGCACACAACACTAATACGTGGCAGCTACCTAGCCTCCCTCTTGTTTCTGCTGTGGCCTTTGCCCACAAATCTCCCGCTCACTTAATCGTGAGCAGTCTTCAACATTTGCACCTAATCACCTTAGGAGTAAATGCTGTGCCCACCAGAGCATCCTATTGGCCACCAGAATTTCTGTGTCTGTCAAACAATCCATGTCTTTTTATATGCTGTATACTGCATCCTGAAGTTTTTTTAACAGCTTTTTCATCCAGTGATGGCTTGAGCAAAAATTGTAATTAAGGAAAGAAATTTAGTACTGGTATTCATCTTTACTTTCCCTTGAATCATTTCAGCACACCTTACCTGGCCAAGACAGCACAGTAATAAATGTTTAGCAGATATGTCTGTTAATCTGGGGGTCTGGGAGCACTAATTCTCCAAAAGCCATAGGGTAAATGCTCTGAAGTGCATTTTAGAACACAATCCAAACTTTTTGATCCAATGGGTGCCTGAGCAAAAATCATGAGTAATAAAAGAATTTCGGTCTTACTTTTTCCTTCCATTGAAGACACCAGTTGTGGTCAAGGCCTACTGTTCAAAACTAAGAAAATACTAGCTTACAATACACTAACAAGACACATTTTTGACAGGATACATGAATCTTTAATGGGAATACTGCCCACCCCTCCAAAAAGAAAGACAATCACTGTCATCCCTCTGATATAAGAGTGGAATGAAAGCAGAGGTTCAAAGGGCCACAGTCACGTATTTAAAGTGATTGTTGCCATGCATATACATAGCATACCTCCTCATTCCTCATCCTTACCCCTTAAAGGGAGCCATATGCATATGTGCTTGATGTGTAATTGTGAGGAAAGTAAAAACAAATAATGATCCAAGTAATGTATTCCAATTTGTTGCTACTAGACTGCACACTACCCATGCTGAAGCTATAGTAATCTTCCTTGCATACCTCTGAGTTATATGAGAAAAGTAAAAGAAACAAATGACCACACATATCCCAGCCTTAACACTCACTGCTATGATAGCTCAGACTGTAGATGAGTTGCTTTACACTCCACAACTGAGAAAGGTTGTGGGTTCAAGTCCCCTCCAGGTTTTATGCTTAGGGTTGGGAGGCTGGCATAATGGTGAAGGTCTTTACCTTACAGACACAAGGTGCAGGGTTTGATTATCACATGGGGTAATTGACTAGGCTTAAAACGGCCTACAAGGGCAGTTAGCCAATTATTAATCTACCTATAAATACAGCTTATAATGAACTTCTATGCACACTTCTGAGGTCTGATTGTGAGTAAAATTAAAGAAGGAATGGCAACACCATCACCAGCCCCCCTACACAAGCTACAATAACCATCTGTACACATTTCAGAGGAGGGATGATTTTAGAATGGATCCATTTGAGGGCAGAGGCCACCACTGACTCCTTGTCAAAATCCATTTATACAATTTGTGGTGTGGAGTTCTCTTTACATTCACTTTCAGAGAAACTGTAGGAATGCCAGCTCATCTAACTCATGTCTTTGAGGTGCTGTAGGAAACTAGAGCACATGGATAGTATCTCACACACACAGGGAAAGCATGCAACTCCACATAGAAAAAGTCTCAGTAAAACCTCAGCCAAAGCAAAGCACTGTGAAATGACAATGCCACTCACTGTGCTACTGTGACAATGAGCAGTTGCTTTAACACACACCCTTTTCCTGTTAAACCACCAATGACAGCCACCTATTGGGTGTAAGATCTATGTTTGTGATGGTGAGTAAAATAAATTATGGCCAATGTCTTACCCTTAAATACACTTCAACTATGACCCCCACCCCCACATAAGCATAATGGCAGTGTCAATGAGGTTCTGGATAGAAATTTTAGCCAGCTTGTTAATCTTACACTGCAACCCCCATTCCTCTCTATACACACACACACACACACACACACACACACACGCGCACACACACACACACACACACACACACACACACACACACACACACACACACACACACACACACACACACACACACACACACACACACACACACACATAAATAAGTTATAAGAATACTTGCTTTACAATGCATATATATCACTATCTCTGATTTCACAGAACGTCCATGATTTTGTCCTATATTTGTGTCCTGTCTAAATCATTCAGGATTACAGTCAGTAATGTCAGAGTTCCATACTTCTTGTTGTCCAAAAAATTATTCTATTGATTTTTAAATGAATTAGAGTAACATTTAAAGAGTGTTCCTGATATTGAGCCGTTATAATGCCATTATTTTTGGCTTTGCCCAGAATTTTCATGCAAAGATGTTTAGACTTAGATTATTTGTATCCTTCTAGTATTTATAAAACTCCCTGAAAAAGAACACCATCACTTAAGATTAGCAGTGTTTGATCTTCTTAAAAATCCCAGTAGACACTGAGATCAATCGCTCTGGGTTGCCATTCCCTAACATTTAGCTCACTCATGTCCATTCATCGATTATTAGATTTATCCTAATGGGGTCAAGTTATATCATAATCATGTTTAGGGTAAACTGCAAAACCAGAGAATGAATGTTTTTTCTTCTCATTTCCCCCAGCCAACAGCAGCTTTGTGAGGCCTCCACACAAGCAAAAATGATTAGGTGAACTCCTGTAGCAATGAGTATCGCAGGTGCCAAAAGCCGGCTATGATGTTAGTTTTAGGGAAAAGAAAGCCTACCAGCAGTCTTTAAGTCAGCCAAAGGCACTATGTCAGTTGTCAAACACTTAACAAAGTTACAAAGCCAACTACTTCACAAAACACTATTACAAAAAACAGAGATCGCTTTAAATTTTAAAGGAGGAAAAAGTAGTGCCAGTCCTTAGGATTCTTAATCATAAGAGATATCTATACCTTGCTTATTAAATGCACAAGATTGTTCTACTACCTTTTGTTAGTTTGACAAACGTAACAAAATATCAAAATAAGAACAACTTGATGTGGTTTTGCCCCCCCCCCCAAGACCAGGGGGCATATGGCAACTGCAGGGTTCACTAGTGCCTAAAGCTGTCTATGGACAGATCCAGCACAAAGTGACCTAGGCAACTGCCTAGGACCTAGCAGTAGGTGGGGAGCCTGCCTGTCTACACTGTACATACCTATCTCACCATCCCAGCATTGTTTCTTGAAGCTATAGCATGCGTTTCTGATTCATAATCATGGTTGTTGAGTTCCATGACTTTGTATCAGTAGCTGCTTTGATGAAAGCATAGTGGTTCTCCGTCTGTTTCCCACAACTGGCTGACCCTGTATTTACTCACATTGCTCACATGAATTCATACTGCAGGCAGCTGCATTGAATAAAAGTTTTCCATATTTGGGCAGAACATATCCACTTTCTTTCTTTATGTGTTCCTTTTCTTTTTTTTTTTTTTTAAGCTTACTGGTGGTGCTTTGCTGAGGTATTCTTAACTCCATTCTTTCTATCAGCACTTCTGCCCATCCCCTGTGACAGCTAACCACAAAGATGTAAAGAATGCAAACATTGAACCAAGGCTAGTGTTAAACATTTGTGTGGTTTTAAATGTCTGGGTGGTTCTAAAAAAGCCAGCAAAATCCTCAGGAGCAGGTTGTTGCTCTCAGACAGTAAGTTTAGAAGAGATGTGGAGAGTGCCATTAGAAATCCTTTTTGAAGTGCTGCTGATGGCATGAAGGGGTGTAGTCTTCATTGGGGGCATGATTGGGGATGGAGAGATTTCTCGACTGGAAATATAATATCATCATGACATGTAAGTTATGTATAAATCTAGGTGTGGTGTAGTGTAATGTGATGGGTTTGTGCATGTGTGTGTGTTCATCCACACACATGTACAGTTGAGAGAAAATCTCCATCTCTCAGCTGTCCCTGATTTTACAGAGCATCTCTGACTTCTCTCATATTTTTGCCATTTGTCATAAGATGTTTGATTTTCTGTGAAATCAATCAGAATTACAATCAATAATGCAACTCACTAGAATTTCATAGTTCACAGTGTTCATATAATGCAAATGTAAGCAACACCTGTTCTGCTAACTTTTTAAGTGAATTAGAATTCTCTCTCTCTCTCTCTCTCTCTCTGTCTCTCTCTCTCTCCCCCTCTTTCATTCATTCCAGTTTTGAAGAATGATTATGATGGTTTCTTATACTTTTGCCTTTTCCCTTGTAAAATGCTTTCTTTGGTGGTAACCATTGGGGATAATAGTCAATCAATAATGCAATCGTTAGAGTCTAATAGTTCTTGTGAAATGTTTGATTTTCAGGTAAAT
Organism: Protopterus annectens; assembly: GCF_019279795.1. NCBI lineage: Eukaryota > Metazoa > Chordata > Ceratodontiformes > Protopteridae > Protopterus > Protopterus annectens. Next base: position 1,190,539,596 of record NC_056725.1, on the reverse strand, counting down.
CAGCAAGGGCAATAGACAGTCAATGATACTAGTCATTAAAGGTTCATTGTTCTTATTGTTCTGAAAATGCATGTCTATGAAATATATATTGTTAATTTTCTAAGCGAAATTGAGTTGTCTGCCTCTTCTCTATTTCTAGTTTTGTCTCATATTTTTACCTTCCTTCATAAAATGCTCAATTTTATGGCAAACAATGAGGACTGCAGTTAGTCAGGAATGACAGTCTTTAGAATTTCACATTTCTTGTAAAATGTTTGATCATTTGGTAAATCACTGGGAACTACATTAAGTCTATAATGGCAGTCATTAGTGTTTCATATAGCAATAACCCACGCCTGGGTGTGGGTAATGCTAAATTTACCCACGGTTGGCGTGGTTTGGTCCCGAGGCCCGAGGACCAAACAAAGCCAACCGTGGTAAATTTAGCATTACCCACACCCAGAAGTGGGTTATTGCTATTATACCATTACATTATTTAAGAAAAGAAACTATTACTTTTCTTAAATAATGGCATAGTATAATGCCTGTTTACTGCCCTTCCGCAGATGTCTGGCATCCGCGGCAGTTCTGATGTACTGCGCGCCTGCGCAGTACATCAGAGCTGCGGGCAAAAGCAATGGAGAAAGCAAGATCTCCGTTGCTTTTTTTTTAGTGTCTCGCTATGTTAAATGAGTTTAACATAGCGAGACAGTTTTCAAATAAGCAACGGAGATGTCCGTTGCTTATTTTAAAACTGTCTCGCTATGTTAAACTCATTTAACATAGCGAGACACTAAAAAAAAGCAATGGAGATCTTGCTTTCTCCGTTGCTTTTTTTTTAAAACACTGTCTCGCTATGTTAAATGGGTTTAACATAGCGAGACAGCTTTAAAATAAGCAACGGAGATCTCCGTTGCTTATTTTAAAGCTGTCTCACTATGTTAAACCCATTTAACATAGCAAGACAGTGTTTTAAAAAAAACGAGTTATACTAATGGAAAAAAGTCCGGGTGACCGGACCTTTTTCCATTAGTATAACTCGATTTACAATGGGCACGCTGGCCAATCAGCGTGCACGTTTTGGGGGGGTCATGGTATAATAGTTCTTATTATTCAGAAAATGAGCATCTATTCAACACATTGTTCTGTTTACTTTTTAAGGGAATTATAGTTTTCTGCATGTCAGCTGTCTCTGATTTTGCAAAACATTTTTGATTTTGTCTCAGTTTTTCATAGTTTTGCCTATCCCTTATTAACGTCTTCATTTTCTGGTAAATTACTGAAGGTTACAGTCAATAAATAATGCCAGTCATTAAAGTTGCACAACACATTGTTCTGTTAACTTTTTAAGTGAAATAAAATTGTCTAGCACTTGGTACAGATAATTAGGGCTCTGAGATGTTAATGACAAGCTTTATGGGCAGGTCTTGATTCATTTCACATCTGCTTGCCAACTGTGTGACTTTGAGCAAGTTACTTAACCGAACTATTCCTTTGTTACCCCCCCAAAAGGGGCATGTTGTGCAGTGGGTTTACCCAGTTAAATAATAAAAATGATAATATTTAAAATCTGACTCTTTTAGGTCTTTGATTTTTTTTTTTTATTATTTTTGTATTTTTCCAGAATTCTTTAACAAAGAAGTTAAGAGAGGTATTCTGATCTGTCCCTTGTTTAGTGTTGTAGATTTCAGTCACTACAAATGACTGACGTGAATTTCAGACTTTGTATTCTTCAGAAAGTACTTGCTAATGAAAACCTTGTTATTTTAACAACTTTTCAAGTATGTAAGCTAAATATTTAAAATCTGTTCCTGATTTTGGGTCTTTGTCTTTGATTCTTGAACAAAGAAGTTGTGAGGACCAAGAGGGCGCACTTTATAATCCTCACAAAAGTGAACTAAGATACATTTCTGGGCCATTATTTATAAGTTCATTCACTTGATCCCAAGCAAATATCTTGCATGCATGGTCATGTAAGTGGCTATGGCTGATGACTGTGCATGTGTGTGTGTGTGTGTGTGTGTGTGTGTGTGTGTGTGTGTGTGTGTGTGTGTGTGTGTGTGTGTGTGTTTGTGTGTGTGTCACACATGGGCATAGGGAGTATAACTCTCAAACATCCCTGATTTTGCTCTTGTGTTCAGTTCCTCATAAAATGTGTGGCTTTATGGGTAAGACTTATGAATTACAGTCATTAAATAATAACACTTGTGAGTTTCAGACTTCATATTCTTCTGAAAAAGCTTGCAAAGGCAAACCTGTTATACTGACAACTTGCTAGGTATACAAGAGCAATATTCAAAAATCTGTTTCTGATTTTGGAGCTTTATCTATGATTTTTGAGCTAAGATATCGGGAAGGCATGGTGGTGTAATGGGTTTCACTGTACGGTTCTCACAGAAGTGAGCTAAAATACATTTTTGGATCATTATATATGTATTTGTTCATTCACTGGATTGCAATTAAACATCTGCAGTGTACACAGTCATACAAAGGGTTGAAATTAATGTTCACATCTGTGTGCTTGTGTTTGAGTGTGTATTTGCATATGTATTTTTTAATACTTGGTTCCTGCACCCAAATGTATTTTGGTGGAAAGGAAAGAATTGATTGTAGTTAAGAAGAGCACCATCATATGTGTCTTGTACTTTGGGTACTATCTTTGGTTTCCTGCCTTTTTGACAGTGTGTTTGTTATTTGGCTGTGACTAAACTGGAGAACATGAAGTCTATGAGTTGAATGTTAATATTTTAACTCTGAATACATTTTTAATTTGGCTTGTTTTTGGTTGGCACATGGATGTGAAATGTAGCTTGCTGAGCTATAAGATTGTCTGGGGCACTTAGTGCAGACCAGTAAGGCTATGAGCTCTTGCCGAGTTGCTTCCTGAAGTACAGGGTTTGATCCCCTCCTTCTTTGTTTGTCTGCTATTTTGAGCCTAGTCAGTTCACCAGACAGTGTTCCTGGTCTGCCTGTGAAAAGGGACACTTGCACTAGTGGGGTGTCCCATGCTATTAGCAATTACAGAACACATTGTCTTTGAATCACTGCATCCTTCACAAAGTTGCTAATTAGTGCTTCAGAATATACTATTTGACTATGAATCTCAGCACATTGCTGTCTAATGGCTTGCCAGATGCATTTTCAATAAATATAAGTTTCAAAGGAAGATAACTTTTACTGTTCTTCATCCGAACTCTGTTTTCAAAGCAAGATTTTTTTTTGTTTAATAAATGTCAGTCAATGTTTTTGCTATAACATTTGAAATAAAAGTTTCAAATTAAATCCAATAATCTATGATCAGTGTAAATGCAAAGCAAAATTATCACGCTCACTGACAGCATTTTATAGTAGCTGGGAAAAAAAAACAGCCTAGTAGTTGGATAAGGTATGGCTTGGGAGGCCCTGGTCCATTATGATGTCTAGAGACCCTTTTGACTATGATCTGGTTCTGACCATACATAAGGCATTTCTCTAAATATCAAGAAAAATACTTTTTAGAATGCATTTGCAATCATCATTTTATACTGCTAAGGATCAGTGACACAAGTGCTAGTGATTCTGGCAGGCTTTACGTGAAGGGAAGAACAGCAGGAGTTACAAAATATGCTTAGGACTACACTGTGATTTGTTTTACTGCAGTATCAAAAACAGAGTATGGTGAATGTAACTATGCACACACATAAAATAACTACTTTCCATATAAAAGCGTTTTCCCTTGCCATTATTTTTTTTCTGTTCTTCAGATACAAGGAAGAACAATTACATTTTACCTGTATTAAAAGTGGATTCTGGATGAGTAGTGTATGTGTTATTGATGGTCAAAATGTCAATTATATTTAGAAGGTGTCATACAGAATGTGTCTTAAGCATAGTGCAGATGATGGAACTGTAGACTATGGCATATAAGCTTGATGATGAGTTGCTCTGTTGAGGAGCTCTACTGGATAAAGGGGGATTTCATAACACTGACCTAACAGTACTTCTGTACCTAGGCCTGAACTTGAGATATTCTGCCACATGTGGTTAAAGGCTGACAAGGCCTGTCTGCCTTCTCCTTTGGTGAATACATGAGTGACTGCAGCACGTTCTTGAGATACATGTGATGTTCAGCCTACTCATCTACTGCACACATGGACAGTCATTTCCAGCTGTGCTCCCAGCATGTGTCTGCTACGTCCTTACTAGAGTCTGCATGGAGGCTGAGTTGGGTGCCATATGTGCGGCCATACTGAGCATAAGAATCATCATGGAATTGTCCCTTGCCTCCATCATTCCCATTTGTTAGTGAAATTCCTCATGTTTTCCAGGCAGTACTCTAACTCTTGGTGGCATCAGTCTGTGCCTGAACTATGTCATGGCACATCTGGTGATAAACAGACTAGAACTATGTCTCAGTACATCTGGAGCTAGCTGTGAAAGATATCTTCACGTGATACCCCTATGTACAGCTCTGTCGATGGCTACTGCTACCTCTGAAAAGGTTGTTTCTTCATCAAGGAATTAAAGCTGTGCACAAATAATAGGAGTTAAACTATGCCCCCCCCCCATAATGTAGTTTTCTCCTTCTGCTGATTGTGAGAGTCTTTGTCACTGAATACAGAGTTATCTACCTACTTTGGGGGGACCCTGACAGTACACTTTGTGACCATGTGCCACCTTCCTCAGGCTGTGTCATGAGTATGAGAATTATGACATCATCATCAACAGCCACTCTGCTATGGTCAGTCTGCTTTCCTGAAGCATATGTTGTAGCTGTTACTGAAGCTGACCCTATGAGTATACATGTTAAAATGTGGTTAATGTGACCTGTGACAGTTAGAATGATTACAACATAAAGGTAAGACACCCAGACTCACTATGCCTTTTCTGTATAGTTTGTTCTGCACCTGACGCTGATGGCATACCTGATGATGAAACATGTATGGGTTATATGTACATACTTGTCAAGCCAACTACATCTCAGCATAATTGAATAAAATCAGGTAGACGCTAACCTTCCACATTGCCTGACTGTGGTTATTACAGGGGTATGAAAGTACTGGTGTACACACCAGCTCAGATGATTCCGGTAGTATCCTCATTTGCATCAATGTCATCAACCCTTAGAGACAGTAGATACGCCTCATCTGATGTAAAAGATTGGAGTGTGGCATGACCAGCAATGCTCAATGAATAATTACTTTCTCATTGTGTTACAGCAAAACTCACTTTAAGTCTACCAAGGGGTAAGACACATAGAAAAAAACAATGTTATTATTATTATTATTATTATTATTACAGCTATGGTTTTGCTAATGTTAAGCAAGTAAACTGGGTAAAATATAAAATGTAAAAAGAGTAAATTGTAGTGAGTAAGTTATACTTTGGCCAATGAACAGAGCCAGTTCATTTCCAAAGTAGGTAATTTTATTGGCAGAACAGAGAAATAGGCTTTCTTTGCCAAAATAATAAAGATAGAAAAGTTTTAACACAAAGAAAATTTAGAATGGTACAGAAAGTTCAGCTCATGTGCCACAGTTGTGGCCAAAACATAAACAGGAGCACAAGATTACAAATTCAGCAGTCTCCTGTTGCACACTCTGGATAAACCCACAAATAACAGAAGGATCTTCAGTCCACTACATTTTCTGCCTGTACTCAAGCCCACTAGCACAGGTTCTTGGTTACAATCCATAATATTCCAAAACAAAAGTTTTTAAAATTATTTCATCAAGTTAATTACAAAGCAAAAACATGTTATTAACATCTCTCCAATATACCACAGGAAACCTTCAGCATCTCTACTAGAATCATTTTTTTTTCTGGTACATGAAAACATTCCACAGACTCCCAACTCAGCCAATTGACACAACCTTGGGTAGTCCCTGTCTTCACCACATATCTATCTGAAAAGACACTTTTACCATTTTGATCTTGCCTTTCCTTTGCATATTACCACTCAAGCATACTCACTTGGAAAATTAGGCATACTGGCTCAAGGGCAGGTCGGGGAACAGATCCCAACACTCTGCTGTGCTGTTTCTAAATTCATACTAGTCTTCCTTAATGCTGTCAAATCTTTTAAGTCTCCTAAGCATTCCCTGTTTGATCCTAAATTCAGTGCTAAAACTACCATGCTTTTTGCGCAGTTTGTCTTACCTTCTGGGAGGTACATGGTTGAGCCATCACACCATCTGCAATGTCTTCAATAACTTTTAGAAACTGAAACTAAGTCTGCTTCTCATATATCTGCAAATTTGATGAAAAATAGGAAGAAATTACTTAGACTCTCTTAATTAGAAAAAGGTGACTGCCAATAGAATTACTGACTTGCTTCTAGACTGTGCACATTAGATTATATTCACAGAACCGATATCAGGCTGAATCAATTTGCTTATGATATTTTGCTAGTACAGTTTGGACTTCCAAGTCCAAGACAGATAAAAATTCAGGATATTTCTTTAGGTTTTATTAATGCTAGAGACAGATGATAGATGCTTGGTAGAGTTCTAATGTGTGCTGTTTATCTGCTGGTCTCTCAAGTACCAGCACCCGTTTCCTGTCCTTATAGTAATTCTACCAACGAGACAATATAAGCACACAAAATCACAATTGTTTTTTACCTTTAATAGAATCTGACCATTCAGTATTTGTATTGTGGCTAAAGTCTGAGTGGTAACTCTTCAACAAATGAATGACAGCAGCTGATTTACCAGGTCATATACACATACACCTATGCTAATAAATAAACCACTAGGCAAAAGTATATTAAACTGAGTAATAAAGCTTTTTAGTTGAAATAAATATAATTATGCCACGCAGTTTGAAAAATCCTACAGGCATGCAGCTTTAAATTTGTACAGAAAATCCAAACTAAATAAGTAATGGTTGGCTTACTTTAAGGGCAATCAGTAAGTGTGTGTTTTGGAATGCTAGGGTGGTTTAGCTGGTGGCATCTTTGCTGAAAAGTCTGAGTGTGGGTATACTGATGAGACATCATTGACTTCATCTAGAATGTGTTATGTGATAAATGTGTGAACAAAATAACCCTGGACAAGTTTCAATTACTTTTGGTAAGACTGCATTAAAGGGCACTGGCCTCAGTCTGAAATTAGTGAAATCCTGGGGATCTAGTGATTATAGCAGTGCTCTGCAGCTGTACAGAGTAATACTTATATTAATGTGGCTGGTGCTATTACCTGAGGCAGAAGTGTGCAGTTATGGAGTGATGTTAAGGCCAGTTAAGACACGCATATTATTTGGTGCCAGCAGTGTAGCTTTACAGCCTGTTTCAACACATATAGATTAGTAATAGTGCTAGAAATCATGAATATGTTTCTCCTGTCCATCATATGCAGATCATGAATCCATACTGTCTGATATCACACATTTGTTGGGTGGTGAGCAGAAGGCCTCATTATAACATATTTATGCTATCACTCCAAATAACGTTACTGCTGTGATTCGTATTGTTAGCTCTTTATGTTCCATCTTATTCTACAACATCTCACTCAGTTTACTGTCTCTTTACCCTATTTCCTGCTCTACTTTCTGCTTCCACTCCACTTTAAATACACTCTCATATCCCTCCATCCTCACCTATCTTATAGGTTCATAGGTATTTACTAGGCTAATGACCACAAGGGCCTTTTTAAGCCTAACCATGCATCCCAAATCTCTAAGTTCTGGTACACTTGATAAGTGTAAGCATGGGCCTGGGAGATGAACCATTTACAGGTTACCCATGTCCATTAGAGACATAGCTGCCAAACCAGGGAAAAATTTCCAGTTTCCCATCCAATTGTCCAAGTTGCACTTGAATTGGGTAAGAGAGGGACTCTGCTTCATAAGGATGGGGAGCCTGTTCCATAAATGTGGTAGTCTCTGGGATACATACCTCTCTCTCCAGCAGGTCCTATTTATATCACAGGCAAAGTTTAAGTCTTTAGAATGGGTAATTCTGGTGCTGTTTGTTTTGTGGATATGCAGGAGGTCCATCAGAATGGGGTCTAACAATGCCCTGTATGCAAGGCATAGAGATCCCCACAAAAGTTTGTAGGAGACAGAATACAGGGATAGGGCTATGAGGCAGTCTGCATAGGACATTTTACTTACAGCCTGTATTCTTTTAGTGAGAAATCTCTGTGGACATTCCAATTGTTGGATATGCCTGGTTAGTTGCATAGCAAAAGGAGCATTGTACTCAATGATAGCTCTGATGAATGCCAAATGCAGTGGAACAATGACTTCCTTGGACTTAGATGCCATACTTTTGTTTATAAGTTGCGCAATATAAAATGATTTCCTCACCACTGCAGACACATGATGGTCAAAGGCTAGATTACTATCTATGTGTGTCCCTAAGTGCCTGACTCCTGTGGAAACTCTAAGGGGCGTGTTGTCAATATGATAGTTACCAGGGATGGATGACTTCTCAAAGGACACTATTATGCATTTCTTGGCATTTAGTTTTAGTCCATGGCTCTGACACCAGTTGTTTGTCTGTGTCAGCCCCTCCTGGAGAACATTTGTGTCAGTGTTAGATTCAATGGCAGCTCCTAATTTGCAATCATCTGCAAATTTAGTCAGCCAGAGACCACTGACATTGGCCTTGACTTCTGAGAAGTAAATGACAAAAAGGATTGGTCCAAGGACTGATCCCTGAGGGAATCCACTTGTGACTAGCCTCATTGTAGAGGTGGACTCCCCAGTTCTAACTTCCTGGGTTCTATCTGTGAGCCAGTTGGGTATCCACCAGGTGACATACAGGTTTGTACCTAACCTTTTGAGTTTGTCGACAATGCCCAAGTGGGGTACTGTGTCAAATACCTTGACCAGTTCAAGTTAGGCAGTGTGAACGATTTTGCCATCATCCATTGCTTTGGTGACCTTCTCAAAGAAGTCCACCGGGTTGAGTAGGAATGATCTGCCCTAAATGAAACAAAACTAGGTTGGGTCCAGTGTCTGGAGGCTTACTATATGTCTATCGATCATCGCCATGATAATTCTTTCCATGGCTTTACATATAACACTAGTGAGACTTATGGGTTTGTAGTTTCAAGGGTCTGTAGATGGCCCACCTTTGTGCAGAGGGATGACTGTTACCTTTCTCCATTCATAAGGTATGGAATCTGTTTGGAAGGTACAGTTAAATAGTAATTCCAGATGGCCTGATAGGTCATGTTTTATGCTATTTAGAAGGCATCCTGGGATATTGTCTGGGCACATTGATGCAGTGTTCCTGGTCTTAGAGACAGCATTAAGGACCTGTTACGTAGTGACAGTAGTGGGAGTTGTATTTGATGATATTTCTTGATGGAAGGTTGAAGGGGAGAGAGGGGTAAAGCTGAAGCTGAATTTATCAGACAGAAGGTTTAGTATGTCTTCTGGCTCAGTATAGGTGATTCCATTTATAATGAGCTCTGCACACATTTGTGTATTGCCTTTGAGGTTGTGGACATAGCTAAAAAATGCTTTGCGGTTGTCCTTGGCCTGGGAGGCCAAACTTACCTCAAATTTGGCTTTGGTAGACTTTATTTGTCCTCTGAGTTGTTTGTTTAGTTTGATGCGAGTGCTTTTACTCTGCTGGGTGCTGCACTTCCTAATTTTTGCCATGATTTTCTTCCTCTTGTAATACAGCCTATTGATTTTGTGATTTCACCACGGTGGCTTGTTTTTTGAGTTAATTCTGTACTTCTTCCTGGTGGGTGCAGCTGCCTCTATGCAGCTATTAACATGCTTGTACAGGATTTCTGTGAACAGTTCTGCATAGACAGCAGTGTTCTCAGAGTATATGGAGGCTTGAAAGTTTGCCAGGTTCTCACTTAATAGCAGGAGGTCAGCCTTAGAATAGTTCCTGAATATTCCAGGATTAGCTGGGAGTCCAGTTTTTATTTTTACTTCAAAAGAGACCATCTTGTGGTCTGACCATACCAAGGAAGACATTACAGAAGGGGGTGTGCAGTACTGTCCCATATTGGTGAGGACCAGATCCAGTATGGTTGCACCCCTGGTTGGTGTATTGACTATCTGGTCCAGGGAGTTTGTGTTTACAAAACCCAGGAATCTCTGTGCATGTACGTTTAGTGTAGTGTAGGATTCCCAGTTAATTGTGGGGTAATTAAAGTCACCCATGAACATAGTATTGGGATGGATGGTTAGTGTTTTAAATACATTTAAATACATGGTATGGGTTTCCTGGGTCATAGAGGGAACCTATAACTTGCAAGGAAGTGGTGTTGGATTTTTCCTATGGTGATTTGAACATGGAGCAGCTCAAGTGCATTGTCCTGTTTGACCAACCTTGAAATATATTTATCTTTGATGTAAAAAGAGATGCCTCCACCTTTAGTCCCTGCCTGTGAAGTATCTGGCCTAAATGTATGGTAGGCATTATAACCTAGCACTGTTGGTGTGCTAGGCTATAATTCTAAGGTTATAATCCTAAGTGTCTTTCCAAAAACTTAATACCTGAAACCAAAAAGTACCATGCATTTCTATTGTTGGTATGCCATCCTAACTAGATCAGCCTTATCCCCTGGAGTAGTACTTGCAGCTCTAAGATACTTCCATGAGGACTTCTGCCATGGCTGAACATCACCCTGTTTTCCTTTACCTTCCATTCTTATTCCTCATTGCATTTTCCCTTTCATTCTTTACATCTGAGGTGTTACTGGGCATTTGGCTTCCATGACCCCTTTAACATCATTCTTCATTTCACTCTCTTCCTCTGTTATATCATTTGCTTGTGCCCCCTCCCATTTATTTTCATTTTCTGCTTGGCCAATTTTTCCTCTCCACCACTTCTGCCCATCATCCTATCCCCTATTATCCCCTTCTTCTTATTATTGAATTCGTCCCTTTCGGTATTACTATTTCTTGGTTCTCCATGCAGTCATTCATACCATCTGTACTGGTCCCTTCTACTGTTATCCTGCTCCCTTCCACTAGTGCATCCTCTTTCCTGGCAACCTTACACTTTCTGCACCTTATGTTTTTTCCTGTTGTGCCCATTTCTTTAAATACCCCTTTCCATCTCAACTTTAATGACATAGTCATCTTAATGTGCCAAGCATATTTGTGCTGAACTGCTGCTCACCTTCTCAGACTATTCCCAAACGTATCCACCTACAATACCAGTCTCCCCCTTCCTACCCCACTGCTTAAGCTGATCCTTGACACAGGCATTACTAAGAGAATACTCTACCTGCCAAGTTCTTATCTTCTACAGTCCTTTCTGCAAGGTGATTACTTCCTATATAGACCACTAAAAGTACATCCCATTCTTTTTAAAAGTAGTGGTCACAATTAGCCCTATCATAGTGAGGGTTTAAAGTCCTGAACCATGTCCATCCATTTTCACTTCTGACTTAGTTCCTCTAGTACGAGTTGTGTACCATCTGCCACCCTTAGACAAGGCATATCTGTGGTCTATCTGCCTGAGTTATGTCTGCCTAAAAGCCACCTTAACAGTCTCTGGTACACCATCCCTTAATTGTATGCTCTCCTGAATCTTTCTTCACTTTATCTTCTAACCAAGTGCTCCACTTGACTCTTTCTCCACACTTTCTCCCTGAATTGTTTTTTTGTGTTATTTCCTGCCAAGCCAGCTTTAGCTGTAGTTGTGACCTTTTAACTCCACTTACTTTTACAAGTCTACCTTCCCTACATTTCATTGCAACAATTACCTACATGTTCCCAGCACCTCCTACCTTCATTTTTTCTGATTAAGACCTGGCTGTACTTGTTCTACTACTCTAGTCATCTTTGTCGTTCTTTCTATTGCTCTTCTTATCTCATTTCCATTGACAACTTACGTCCTTGTCCTACTGCCCTTTGCCTTGTCACTTCTTATCATTTTTGATGAAGTGATTTGTCATATCCACGATATCTTTTTCTCTGCCTACCCCCTTCTTGCCACTTTCTCACATGACTACATCAGCCTACTGTTCCATCCAACTCCCAGACATTCCACTGTGCACAGTATAAGCCCTTGTTCTACAAACCACATATTAATTCCCACCCCAAAGTTCCCTACATGAAATTCTTGCATCACGCCATGAACATATACTCCATCTGTTTTCTTCCTCTCTCATTTAACCTCCACTGCTCCCTTCTTCCGACATCATCAAACTCTTCTCTTCTTGGATGATTTCATTTAAACACTTTATTTCCATATTATTACACATAGAAACATTATTCAATTTTTCACTTCTAGTAGGCAGAGGAATTCCTAAAAAGGACTGTTTTTCTTCAAGCCTCCCTTTTTATTCCTGCTTAGCCTTCTTTATTGTTTACTATCCCCTCATGTTCTGGCCCTCAGCCTACTTTTTCATTTGTTCTGTTCACTGCATGTTGACTTGCCCATTCTGTGCTCTTCTAATTACCCTTTATCCTCCTTATTCCCTGACTCTACCCATTGCTGTGCAGTTTTTTTGTGCTCTGGCATAGTTTCCTGAGCTCAGCTACTATAGCAATAGCCCATGGTTAGGTGTTGGTAATGCTGAATTTACCTACGATTGGTGTGGTTTGGTCACGAGGGTGAAAAAGCCTGAGTGACAAAACAAAGCCAACCGTGGGTTTTAAATCCAGCATTACCCACACCCAGCCATGTGTTATAGCTATTATACAGTGGTGTTAGATTTGTATTGTGTTGTGTTTTTATTGTTGATATTTAGATTTCTGTGTGCTTTTAGTTTGGATTCTACTTTTTGTAAGACAAAATAGTTCCAGCCTTTCAGTTCAAGTTTAATGTTTATTTTATTTGACTCAGTCAGAGATAATTATTAACTGTTGTTTTTTGGAGTCCCTGGTATGGGTGTAACAACCTTGTTTGAAACCTCATAAATAATTTAGTCTTCTGTGAAGGAGAATGGGGATGTTGAATTCTTGTTTTTATTTCTATTCAGTTTGTTGATATTCTAAATAATTGTAGATGTCACTTTACGCTTTCTGGTAAAATGATCAGAAGCAGCAGTAATGAGTGCTGTGTACATTTTAGATGTAAAGTAGTTGGTGTGGCCGTAATTATACTGTGTTTGTAGTGTGTAGTGTGATGCGGTAAAGTGACAGACACATCACTGGGAGTTTTTGTGATCTTGAATCTGTAATATGCAGTGGTTAAGATGTTATCTCATTTTCTATAGCCAGTGTGCTGTTATGACTCCTTGAGTCTGTCTGTACACAGTACATGTTTTATTGAACTGCGAAGACTTTCACATGGAAGTAAGTGAGCCACAGTGCACTGCATGCAAGGAAAATCAGGTACATTTCTGATTATTATTATTTTATTTGTACGCACTTGATTTTCTTTGTATATAGCTATCTGGTATGCATATGCCAATAGGAAAGTTTGGCTGCTCAATGATAGTTTAATGGTTGGACTTTTTCCTGTTGGTATATGCTTGATTTACAAAACCAGCGTGCTCATTTTTGAATAATAATGAGCTACCATTGTATAATCTGCATTAAACAATTCTTCTCTTGGGTGAATAGACTTCTACTATTGTGCTGGAAGTACAGACACATTTCCAAGTAACTAATGACTTTGCAGATTTTTTTAATTTTAAAAATAAGCTTCAACATGCAAGAGTCCAACCCCTCTTTACAAACGTATAGTTAATCAAGTTGCAGACAAGCAAGCAATTGACATGCTATCTGCTCTAAAAGCAACTGAGGAAAATTAAGTTTGTTTTATGCCTTAATCTAGCCCTTTAAGGGGTACACAAATTAAAATTAATAAATTGAATTTAACAGATGCTAAGCAAAAGCTGTATGAGATGAAACTGAATGTTGACTACTTGATTAGCAGTTACAGGCTGCGAAAAGTTACAAAAGCACTTCTATAATAAGAATGATGAAGTATAACAGCCTGCATTTAAATTGGAAACTGTGTGCTGAGAGACAGCCTTACAAGACTATCTGCAAATAGATAGAGCTGAGTATATTTTTCTGTATTATTCTGTATTATAGAGCTAAATTGTTGCTTAGATATCTGTTGTCTTGCTGTTCTGCAAATATACAGAGATCAGTATATATTTTTTTGGTTTTATAATTTGCACTGTGATTCCTCACATCTCTGTTGAAAATGTCTTCCCACCCACCCTCTTTTTCTGCCTTGTCTCCAGCTGATATAACTGTTTTTTATAGCTTGTGTGCTGCTTAACTCAAGGTTCCCTTAATTTGACCTGTTAATAACAGCCTGCATTTAAATTGGAACCTGTGTGCTGAGAGACAGCCTTACAAGACTATCTGCAAATATATAGAGCTGAGTATATTTTTCTGTATTATTCTGTATTATAGAGCTAAATTGTTGCTTAGATATCTGTTGTCTTACTGTTCTGCAAATATAAAGAGATCAGTATATTTTTTTTGGTTTTATAATTTGCACTGTGATTCCTCACATCTCTGTTGAAACTGTCTTCCCCACCCCTCCCCTCATTTTCTGCCTTGTCTTCAGCTGATATAACTGTTTTTTATAGCTTGCGTGTTGCTTAGCTCAAGGTTCCCTTAATTTGACCTGTTAATAACAGCCTGCATTTAAATTGGAACCTGTGTGCTGAGAGACAGCCTTACAAGACTATCTGCAAATATATAGAGCTGAGTACATTTTTCTATATTATTCTGTATTATAGAGCTAAATTGTTGCTTAGATATATGTTGTCTTACTGTTCTGCAAATATACAGAGATTAGTATATTTTTTTTGGTTTTATAATTTGCATTGTGATTCCTCACATCTCTGTTGAGACTGTCTTCCCCACCCCCCCCTCATTTTCTGCCTTGTCTTCAGCTGATATAACTGTTTTTTATAGCTTGTGTGTTACTTAACTCAAGGTTCCCTTAATTTGACCTGTTAATAACAGCCTGCATTTAAATTGGAACCTGTGTGCTAAGAGACAGCCTTACAAGACTATCTGCAAATATATAGAGCTGAGTATATTTTTCTGTATTATTCTGTATTATAGAGCTAAATTGTTGCTTAGATATCTGTTGTCTTACTGTTCTGCAAATATACAAAGATCAGTATATATTTTTTTGGTTTTATAATTTGCACTGTGATTCCTCACACTTCTATTTAAACTGTCTTCCCCACCCCCCTGTTCTTGGTTGTAGTTTAAATTTGGTGGCTTTTGCAGTGCCCGCCCCACTGTAGATTTTATCTAGGACACTCCCCCAGTCCCATCTCTTTACCGCATTCTACCTAATAAACCCTTTCTGCTTTTAGTCCTTTTTAATTTAATTACATTTTTTCAAACTGTGTGTGGACTAATATTGCTACATACTCAAGTGTGCCAGCTTACACTGCATGTGAATTGTTTTTACTACTGTTTTTGCTACTTTTCTGAAAAAAAAAAATGTAAGCCTGTTTCCTACCTTTCCTGTAATTAGTGTTCCAGATACAGATTTGCTGTATCCAGGACTGTTTGTAAGCTTCTGATCCCCCCAATCCTTTCTGTGTTGGAGGGAAGCCTTCTAGCTTATCAGTGGGAGTGGTAAGCATTAGGTAACCTGTCTACCACATAAGGAGTGGTTCTAGCCCAGAATATGTAGTTATTGGCCATTTGGGCGGTGTTCCATCTCTCTCAGCTTTCTGATTTGAAGGCCTGCATTTGCACTTGTTTCTGTCCTGTAACTCATGGGCCCATCTCATTTGCTCACTCAAAAAAAAAAAAAATGTATCTGCTTTTACTGTATTTGTGTTTCTTCCTACTTTATTTTGCTTTTGCGTCATCTTAAAAGTACTCAATTGTATTTATTAATGCTTGGTGTAACTCATTCTAAGCCTTTTAGTTTAAGCACTTGGGCTTCAGACCAGTTGTTTTACATTAAGAAGGTTTGTGGTCTGCACTGTAGTGGCAGAACAGGTAGCTTACATCCTTCTAAGTTGGGAACTGCTGATTGAGGGCTCAGTGTCTGTTATTCTAAAAGTGTATTAATTCTGGATTAAGCACTTGGGCTTCAGGCCAGTTATTTTACATTAAGAGGGTTCGTGGTCTGCACTCTTATGGGAGGAGAGGCTGGACTCTGCCCTTCTGAGCTGGGAATTTCTGGTTAAAGGCTTATAGTGCCTGCATATTTGAACTGCTTCTTACTGAAATTGGTACACCTTGTTTGCTGTAGCATAGACTAGATCCAGGCCTGCTGAATCTAGCTTTGTTTGTATAACTTGAGCACTAATCCAGGCATTCTTTAAAGTATTCAAGTGTATTTATTACTGCTTGATAGTAACTTGATTAAAGTGTAGCTATCATTCTAAGTCTTTTGGATTAAGCACTTGGGCTTTAGACCAGTTGTTTTACATTAGGAAGGTTTGTGGCATGCACTATGGTGGCAGGACAGGTAGCTTACACCCTTCTAAGTTGGGAACTGCTGATTGAGGGCTCAGTGTCTGTTATTCTAAAAGTGTATTAGTTCTGGTTTAAGCACTTGGGCTTCAGGCCAGTTATTTTACATTAAGAAGGTTCGTGGTCTGCACTCTTGTGGGAGGAGAGGCTGGACTCTGCCCTTCTGAGCTGGGAATTTCTGGTTAAAGGCTTATAGTGCCTGCATATTTGAACTGTTTCTTACTGAAATTGGTACACCTTGTTTGCTGTCGCATAGACTAGATCCAGGCCTGTGGAATCTAGCTTTGTTTGTATGCTTGTTGTTTGTTTGCTTGTTAGTTCCCTGAAACACTAATTCCACCTAAAACACGGCTTTTCAGCACTTCTGTCGCTCCCTAGTGATATCTGCATAGCTTACTGTACTTATTTCCTTGTTTCACTTGAAAGAAAGTTACTGTTTGTCATTTTTGCAGTTATGTTACCTGTAACACATTGCATTTAAGTTAGCTGGCACTTGCTCACTAAAGCAATTATATAAGTCAGCACTAAAAAATTAAAAGCACTACACCCTCACAAACTCCCCTTGAGTACCTTGTTCCCCATTGGCCCTTTTTTTCAATTATAAAGGAATTCCCAATACTATTCTAGCATGTCCAACGGTCAGTTGTCAATCTCCTCTCCGGTCCAGCTGGTGTATCTGGGAATGTTACAACTGCCTCATGTACACAGACAACCCTCTCCTCCTCCCAACAAATTCCAACACATGTGAGAGATGCAACCATATAGCCAAACTGGAGGCTAAGCTCTCTCAACTCAGTACTGGCGTAACTAGTCAGGAGGAGAAGGAAACCACACTCACTACAATTCCAGTCTCACATAGACCTACCACGACAGCAAACCAAACACATAAACACACAAAAACATACTCGGAGGCTCTAAATAAAAATCTGCCTAAGCAGCAGAGACCTCCAAAACAGACACCCAAGCAACTGCTACCCCAAAACAAAACACGTGTAACACATAGCTCACAAAGCCAGTGTGCCGAACAGTCACAGCCCTTAACGCTAAACAACACACCTGATACACTTGTAATAGGTGACTCTATTGTCAAGCACACTGACGTCCCACTCACCAGGCTGAAAAAAGAGAAGGTCACGGTGAGTTGCCTGTCAGGCGCTAGGATCCACCACATAACACAAGCACTCAGGTCACTCCAAGGCAAGTACAAATATGACTCAGTCATTGCCCATGCTGGTGTGAATGACCTGAGACGTACCTCCCTGGACTACATGAAAAGAGACATAGAGGAGCTCTCTGAGCATGTAGCCCAAGCCGGTATGACCCTGACCTTGAGTAGCATCTTACCCTCACCAAGAATGATGCCACAATATGAAGACAAGATGATCAATTTCAACAATTGGCTTAAGTATTGGTGTCATTCAAAGGGGATCCAATGCCTGTCAGCCTGGGATGACATGCTCGACAAGCCACGATGCTTCACTAGGGATGGCTTGCACTTGTCACAACTGGGCTTTCAGATATTGGCAAAGGCTCTTGCTACCCCCATAGTGCCTTTTTTAGGCAAGGCTCAAAAGACAAACCTACCACCATAGGTATCACAAAGGATAAGAAACTAAGAGTAATGCTACTCAACGCCAGAAGTCTAAACCTCAAAATGCACGCACTCGAAACTCTCCTTAGCATGGAGAACATCGATATCTGTGCAGTAACAGAAACCTGGTTCAAGGCTCCCAAGAGCACCCCAGCACTACCAGGTTATACCTCATACCATGCTTTTTGGCCCCAAAACTTGGACCGATCCACAAAAGGAGGGGGAGTATCAATATTCGTCAAAGATACCCACACCTCCAGGTTGGTGGCACAGCACGAAGCATCAGAGACTATCCATGTGCAACTAACAGTGGGTAAAACTGCCTTCCAGTTTATAGCCTGCTACAGACCACCCTCCCAAACCCAGGAATCCCACTCGACCTTCCTGAGAACACTGGAAAATATGAAGGTCTCTCCAAACACCATTATATTGGGCGACTTCAACTACCCAAACATAGACTGGGAGCATTACTCTAGCTCCAACAGCCTAGCCCAAAGGTTCCTAGAATTTATAAACTCAAATGCTATGGAACAACTTGTTACCACTCCCACAAGAGGGGAAAACATACTGGACCTGATCATCACCAACATGGGGACTCTATGCTCCAGACCAGAAGTGTATCCCTCACTGGTAAGATCAGACCATAAACTAATCTCACTGGATATTCACATCCCGACCCCACCCCCCTGTCCAGAAAACCACAGTAAAAAGCATCTCTAAAGCAAATTTCACACTCCTCAAAACTGAGGTGGAATCCTTCAAAGCCCCCGGGCCTGTGGAAAATACGGCCCAGACCACAGAATCCTTTATAAATGCATTCTATGAACAACTTCAGGAATGCATGGATCATGCAATCCCAAATAAAACCAAGACCCAATCCTCCAAAGGCAGACGTCCTGTCTGGTGGACCCCAGCCATAAACAAACTATACAACAGAAGGAGGAAGCTACTACATGATAGAGCAAAATCCCAAAAAGGGAAGGCATCTCTGACCAGTATTAGCAAAAAACTACGGGCACTCATAAAATCGTCTCAGGCCGGCTTCGAGAGAAAAATTGCATAGGACACTAAGGATAATCACAAGGCTTTCTTTGGTTATGTTAGGAACCTGGGTGGGAATTCTCAGATATGCTCAGAATTAGTCCAAAATGACAAAAAAATACACCAGACCCACAGACATTGCCAACATCCTAGCTGACAGGTTCAGCACAAACCCCCCCCCCCCACCAAAAGGCCAAATATCTATCCCAGCAGAGTGTTGCCCCCCTGACATCTTAGATGCTCAGGTAAGAGCCGCCCTCTCCAAAGCAAAAAACACAGCATCAATGAGACCAGACGGTGTCCCAGGCTGCATCCTACATGAACTCCAAGAAGAGCTAAACCCAAACATAAAACTACTGTTCAATCTTAGCCTTACTATAGGATATGTACCCAAAGAGTGCCATACAGCAACAGTGGTCCCTCCCCACAAAGGTGGTGCCTCAACGGATCCTGGAAACTATCGCCCCATAAGCCTGACTATCTTGGTCTGCAAAGCTATGGAAAGGATCATCATGGACCTCATAAATAAAGATATTGGGGACCTACAGACACTGGATCCTACCCAGTTCGGCTTTGTTAAGGGCAGATCCTGCCTCTTAAACCTGGTCAATTTCTTTGAAGCAGTCACCAAGGCTATTGATGAGGGAGGGTGGTCCACACAGCCTACCTGGACCTCGCAAAAGCCTTCGATACAATACCCCACTCGGGCATTATAGATAAGCTCACCAGCTTAAACATAAACCCCTATGTCACTAGATGGGTTGCAAACTGGCTCAAGGACAGAACCCACATGGTTAGAATTGCTGGAGCCATGCCAGACTCCAAACCAGTTACAAGTGGCGTCCTACAAGGCTCAGTCCTGGGACCTCTCTTGTTCGGTATATATTTCTCGGAGGTACAGGCCAACATGGAAGGACTGTGGCTGACCAAGTTCGCAGATGACTGCAAACTGTGTGCCATAATCGACTCTCCAGCCGACATAAGCATCCTCCAAAAGGGCCTCATAGAAACAGACAACTGGTGCCAGAGCCATGGCCTCAAGTTAATGAAAAAAGTGTATAGTCATCCCCTTTGGCAAAAACAAAGTGCCCACAAATTACCACATAGGTGGTAATCCATAAAGTACAGAAGAAGTAATTAGGGACCTGGGGACCGAAGTTGATAGCAATCTCTCATTTGACAACCATGTGGCCAAAGTGGTTAGAAAAACATTTTATATATCTAATCACCTAATCATGAAGGGATTCACATCTAGATCAGGGGAGGTCATCGTGCCTCTTTACTCATCCCTCATCAGGCCCATAATTGAGTACAATGCCCCTTTTGGGATGTACCTTACCAGACACCTGCAGCAACTGGAAAGACCCCAAAAGTACCTCACCAAGAAGATCAAAGGGCTCAAACAGATGCCATATGCTGCCCGGTTAAAGAAACTCCAGCTCTACTCAGTGGCATACCGCCTGCTCAGAGGCGATCTGTGCCTGACGTATAAAGTCATGTCCAACCCGGAATTAATGAACATGCCGCACCTCAGAAAATCCAAATCCCATCGAGCTACGCGCTCGAGAGACTTGAACCTCAGCACTGAAATAAATAAGACATGCTGGAGGGACAGATTCATAACCCAGAGTCTCCCTTCACTCTAGAAAAAAATCCCAGTCCAGGTTAAGCAGAGTCCCTCATTGACTCTCTTCAAGAGGAATCTTGATGAGTGGATGGGAGATCATAGGTTTACCCCGGGTATCACTTCTGTGTCACTGTTAGACAGAGGCACAGTATACTAACCTCGAAAAAGGGCATAGCAAAATTAATTTAAAATGGGTGGCGAAAGCCAAACACACTCTGGCTAGGCTTATAAATGCCCTAGGGCAGATAGCCTAGTATAAACCTATGAACCTATGAACCTATAAGCTGTTATGCTTGTTGTTGCTACAGGTTTTCCTAAGGCAATACTTAATTCTTTCAAAATCTGATGATCTCCTAAACTCCTGGACTTATATTTCTTATTGGAGTAACTTAGTGGTTAAAGGGACTATTAACTATACTGTTAGGTGACACCGTTTTTCTTACAGAGCTTGCCCACTTCCAAGTTTGAGATCATCTGAGAATGTCAAGCCCCCAGACTGCATATTCACAGGTAGGTTATAGTGCAGACTATCCATGGCTCGGCTTCCTCTCTTTAGATCAAATTAACCTATGATCTTATAGAGTAAGCAGAACATCCAAATCAGCGACTCTGTAAAAGACCGAAAAGAAGAACAAGAAATTATATTTTTGTTGATTTATCTCCTATGTATATAAGTTGCTTTACTGATCTCTGCTAGACTGTAAGTAGATACATATAAGCTGTATCGTAAACTTTTTCTTTGTTGTACTAGACATGTATGTGTAAAAATGTACTTTGCTGGAGCCCCCCCCCCCCGATAGACACTGTTGTCCAGTCGGACCATCCCAGTAAGCAAATGTTAAATAAATAAATGAATAAATTTACAGATGCACCATAGAGACTGGGGAAGGCTTACTAAACATAATATTAAGTGAACTCATACACTAAACATAACGAGAAATGAAATAAAGTAAATACAATCTTACATCATATTCTCTCTCAATAGTCTGCTCTTCCACTTACCGTAGATAAGTGTGATCATTTTATCAAATGTGACTTAAACCTTGCCTGTGATATATATATAGAACCTGCTATAGAGACAAGCATGTATCCCAGGGACTACCCTGT
This sequence comes from Protopterus annectens, assembly GCF_019279795.1. Classification (NCBI taxonomy): domain Eukaryota; kingdom Metazoa; phylum Chordata; order Ceratodontiformes; family Protopteridae; genus Protopterus; species Protopterus annectens. The sequence continues at coordinate 1,190,517,928 of NC_056725.1, read as the reverse complement.
CTATGGAACCGGCTTCACATCCATGTGAAGCAGAGTTCCACCGTAACCCAATTCAAGTGCAGCTTGGAAAAATTGAATGGGAAACAGGAAATTCATCCCTGGTTTGGCACAAGTGTCTCTAATGGACACAGGCGACCTGTAAATGGTTCATTCCCCAGGCCCCTGCTTATAAATGTTTCATCTCACAAACCCCTGCTTACACTTATCAAGGGCATCAGAACTTGTCAGAGATTTGGGATGCATGGCTAGGCTTAAAAAGGCCCTTGTGGTCAATAGCCTGGTAAACAGCTATGAACCTAGAAACCTATGATTGCAGTAAAAATAATACATTAAGAACACATTTATAGCCTGTCTTAGTCCAGCCACCGTATTCCTACAAGGTAGCATTAAGCACCACTACACTTCTGAGCAGCTGGTGAAGTACTGCTGCTGTGACCGACTTTGGTCTTACTCGCACTCAAGCTGTATGGTGCAGCTATATGCGTTTTCTTGGTGTTTATAATGTTCTTCCTTTTGGTCTTTTACAGAGTCACCAATTTAGATGTTCAGCTGTTGATCAAAAGCTAATCAAAGTTAAATGCTTCAATCTAAAGATAGACATCCCCGTGAGTCACTGGTTGTAGAAAGCTTCAAGGATAACGACACTTAGATGTAGTTGTAACTGAAGGCCTCCAGTTAACATCAAGTATAATAAAGGCCACCATGCTAGCTATGAAAATAATTTGGAGCAGAAACATATTGAGAATTAAAAAATGTATCTCAGCTAAGCAGTTCGTTGGGTAGCTGTACCATGACCCTCCGCATTTAATTCCTCGGTTAACACAGTAGAGCTTCTGTTTTACCATCTATACATTGGTTTTGGGGAGTTATCTCATATCCCCATCCAGTAAAATAAAGACATTATTCTACCTAGTCACATACAGCAGTAACCTTCATATCCTAAAAAAAGAAACATTTGTAATAGGCCATATTGAGTGATACTGAAAAAGTAATTGGCATACCCCTATTTTAATTCCCATGGCCAGTTGCTGACTGGAATGTTAATGGTGACCGCAAAAGTGATTCTATATATGTACCCCTTTAAAAATGCTGTTATCAATTGCCAACAGAAGTGAGACTGAGGATGCAGTCCATACCTCTCAACTGTCTTGATTTTTGCTCATATTTTTGGTTTGCTCCTTATAAAATTTCAGGTTTTCTGGAAAATCATTGAGGATTAAAGTCACTAAATAATGACAGAAGTTTTAGTTCCAGGCTTCAAACCCTTCAGAAAAATGCATGATAATTCAAAAGTTGTTATAATATCAACTTTTTAAGTTTATAGGAGCAATATTTAAATATTGCACCTATTTTTGGACCTTTGTCCCTCCCCCATTATTTTTGGCTTTGTCCAGATTTCTTGTGCTAAGAGGTTGAGAGGTATGATACTTTCGGCCTCACAATATCCTGATTTATTCTTTGAATAGCAAAAGACTCACCTGTCTGCAGGTACGTGCTTTTCCCTTAGTACAGCAATGCACTGTACTGAAAGGGGCTACTTACTGCATGTGCTAGAGACACATTTGCTCAAGACACACATCCTTGCTGCCACTCACTTGTTTTGCAAGTGCTCTAACTCCTGCTAATCTCTCTCCTGTAGTGTTAACTATCCCTGCCAAAATCTTCATTCTAACCCTAACAACTCCCACCGTGTGCCTAATCTAAAGTCCCTCTATTTCTCCCTAAACCTAAAATTAACCTTCCCCTCCCTAAGCTTAAAGTCCTGATCATTCCTTAAACCAAAATTTCCTTTCCCCTCCTATCCACGGTCGCTCACTAAACCAAAAATTCCTTTCTCCCTCCCTAACCCTAAAGTCTCCCATCATTCCCTAAACCTAAAATCCCCTTCTCTCTACCTAAACTCAAACCTAAAATCCACTTCTGTCCACAGTCGCTCCCTAAATGTAAAATCCCCATGTCTCACTAACCCTAAAGTCTTCGCTCTACTCCCTGTCCCCCTCCCTAAAACTAGAAGCACCCTTCTTGTTCCCTTCCCTGAGCTTGGGCCTGTGTCTTAGGACACAAGCCTATAGTTTTGCAGCTGCGTCATTGAACTCACATTCAAGTTTGAGTGTGAGCAGCTGGTCGGACAAGGTTACAGATGTTCGAGTCCCTGTCTGTGAGTTCCTGGAATTCCAGCAGCTAAGGCTTGACTGGTAATAGAATACCTGTATTGAGGGGCATGTTGTCTGACAAACATCAGCTAGTCAATAATATGTTATTACAGTGTCAATGGTGTGAGGTGAAATGGAAACTAATAGTGAGTAACCAAGGAAAGCATATCCTGATTCCCTAGTCCAGCATTTACACTTGGAGTCTGACCCAGTGTTTGTTGATCAAACATGTAGAATTAGCTATTGATGTATTATATACATTACATCAAGCCAGACTATACAAAAATGGACAGTACCTCACAGTAAGACGTTGTCTTGTTCGATTCTCAGCTAAAGCGTCTTCTGTGTGGAGACATGTGTGAATGGGCGTACCTTCGTTGAAGGTTGTGCATCAGAGCTGGCAACTCGGCACGTAAAAATCTACTGCCAATCATTAGCGGACCGGAGTTTCGCTGTGGCGCCCCTTAACCAGGAAAAGCCGAAAGACACAACAACTAATTTTTCCCTGAAGCAAAGTACCCAAACCATTTCCACAGAGTTGATAGGCTAGAAACTAAGTAGCTAAATATTCAGTTTACTGTGAAGAGAAATGAGTCTTTCAGAAATGCAAAAAAAAAAAAATGCACGAGAAAGCGGTTATCATTCATCACTAGGTTATTTTCAGCATTTTATTCACATACAAAAGCAGTCACCTAGAGACATCTCCAATTTCAGAATGATTTAGTAAATGCATTCTGTGAAGAAAAACATTTGAGAATGTATCTGTTCTAATTTGAAGTTTAGTTCCAAGGATTCATGAAAAACAACACATTTTACATTAAAAACTAATTTCCAGCAGATTCTCAGTTTAATTCAAACACACAAGAGGAATTCAAAGGGAAAACAAGAATTAAATGTGCCATATTTGCCAAGCTATAATCTTAACACCTGACTTTCAATTTATTACATATAAATCAAACACTTGAAGACATTAGCGAAAGATGTCTAAATGCCAACCAGTCTTTCCAAACCTAAGCAGTAAATAGAAAGAAGGGTCTAAATTGAATTTCCGATACTTGTCAAACACTACTTTAAAACTGAAAGCTAAGACAGGTTTTCTGAGAATTAGTAGACGGCCTACATGCTAATTGACTTTATCTCATTTCACTAATGCTACAGCATGGCACCTGTAGTAATAAAAGCCACACTAATTAGAAGTACATATGTGCACAGCTACAATGTGCCCAGTAACTGCATGAAGCTGAAGCAGTTTTCCTGCAGCATGCCCGACTGTCAGAGCTGACAGATGCAATGATATTAATGGCAACCATTTGTCAGCTAAGAAATAAGTGGATGACAAGGGAGAAGGGTCATAGGTTCCTAAAGTACCTTCAAACTGGCATGATTTGCACATTAGAGCTGTCAAGGTTCTATAGCAGAATATTTGCATTCTTCTTTGAAAGACATCATTTTAAGAGTTTTGAAATATGTCTGCTTAAAATGCACTAAACTAAAAAAGTTGTACTTTTATTAGGAAAACATGATAGATACAGGGAGACTTTTCTGATCATCATGCATGTCTTTATGTGCAAAATGTGCTTTTGTTACTTAGAGCACACGAAGACAGCAGGGGACTTTGTAATCATAAACAGTTGAAAGACAGTTAACATTTGAAAAAATGCCATGGGATAGTATGATACATCATAAACGCTATGATGTAAGACTGTGATTTTGGAACTGCATTCCTGCAGGGGCTCATAAGCTAAAGCAACATCAAAAATGTGCAATGTGACATCATCTGATGGATTCCTTTTTCAAAACTTCAGAACCTGAAAACACAAATTTAATGCATATTTGTACAATGATTAAAACAACAACTTCAGTTCTCTTTAAAACTGAAAAATGTTTCCGAAGGAGTTGAAGACAATACCAATATGCCACGATTCTTTAATAGTGTAACTTCCTTTTTAATGAAAATAAATGGTTAGTTTGCTGCCATGTTTTCATAGTTGGTGAGGGTTAGTATTCCAGGACCCTGTTATTAACTTTGCAATAACTCATGAAGTTTAAGTTAGACAGGAAGAAAACAAATGATTTAATAAGAATCCCAGAGCTGCTTTAGAGAGGTGAGATATGAGTCCTAAGCACTGTTCAATGTAAAAATGATGCCCAAGTCTCATATAAAAACCTGCACACTCTCTATATACCTCACAGTAATTTAAGTTTAGGAAGCATGAAAAATATCAAGAAACACTTCTGCTTACTTGCAAATTCATAGTAAATAAAATCAAGTTCTGCAATGCCTGGCTTAAAATACAGTATGGCAAAGTGAATTACTTGGTAACATGAATGACTACCTGGGATAATTATTCAAACTGACATGCTAAAAAATCTCCAATTTAGCTACTCATTAATGGAATAGACAATACCCGTTCTCAAAATTGCTAATTAAGGAACATTTCAAAGTGGCTGGCAATAAAGCAAAACATTAGATTTATTTATGAAGTTTAAGATTTCGGTCTTTATGTCTGCACACTGAGTTCTGAATTCTTTGAAAGCCTAGATGACAGGAAAAAATAGCTATTAAAACTATATAGAGGGTATGCCTTATGGTGAGAAGAAGCAGTCTCTTGTAAGAAGTCACAGTTCCTGTCCAGATGGAGCCACACGGAAACTAATCACCTCATCAAGTGTATCCAGATGACCAACAGGTTGTTATACTGAGCCTGTCTGACCAGCTGAATGCCTCTTAAAACTGAGGAATATATGTTTGATGCTGATGTATTTTGCAGTTAAATTTGCATGCCTTAGGCTGACTCCCCACATGATAGACTTAGGCATTTCAGTTAGCAGTTACCGTAAACATTTTTTGGGAGCAGATTAAGTTTCAGATAATTGATTATACTGAACTAATGACCATAGATTCAAGGAAATATCCAATCACTTGCTGACTGGATCCCTTCACAACACAAGTAGAGCTGTCTTGTCTAGATGGTTTGGGAACAATTATACATCAAATCATCACTGCTTCTCTGAGTTATGGGGTGTTTACAACATCTATAAAGGAAGCACTTGAAACACCATGTTTGAATATACTTATAATTGGTCTTGCGTAACTACTGCATTATCCCTAACTTTCCATTTACTACTAAGGTTATTGAGAGAGTTATATATGTGCAACTTTTTTGTATTATGAGGGAACAGTGAGTTCTTGAGAAATTCCAATCTGTTTTTGACCAAAACATAACAAAAGATACTGCCCTGATAAGGTAAGGTATCTTTAGATAAGCGTCTGAGACCTATGGCAAAGATTCATGAAAAGCAATCTAAGAGTAAAGGGGTATTTATTTATTATTTCTTTATTTGACATTTGTTGACTGTGTTAGCCCGACTGGGTGGAAGCCCTTTTTTAGTGGAGACCCCGGAAGAAAAGCTCCACAAATTATTACAAACATGTGGTATAAAAAAATATACAATGGTTCACAGGATAAAAAGAATTATCTAAAGGTAGTGTACTCTAAATTGTCTAGCAAATTACATAGACAGACTAAGTAATCAAAGGAGGTATACAACATATTTACATTAGATGTAATAAGCAGTCAAAGATTAACAAAAATCTAGCAGTACAGTCCTTGTATTTCTAGCATTGATTAAAAGTGGGTAAGAGACTCATAAAGACACAGCAATGGAGAAAGAGGTTCCTCTTGTAGAAATGCAGGGAATTGAGAGAAGAAGATGTATGTCAGTTGTAAAGTAGGGGGGAGTAGAAGTTCAGCCAGTGAGTAGAAAAGAGAGGAAGAAGGGGGGGTGTAGGAGGTAGAGAGGATTTGAGAAGTAAGATACATGCAAGGACGGTGGTTACTGAGATGAGTGTAGGAGGAGGATCTGAATTATAAAGGGATGAAGCTCTTTACAGGAAGTCATAATACTGAGACACATGCAATTACTTTTATAGATTTAACCACTGTTGTACTTCTGTGCAGAGAAGAGACTATAAACAACCCTGAATGGAAAGGCAGGGTCCCTTTTAACCAGGGGAACTAAAAAACATTGAATGAGACATAGGTAGTGAGAGCTGGGTAGAGCTTGCCAGAGAGATTTGACAGAAGACTCTTGAAAGGCCATAGAAATATAGGCTTCTCTGAGAGGTAAGATCTGAGTAAAGAGAACTAAATTTGCAGGGACAAAAATGGAATTATAAGAATGGCATTGGATGTCTATTGTTTGGCTTTCTAGATAAACACCATCATCAAAGGAAATGGATGAAAGGTATAAAGGAATACATGTGACCTTCTTTGGTTGTGTCCGTCTGTCGGGCATTCTTTGATGGGATGCTGGAAATTAAGCTACTGTGTTTGGAACTGGTTGGAGAGCAAAAAAGCTGCAACAAACTTTTAACAATAAATAATCAACCTCTGTGTTGATGAGGAGTTGAAGGGGCCTTTCAAGTAGCATCATTACACAGTGGCTGCACTTGCCCACTAGTGCCTAATTCACATGGCCTATTTCCAATTTTTCATTGCTTCTATGCATAAGGCACAGGAGGGTGTCCCCCTTGCTTGTTGATAAAGCTAAGTACTGACATGCTCTTGGTGATGATGGCTCTCACAACCTGGATAAAGAGATTGAGAAAGCTCAGAGCATGAGAAGGACTGCTGTCATCTCCAGAAGACTGATGTGCAATCTGGACTTTGAATATGGCCAGATACCTTGCATATTCTGCACCTGACATTGGACTACCTCCCTAGAGCAGAGGTATCCATGGTGACAGACAATAGTGGGGTTGGAATCTAAAATTGTTGGATTTGTGTTGGATATGAATTGTGCAGCCACCACTTTAGATGTGACTTTTGAAAGCTCTGGATGTGTTTATCTGCTGAGAATGGACCTAAGACTTCTGACCATTTCATTCATAGCAGCCATTGGAGCAGTTCCATGTGGAATTCTGTAAAGGTACTACTTGAATTATTAATGCCCTCAATCTCAAAGTTTTTGGACAAAGGTGGGTGTGGCAAATGGGAGCAGACTGAGTTAAGAAACCAGTTTCTGAGAGGTCAGGTCTTGTAAAAAGGTAAAAAAGCTTTGCAAAGAACTGTGCCCATATGATAGCTTATGAATAAGAGCATCTGAAAAAGCTCAAATTGAGATTTTACAGTATTAACTATGATCCTTCAGAACTAAAACAGATTCACCAGGGACACCTGGGTAGATATTAGTCTCTGTAATGTAGGAGTAGCTGGTAGTTAGCTATGCATATAGGGGAACCATTTCATTCCTTCTGGTTCATTGCAACCACAGCCATACATTTATTGAATATCCTGGGGCAGAGGTGACACAAAATTGGAGCATTCTGAATTTGTTGTACTTGCTCCTACCCCAAAGTGTACAAACCTCCTGGACTCATTGGCTATCTTTACATGAAGGTAGGTGTGTTAGATGTCCAGGGAACATCACTCACCTCTTTATGTCAAGCATGGCAGGATGGATTATACTGTGGCCATCCAAAAGTTTCTTTAAATATGAAATTGTTTATGCTACATAAGTATAAGATGGTCCTGGGGGTGTCCATTTTCTTTGTTACCACAAAGAACCTGGAAATGCTAACCATCACTAGTGTGATGGCAGCCCTTGGGTGGTTGCTTTCATTAAAATGCTTAAGATTAGTATTTTGCTGCACTCTTCTGGTGAGTTGACTGTTGGATAATGGCAAGAAGTGGTGTTGCAGGGCTAAGAAGTGGGATTGCATACCATCAATATATTATTGCCTGTTTTCACATGTTCTGTGTGATGATCAGCCATGCAGAAAGGTAGAGGGATATATAGACCAAGAATACATCCAGAGTGGGATATCCATGCAAGGCATCAGGGATTCTATTGCTTCCCGCTGGAAGACAGGACACAGTTTCTCTGTTGTTGCCAGTTTCCTCTTCCTCTGGAAAGACAAAAGTTCTGGAAATTTTCATGACAATTTTGGCTTTTTACCCATCTTCAGTTCAGCAAATGACACCTAAACTATAGATGACATGAGCCTTATTGCATCTTGGAAAAAGGCTGTAGTAGAACTGTGAGGGTTTTACCTTCTTTTACATGTTCTCCAAGTAGGATTTCACTTTAGAGGAAAAAAAAAAGAATCATACACTAACAGAAAGAATTAAAAAAAATCACCTCAGTATCTTTAGAGCAATCTGTAAGATGCAGCTAGGCATGTGGGTGAAGCTCAGGCCAAACCCTCAGCAGAGTTTTATGTTGGTCTCACAGTAAGGTTCAAAGCAGAGGGGACTGTTACTGATAGGGAACATATTTTTTGTTTTAAAGACCCATCTGGCAGATGATCCAGTGACTGCTGCATTTCATCAACTCTTGCTGGAACTGAATCATATGTAAAACATAGTTTATGGTCCTCACTGAAAATTATGTTTTTCAACTCAGTCCATAACAGACTCTCCCACTTTCTCCCTCTTTTTTGTATCTCTTTTTCCCACACACCCTACCAGCCATTAGTTCAGGCCAATCTTTCTCTGAGAGGTGACAGCTGGTTAGAGGAGGCTGTCATCCTGGCTGCCATCAGGGTTTTCTATTTTTTTTCAAATTCATATTCCTCCTTCTCCTCAGCAACTGATATGCATGGTCTCAGATGCAATAAACTGCAATGCTTTCCCTGGCAGTGTGTACAGTTCTGTACATTCCCATGAAGGCTCCTAGTTTAGGACCACATGCCTGACTATTGCTTGATTCCAGGCATCTTTTTCTCCAGTGGATGCCAGTGTTCTAGTCAGTCAGACCTCCCCCCCTCCCCCAATCTGCAAGCTGGTGAAAGCTACTCATTCCCATCCTCTCCTGCCTGGATACTCCAGTGCCTCAGCTGGTAATTAATCGTGCTTGGTGTAAGTGATAGTCAGGTCATTATCTCTCCTTGCCATGGTACTGGGCAAAACCCTGGATTCTTTATTAATGGATGGGCTGCAACACTCTATGGAGGTGACACTTACTTAAGGGCTGCATCTGCAACAAAGGAATCAGGTTTTGGCATCTCAGAGAAATAGTACTAATTCTTACTGAGGCAAGAGAATCCAACTAGATTACATGAATATGGTATTGTGGCATTTGGATTGTTAAAGAAACTCCATCTGTTTGTTACTGTAATACTCATACATTGTTTCAACAGCATTCTGATATTCCCTAACCTCCTCTGATACTGAAAAAGCTGTTCTGAGTTTGTCAAAGTTCTCCTGAGTCTGCCAAAATATTTCTAAGTTTTGCAAAGTTTTTGTGTGTTGTCAACATTTCTAAGGGTTAGTGAACTTATTTCCAAGGATTCCTGATATTGTAGGAATTCTTTTTTTTTTCAATAATAAATCTTTATTATTTTACCAATTTTTCATACAATAAAGAAAAACAGCAAAGAAAAAGAAATTGAAATAATACCCAAATTAAGCTACTAACACCCATACTACAAACTATGTACACTATTTACATGAATGCTTCCATCCGTTAAACAAAATCAATGAAGAAAAGAAAGGAACATGTAATAACAAGAGTCAAAAGATCTACTATCATTAGAATGGATTGTTCTTACCAACTTTCAAATTAAGTATGCATGTCCTGGGGTTGAGCTAAATTCGGTACATTAAACTAATATAATGTTGAAAATTTGTTCCCACACCTTCGGGTTATTAATATTCCTTTTATTATCCTTGATTAAAAGTTTGTGTGCTAGAATATGTTTCATGGCTAAACCTTTAAAGTTTTCCCATGAAGTTTGAAATGGAGTCAACCAATTTGTAGCTATATAAAGTTTCATTAATAGGAAAATATTTATAAGTATAATCATTTGGGTTCTATCCAAATTATTAGGAGGGATATGTAGAATCATGAATTCCCAAAAAAGTGTAGAATGCTGATACCCCATCTTTTGTAGTTGGATTTTTAAGGAATTCCAAAGTTTGTATATACATTTACAGCTCCAGAACATGTGCAAGAGGTCCGCCGTTTGATCATTACAGTATGGACATTTGGGCGAGTTTTTCGAGTTAAATTTATGCAAGCTAAGGCATGTATAGTAGGCATTATTAAATATCATCAATTGTGTAAATATTAATTTTTGGAGAGAAACTGATTTTATTGTTAAGTTAACATTTTATTTTCTTCTATCAATGGTATTTTATCTTTCCAATATTTTGACAAGAGTATTTGATTTTGGTATTTCAACTCTTTTACCAGTTCACTTGTAGAGGTAATAAATTTGGTATCTTGTCTAAGAGTTAACCATAAATTTGAACAATTAGTTAACGTTTCCTCATCAATTTTAAAGTCTTTGAAGTAATTTATAGAGAGATCCTTTAATTGTCTCAATATTATTAAGTAAGATTTAGGAAGATTCATCCCCAGCAACATATCATGAACTGAATGATTAAGATATAGATACATCTCAAGTAAAGTTAGATTAATTATAAGTGGATATTTTTTAAGATCTATTAATTGATTATTGATTTTCAAATTCGAGTTCTTATGAAAGGGTTGAAAAATCATCATATGTTGCAAGAGATTTACTGATTGGAAAAGATTTTGTATTAGACTTATATATACTCTAATATGCTCCATTAAAGAAAATAATTTAAAAGTATCTTTGCTTAAAAAAGGTAAAGCTTTTGGGTTAATATTCAAACTTACGATGTGTTTATGATTCATAACTACCCATTTGGGTGACCATTTATTACTAGATATCTCATAGTAAGCTATTCTTAAAATTCTATTAGAATTTATTATTAAGTAGTAAATTTCAAAATTAGGTAGATCTAGGCCTCCTTTATTTTTCGGAGTCATCAGTTTATCATATGATATTCTAGTCTTCTTAGGTTTCCATGTAAATTTAGCCGATTCCGTGTGAATTTGTTTGAAAAATTTCCTGGGGATCAAGACTTGAGTGGCTCTAAAAATGTACAAAATTCTGGGTAGCACATTCATTTTAATTATTGAAACTTTTGCCATTGTTGGTAATTTCAAATTATTCCATCTTCTTAAGTCGGACAATATATGATCCCAAAGAAACTTGACATTATTCACATAGAAATCTCTGTTATCTGTAGAAAAGATAACACCCAAGTACTTTATCTTGTTCTCTGATTTAACTTGTCCTACCAGTGGTAAAAGAGAAAAAGGTTTCAGTGTTTTTTAAAAGAAATAAGTTTTTTTTTTAAGGTTTATCTTGTAGTTGGATATCTCAGCAAAGTCCTCCACTGCTTTTAGTATTTTTTTAGTATCTGAAATTGGAGTCTTACAATAGATGTTGAAGTCATCAGCAAAGGCAGTCATGGATATTTTAGTGCCATAAATTATTGGGGCATTATGGTATATATTTTGCTTAATATGTAAAAATAGTGGTTCTAAATATAAATTAAATAATATAGGAGATAAATGACAGCCCTGACGAGTTCCATTCTTAATTTGTATTCTTTTAGAAAAATTTTTATTGATATATAAAGTTGTATATGGGTTATTATATAATATTTGTAATGCTAAAATAAATTCTTGAGGTATACTAAAGTATGATAAAACATCGAACAAAAATTTTAAATTAACTCAATCAAATGCTTTTTGTGCATCAATAATGAGAGTGTAAACATTATTTTTTTTTGATAGGCATAAGAAATTAATGTATGTAGTGATAAAGTATTGTCAGTAGTTTGTCTGGCATTCATAAATCCGGCCTGTTCATTCGATATTATTGAGTCTATTACCTTCTTCAATCTATTAGCTAAGATAAATGTCAAAATTTTCATGTCAATATTTAAAAGAGAGATAAGTCTATAATTATCCGGGTTATGAAAGTCAGTATTTTCTTTGGGTATAAGAATTGTTCTGGATGCATTAAAGTGAGGATCATTAATTCCATTGTTAATTATATAATTAAATATATGTGGAGGTATTTTGCCAAAGGAATCACAAAAAGTTTTATAAAACTCTGCGGTCAATCCATCCGGTCCTGGTGCTTTATGAGATTTCAACTTTTTAATTGTATCTATTATTTCCCCAGAGGAAATTGGCTTAATTAAATCTATTTGGGAGTTATCATCAATTTTTGGAAAAATAATTTTTTGCAAAAAATCATTGTAATCCTATTTGTGAGAGATTCCTGTCGATCACTATAAATCTGAGAATAAATAATTTCAAAAATACTCATAATATCTTCGGATTTTGTATATCTATTATTTTTGAACTGCATTTCAGTGATCTGAAAAGGTACTTTCGATTGATTAATAATTCTAGCTAATGCCCTTGAAGGCGTTTGAATATGATTAGCATATTTTCCCAACAATTTATGTTCACGAAACGACAACCTACTATTTTAGATCAAAAAGATCTCCTTTTGACATTTTAATAGTTCTTTTTCTGTTTGCTGGTTAAATTTCCTAATTAAGTCCTGTTCGAATGACTTGATTTTAGTTTCCAGTCTTTGTAGATCTCTAGTTTGAATTATTTTATAATAGGTAGCTTTTTGCAAAAAGATCCCTCTTACTTGTGCTTTGGTTGTCGCCCATTCAATATCGGGTAAATGTTGTTATTTAGATAAACTAACTAATAGAAGATCAAGAACAGCCTGAGTTTCCTGAATTATATCTTCTTTATTTAATAAATTTGGATTTAGGGTCCAATTGTACCCTCTATGTGATAAGCTATTTTTGTCTTTATTAAAGTTTAAAGTAATTTTAGAATGATCTGATAAGTAACGAGCTTGTACAGAAACGCTGGGATCTAGAATAATTAGACTTTCTGAAATCAAGAAAAAATCTATTCTAGACCACATTTTGTGACAAGTGGAATAGAATGTAAAGTTATTTGTATTAAACTGATTGCTTACGTATTTAAAAGGATCATACAATTTAAAGTCAGCTTTAAGTTCACTCAAAGCTATTACTGCTTGAGTATTGAATGACCTATGTGTACTTGATTTATCCAGTTTAGGATCTTGGTATGTATTCCAGTCCCCTCCTATAATTATGTAGTAATTATTATATTGATTCAAAATAGAATAAAGTGATACTATAAAAAAGTGTTGATTGTTACATGGTGCATATATATTAAGAAGTAAAATAGGTTTATCATAAAGATTAGATGACAGAATCACGTAACACCATCTTCCCTCTTTATCTATTTTGGAGTCTAGAATTTGTTCTTGGTATTGGCTTTTTATAACTATCGCGACCCCCGCACTATTAGTTTTACCTTCCGAAGCTATAACCTCTCTGATCCATTTTTTTCCCTTAATAACTGCCCACTGGTCATTAGTCAAATGAGTTTCTTGAAGTAAAATAAAAGATGCCCTAGCCTGCAAAAATAAATGAAGAAACAGTTTCCTCTTTTTCAAGTTCTGGAGCCCTTTCGTATTCCATGAATCTATTTCCCACATGGTACGATCTTTAATTGATTCAAATGTGGTTTACGTTGGACAAAACATAATAGATTCAAATATGTTTTCAAAAAATATATTTTCTGGAAACATCGTTGAAATCCCGTCCCACACCAGTGCCAACCCACTAAACCCCTGGACCAGGACATACATAGATTTTTCACATTGTTAAACATTGTAAGGCTTAATAACATTACTAAATAAATGTTCTTTAGATTAAAATATATTACAACTATATCATGCAAAAAACCTATGTCTACTACCACTAAATCTACAAAGCCTAACCTAAACATTCCCTATTAAACACTGCTAAACATCTACATCTCTTGTTTTATCAATTTCGGAAATTATGTCAAGGGAAAAAGGTGTTAACAACATAAATTATTCTTGTCATTCCTCTCCAAACAATTCAAATATCTAACGAATGATAATAATATGTTGTGTCCCATTATGAACATTCTGGAAGTATCGAAACTGATACTTTTCTGTAATATATGAGACATACATCTTAAGAATAACTAAAAGACATTTTTCAAAACCCCATGAAGTCAAAAATGAGACACTAAGCCATAATATACATTACAGTAATTAGCTTGTAGACAATCTATACTGTATAGTAACACTTAAGAGAAAGACAAAGATAAAATGAATAAATAAGCATGTCAGTGTCATACTAAGATCCTACAATGTTTACCTATTCCAGATTTAACCTGAAAAGATATCGTTTAATGTAAGTAGCCTTATTCTTGTGATCTTTCTTTCTTTCTTTCTTTCTCCCTTCATCTTATATATGTGTATGTTTGTTAACAATGCACTAATTGGACTGACCTTTTTGGACTCTATTTATGTATTAAAAACTAGTGGAAAGCATCCCTTTTGACTGCCAATTACTTTGCAAGATGTCTTAATTTTTACCTCATATATTTGATCTGTTCATCATAAAATGTACATTTTTCAGACAAATCATTGAGGAATGCTGTCATTAAAAGTGACAAATTTTTGAGTTTCAGACTATGTATCATTCAGAAAATGCATGCTAATACAAACCCTGTTATTCTATCAACTTTCTGATTTGATAGGAGTAATAGTTAAAATCTGGCCTTCATTTTGGGCAGTTGTCTCACCATTAGTTTTAGCGTTGTCCAGAATTATCAAGCTAAGATGGGAGTTATGGTGGAAAGAGAACTAAAAGAAACTAATACTGTGTTAGCATTAAGGAGCAGAAACAAACAGCCGTGTAAATTAAATCAACAATCTTGCGAGAATAAGTAGAGTAAAACTGTACCATTGTAAACAAATATGCTTCAGCATTTACTCTGAATGGTGATTTCATATGTGCTGCTATGCCGAGGAAGCAAGATCAAATAAGTGAGTAAGAAAAGCATGCATTAAGACATGCATCAAAAGACATGCTTAGAGTTTTATAATGTAATATTCAGAAGAGCACAAAAGGCTAAAATAATAAAAGGTGCTGGCAACCATCAAATTTGCCAGTATTATAGACTGATGGTTTTGAAGAAACTAAAAGTGGAAGTTAGTCTAGTGAATGCGATTAACATGCTAGTATAGGCATGACTGGAAAATAAATTAAAAAGTTCATAAGATTGTTGTGAAAAGTAAAGCACTAGGCCATGGTGTCATGTAAAAGCTGCATTGAATAATTGCTCATTTGTATTATTCTTGCATATAGATGTTGACTTTCCCTTTAGATCTTACATGCATAGTTTGTTTTGATTTTCAATGAGTGACTGGGCACATATTTTCCTAAAAAATTTCCTAATGCTAGTGCTGTCTTGTTTTAATTTACATTCTCTTTTGTTTGTTCCATGTGGATGGTAAGAAACACACAGTGATTCAAATGGCATTGAGTTAACTAAGATCTTAGGGATTAAACAAACACAAGGGTTCTCAGAGTAGTCAGCGACTGTCAAAACAGCAACAGCTGTAGTAATTAAAACAAAATTACAATCTTTGTATTTTGACAGAAAGTCTGTTCTTCAATTTTTCCCTTAGAACTGCTCTGTTAGGAACCTAAACAGTTTACACCTACACTAACAAGTGCAGCACTTGTTCCAAATAGCTTTTTCTTCTCAAAAAGCTCAGCACTTGTCTTATAAGCATATCCCTTGTCTTATAAGCATTCTCTTTGCAGGTCAAGCACTCCTATATTATACAAATCTCTCACTAGCAAAACCCCCCAGGAGTGCCCACTTCGCTGCTAAGCCCACTACTTTTCTGTCTCATACCAACTCATAATTCTTTCTAGCATGTCGAAGGGTCAGATGCTGGCGTCCTCTCCTGCCCAGTTGGTGAATCTGGGAATTCTGAGACAATGTTACAATTGCCTCATGTACACGGACAACCCTCTCCTCCTCCCACGTAACACTAACACTTGTGAGAGATGCAGCTATTTAGCCAGACTGGAGGCTGAGCTCTCTCAACTCAGAACTGGCAAGACCAGGCAGGAGGAGAAGGCAACTACACACACCACAATACCAGTCTCACATAACTCAACCACACCACTGAATCAAACACATAAACACACTAAGACATACTTGGAGGCTCTGAGTAAAAATTTACCTAAACAGCAGAGGCCTCCAAAGCAGACACCCAAGCAACTGAAAACTCAATACACCACACAAACAACACATAAACAACAAAATCAGTGTGCAAAGCAGTCACTGCCCTTAAGGCCAAATACAACACCAAACATACTTGTCATAGGTGACTCCATAGTCAGACACACTGACGTCCCGCCACCAGACTGAGTAAGGAGAAGGTCACAGTAAGCTGCCTGTCGGGCGCTAGAATCCGCCACATAACACAAGCACTCAGGTCTCTCAACAGCAGGTACAAGTACGACTCAGTCATTGTCCACGCTGGTGTCAACGACCTGAGACATACCTCCTTGGACTACATGAAAAGAGACATTGAGGAGCTCTCTGATTATGTAGCCCAGGCAGGTATGACCCTGACCTTGAGCAGTATCCTACCTTCACCTAGAATGATGCCACAATACAGTGATAAGATGATCAGCTTTAATAATTGGCTTAAATTCTGGTGTCATTCAAAGGGGATCCAATGTCTGTCTGCCTGGGATGACATGCTGGACAAGCCACGCTGCAAGGGACGGCTTGCACCTGTCACCCCTAGGCTTCTGGATATTGGCAAAGGCTCTTGCCACCCCATAGTGCCTTTTAGGCAAGGCTCAAATTCTAAACCTACCACCCTAGAACACAAAAAGTAAAAAACTAAGGGTAATGCTGCTCAATGCCAGAAGTCTCAATCTCAAGATGCACGCACTCGAGGCCCTTCTCAGTATGGAGAACATCGATGTCTGTGCTGTGACAGAAACCTGGTTCAAGGCTCCTGAGAGCACCCCAGCACTAGCAGGTTTCACCTCATATCATGCGTTCCGGCCCCAAAATCCGGACAACACCAAGAAAGGAGGGTGTCCATATTCATAAAGGACACCCACACCTCAAGGTTGGTGGCAATGCACGATGCATCGGAGACCATCCAGGTGCAATTAACCATAGGCAAGACTGCTCTGCAATTTGTAGCATGTTACAGGCCACCCTCTCAAACTCAGGAACCTCACATAGCCTTCCTGAAAACAATGGAGGGGATAAATGTATCTCCAAACACCATCATACTAGGTGACTTCAACTACCCTAATATAGACTGGGAACACTACTCAAGCCCAAACACTCTAGCCCAAAGGTTCCTGGAGTTCATAAACTCAAATGCCATGGAACAACTAGTCACCATCCCCACAAGAGGAGAAAACATACTTGATCTCATCATCATGAACATGGGATCACAATGTTCAACACCGGAAGTATACCCCTCACTGGTAAGATCAGATCATAAACTAATCTCGCTGGAGGTCCTCATCCCGCCCCCACCTGAAATAAAAAAAACCACAGTGAAAAACTTCTCAAAAGCCGACTTCACACTTCTAAAACCTAGTGTGGTCTTCTTTAAGGCCCCTGAGCCAGTGGTAAACATTACTCAAACTGCTGAATCACTTACAAATGCCTTCTACCAGCACCTACAGGACTGCATGGATCAGGCAATCCCAAACAAAACTAAGACTCTTTGTACCAAAGGCAAGCATCCAGTCTGGTGGACCCCAGCCATAAACAAGCTCTACAACAAAAGGCGGAAGCTACTACAAGATAGAGCAAAATCCTTGAAAGGTAAGACACCTTTGATCATTATAAGTAAAAAACTAAGAGCTCTCATAAAATCATCCAAGGCAAATTTTGAGAGAAAAATCGCCAAGGACTCAAAAGACAATCATAAGGCCTTCTTTAGCTATGTTAGAAACCTAGGAGGAAACTCCCAGATATGCTCAGAATTAGTTCAAAATGATGTGAAGATTACTGAACCTACACACATTGACAACATACTGGCTGACAGGTTCCGTGCAAACTCCCCCCCCCCACCCAAAAGGAGAGATATCTATACCAGAGGATTGTAGCCCCCCAAACATCTCCAACGCCCAGGTGAGAACTGCTCTCTCCAAAGCAAAAAACACAGCATCCATGGGACCAGATGGTGTCCCCGGCTGTGTGCTCCACGAACTCAATGAAGAATTAAACCCGCAGTTAGGACAGCTGTTTAATCTTAGCCTCACCTCAGGATACGTACCCAAGGAGTGGCGCACGGTGACTGTGGTCCCACTTCACAAGGGCGGTGCCTCCACCGACCCTGGAAATTATCGTCCCATTAGCTTGACAAGCCTTATCTGCAAAGCCATGGAGAGGATCATAATGGAACTCATAAATAAAGACATAGGGAACTTGCAGACTTTGGATCCAACCCAGTTTGGCTTTGTCAAAGGCAGATCATGCCTTTTAAACTTGGTTGACTTTTCGAGACAGTCACCAAGGCCATTGATGAGGAAAGGCAGTCCATACAGCCTACCTTGACCTGGCAAAGGCCTTCGACACAATACCCCACTCAGGTATCATTGAAAAACTCATCAGCTTGAATGTAAACCCATACATCACAAGATGGGTTGCAAACTGGCTAAGTGACAGAACCCACAGGGTCAGAGTTGCTGGAGCCATGTCAGACTCAAAGCCTGTCACAAGTGGTGTTCCACAGGGCTCAGTCCTGAGTCCACTCTTGTTCGGCATCTACTTTTCTGAAGTACAAGCAAACACAGGAGGGTTATGGCTGACAAAGTTTGCAGATGACTGCAAACTGGGCCATAGTCGAAAACACATCTGACACAGATATCCTTCAGAAGGGCCTCACAGAAACGGATAACTGGTGCCAGAGCCATGGCCTAAAGTTAAATGCCAAGAAATGCATAGTCATACCCTTCGGGAAAAACAAGGTTACCCCTAGCTACCATATAGGTGGCAATCCACTGAGCACAGAAGAAGTCATCAGGGATCTGGGGACCCAGGTTGACAGTAGCCTTCGTTTGACACTCATGTTGCTAAAGTAGTTAGGAAAACCTTCTACATTGCCCACCTGATCATGAAGGGATTCACATCTAGATCAAGGGAGGTCATCGTCCCCTGTACTCATCACTCATTAGACCTATGATTGAGTACAATGCCCCATTCGGAATGTATCTGACCCGACACCTGCAGCAGCTGGAAAGGCCCCAAAAGTTCCTCACCAAAAGGATAAAGGGTCTCAAAAATATGTCTTATGCTGCCCGACTGAAAGAACTCCAGCTCTATTCAGTCTCATACCGCTTGCTCAGAGGTGACCTGTGCCTGACATATAAGGCCATGTCAAACCCTGATTTGATGAATATGCTTCACCTCAAAAATCTAGATCCCTCAGAACCACAAGGGCGGAGACTTAAACCTTGACATGGTTATTAATAGAACGTGCTGGAGGGACAGATTCATCACCCAGAGACTCCCTATGCTGTGGAACAAAATCCCAGTACATGTGAGGCAGAGCACCTCGCTGGCCTTGTTCAAGAGGAATCTTGACCAATGGATGGGGGATCGCAGATATACCCCAGGGATTACTTCAGTGTCACTGCTTGACAGAGGCACAGCAAAATAATAGGCATAGTTTTATTCAAACTAAAGGGGTGGCGAAAGCCAAATAACTATGGGCTAGGCTTATAAATGCCCTTGGGCAGATAGCCTAGTATGAACCTATGAACCTATGAACCTATGACAGCAAGCCTGACCACTCACTATCTGCATATGAACTTCATATTAACACTAAAGTTAAAGCTGTATAACTTTAAATTCCTTTGAGCATCTATTAATATTCTTCCAATTTATTACATCAGTAAAACTGGAAATAATAACTACTAAATAGAGTAATTTGTAAAAATATATATGTATTTGGGGTAAGGTTTCCTAGAATAACTGCTGCTCTCAGTAACACTGTTAGATAACCACACCATTTCCTAATAGAATTGGATACCTAAATAATTAAATGTATTATATAAAACAATTAAATGTTTCCTATGTGCTTAAAGTATAACCACTTGTACTATAATAGTCAATTTACACTTTTATTCTTCAACACAGATTTTTCAGTTTCCCAAGCCTGGGAAACTGCCTTCGAGTTCGCGACGAGTGACCCTTTAAATGAGCGGACTTCCGGTTGCACCACTTCAAATCCGGCCCCAGAACAACAAAAGAAGCATTTCCTGTAACTTCGTGATGGGACAGAGTTCATGGGAGCCATAAAAACTCGGAAATGGCACGCAAATGATCCAGCGATGAAAAACAAGTTTTATCAGATTAGAAAGAGGCTAAAACTTGAAACAAAGGATTCAGAAGCCTTGGGTTGAAGCAAAAAACAGATCCGACCTCTGTTACTGTAGCAGTCTCAACGGAAGGCCATGTTAACTCTCTGAAGTAGGCAAGGACTTAAATATCTTCAAAAAGGCAGATTTTGCTTCTTTTTTTGTGGAAACTGAATATTTAGATCCATCGACTGTAAACATTAGTGTATTAGGATACTTCATTTGAAATTTAATCTGTTTTTCAATAAGAAATTTACAGTAAGCAGATAAAGCTTGTCTAGCTTGTCTTATTTGGAGAGGTAAATCATGAGCCACAGAAACTTTATTGTTATTCCACATAATGTAACCTCCGTTCTTTTTAACAGTCATTATTATTTTATTAACATCTTGGTAATTGAGAATTTTGACATACACTGGTCTTGATTTATTTGATGCCTGCATTTCTCTCAAAGCTCTATGAGCTCTCTCTATTATTATTTGTTTAGCTGTATCAGAATCATTAAACAATATTGTAAAAATTTGTGTAATAGAAGGAATTAAATCATTGTATTGAGTATTCTCAGGTATCCCTCTGATAATTATATTATTTCTCCTGGATCTCGCCTCCAGATCCAGAATTTTTGCTTGCATAGATTGTATGTCCAAGTCATGAGTATCAGATTTTTTAGCCAGCAGTGTTATTTTATCTTCATTTTCAGATATTCTAGCTTCAGTTTTGTCCATTCTAGAATTTGACTACATGAAATGCCAAAAGACTGTACCTGCTTAGATAGTTCTTCCAAAGCTTCTTGAATGGGTAACAAAGCAGATTTGATATCCTCCATGTTTGCAAACTGGTCTGGTTTATTTTTATTCCCTGCTTTGGGAAGTTCCTGTTGTTTAATGATTTTCTGCCTTTTCGAAGTTAAGTCCTTTTCTGGTGATTGCAGTTCAGACAATTTAGTTTTTTTGTTGTTGTCTCCATACTTTTATCTTGTTTTGACATTATAAATCAGTATTGCCCTTTACTGTAGCTTAATAGTAAATAGGCCAAGTTTGTTATTCAGACAGATCATTTGTTTGACACTCTCTTCAGAGACAATCAATCAGGTCTAATCCTGTTGAATTCTTTGATTTTCCCAGATTCAATCACCTCTCATCAGATACTTGAATGGAGTAAATTTACCTTTTCAAAACATTGTTGTTAAATAACTCATAGTATAGTTTCAGGGTTAGATTCTCCTCAGGATATATACAGAGCTGTAGATTTGCAGTGTTCACAGAATGGCAGCCATCTTTGAATCCCTGATATTGTAGGAATTCTGACTTGTGTTGTAAAGTATTTGTTACTGCACTTGAGCTCAGAACCAGTTCATTTTACATTAAGAGGATTCTTTTGCACTCTAGTGGGAGCAGAGAGCTGAATTCATTCCATCCAAGGTGGGAACTACTGGTTGAAAGTTTATTGAGTTTTTATCTGATCGGCCTAAGCGTTTAACTTTGTGAAACTCTTTCATCCTGCTGGTATAAAAGCCTCGCACAAATGCAGTTCCCCATGCTTCCATACAAGTAAACCTCTCCAGCTTAAAATCGTCTATAGGAAACGCTTTCCATAGCCTCCCACTATTCACAGCTGTTTGAAGAGCTGCCAGTTTGTGCACAGGGTGGTACCAATGCAGGTCATCTAATAGTATAACACTAAACACTCTCACTTGGAGCTTTAAGTGACTCCCTCTTACTCTCTCCCATCTAGAAATTGTTTTTCGTTGCCTTACATAGCATATGCTAGATTCAGACCTGTTGAATTTGGACTGTTTGGTGTCACTGTGCTCTTAAACCAGCTATCGTACATTAAGAGAGCATCTCTGCGCCCTTGTGGCAGATGTGTGTATTTCAGGACCGATCTGACTTGGGGATTGCTGGAGAAAGGCTCAGTTTGGGGCCTTCCCATTGGTAGGTGTATTAAAAACTGTTTAAATTCACCTATATATGTCTTGCATTTGTGCAAGTTTACACTTGTGCTCAGTTTACTATAGCTGCTGAATGTTTGGCAGCTATAGTAAGAGATCTGGAGTGCATCTGCACTGAAAGCCAAGGCATCCACTGGAAAAAAACTGAAAAATAAGTATACTTTCAACCAGCACTGCACTTTATTAACTGTATTTAATTGAATTCCTGCTTCATGTTTTCTGTATGTGACTGCTTTTTACTCTGCACTTTGAAATTGTGTTTCATTGCCTATATAACACAAGCTAGATTCAGACCTCCTAAATCTAGACTGTTTGGTATCACTGTGCTCTTAAACCAGCCATCTTACATTAAGAGGGCCTCCCTGCACCCTTGTGGCAGAAGTGTGCAACTCAGGACCCATCTGAGTTGGGGATTGCTGGAGAAAGGGTCAGTTTGGGGCTTTCCCATTGGTAGTTGTGTTAAACACTGTATAAATTCAGCTGTATATAAGCCTAACATTTGCTCATTGCTGCACACCACGCAACAGGGTTTAGCAGTGCCCTGAAGAGATGCATATGCCTGGGAACATTATATTTCCCTAGAGACCTTCCAGGAAAACCACCCAAGCTTCCCTGCTGAACAAAGTGGAACTCAGTTGCACTCTAAGCAGCATTCTCACACTTATCATCCACAACCTACTATACACCCACTGCCTTTTCTACTCCAAGTCAAACTAGCCCACTAGTTAAGCCTAAGCCCACTTCCTTCTCAAATACCACATTCTGAAAAATCTTGCCATAATGGATGGGCAGTTTTGCATTATTTCTCCTGCCAACTTGATTGATATGGGCATCTTAAGGTAATATAGCAATTGCTTCATGTATAATGACAACCATTTACTCCTAAAGCAAACTAACACCCTATGTGAGAAATGCAAATACACTGTGGAATTGGAGTTAATTCTCTCATAAAAACAAACTAGACATCAAGCAGGCTGTCGGCACACACACTTCACTACTCACGTAAACCGGGTCTATATTAAATTCTCGAAAGCCGACAATGACATTGTCAACACGAGAATAGCGAAACTGCAGAACATCGAACAAGTAAACAGAAATCTCCATAAGGGGAGATTTCAGTTTACTTCAATGTAGTGCGGTCTAGGAGTTGTTATATTTAAGTAGCAGGGGGTGTGGGGGCACAGCCCCACATGTGGGGGGTGCAGGGGAGCTTTTTTTTTGTTGTTTTTATTTTTTTTTCTGAACATTCGATGTTTTAACAGTTCAATCACTAAAGGTCGATCTTTAGTGATTCGAACTGTTTAATATTAGATGTTCTAATATAGACCCTACAAACCTCACCTCTCACACAAAATAATGTCATGACACATAAACCCACATACATGGAGGTATTCACTAAAAGTCTACCAAAAGAACAGAGACCTTGCAAACATACATCACCCACACTCACCACTAAACAAAAAGAAACCACTACACATATCAACACATACACCCGTGTCTCAGCAAATAAACCCCTAAGGCAAAACACATCAAATGTCTTGATAATAGGCTACTCCATAGTAAGACAAACAGATGTCAACCTCACCAGATCGGCCAAGGAGAAGGTCATGGTCAGCTACCTATCAGGTGCCAAGATCTGAAAAATCAAGCATGCACTCAAGTCACTCATCAACAAGTACCATTATGACTCTGTCACAGTCCATGTTGGAGTGAATGACTTGAGATGTACCTCTCTGCACTATATGAAGAGAGACACGATGGACCTCTCAGATTATGTGTCCCAGCCAGGTATGTCCCTAGCCCCAAGTAGTATCCTTCCATCATGCATCACCCATCGCAATTTAAACAGAAAATTATTTTGGCTTAACTGCTGCTGCCAGTCCAGGGGAATTCAGTATCTATCAGCCTGGGAGAAGATTTTAGACAGACCTCTCTGCTTTGCTAGAGAATGTCTTCAACTGTCCTCCCTTGACTTTTGGATACTGGAAAAGGCCTTTGCCTCTCCCATGGTGCCTTTCTTAGGCAATGTCAAAACAACAAGTTTTCTAATGTAACAAAATCTAATTGGGACAAACTCAGGGTCATGCTGCTTAATGCTAGGAGTTTAAACATGAAACTGTATTCCCTAGAAGCACTCCTCACCTTGGAGGATGCTGACATCTGTGCAGTTACTGAGACATGGTTGAAGGCCGCTGAGATCACCCTGGCCATGCAAGGCTACAATGCCTTCTACATGTTCAGACCTCAAAATGAGTGTGAAGGAACCAAAGGTGGATGTGTATCCATCTTTATTTAAACCAAATACACTTCTAGATTGGTCAAACAGCATGACTCTCTCGAACTACTCCATGTCTAATTAACTACTGGGAAAGTACCATACCACATAACTGCTGGCCACAGATCACCCACCATGAACTAGGATAAGCATACTGCCTACCTCAGTTTACTGGAATCCCTTAGCATACAGCCCAACAACTTAGTCATAGGAGATTTCAACTATCCTTCCGTATACTGGGGGGACATACATGAGCAATAACACGCCCGTCCAGAGATTCCTGGACTTTGTTAACACAAATGCTCTGGAACAGATAGTCTGTACCCCCACCAGGGGCTCTAATGTTCTGGACATAGTACTCACCAACATGAGGGGTCACTGTACTTCCCCATGCCTGATGCCCTCCCTGGTTAGGTCAGGCCACAAATCAGTCTCATTTGAAGTAACTACAGGACCTGACACCCTCACAGGAACAAAATTATAAAAAAAAATTACCAAAGCTAACTACAGCCTACTCTGTGATGGCATAAAAAGTTTGATACCACCCACAATTGCAAACATCAATGATCACTATGCAGAAGTGCATGCAAATGCCCCGTACAACCAATTAAGCGACTGCATAAACTCAGTTGTACCTGACTTGATCAAAACCAGGTCTTCCAGTAAAAACAAGTCACTGTGGTGGACTTCAAGTATAAACAGATTCCATAACAGCAGGAAGAAACTGTTCTCCAAAAGCAAGAGGGATATCACTCTGCAGAGGAATAGTTCCGTCCTAAGCCTAAACAAGAAAATCAGAAAACTTGCAAAGCCTTCTAAAGCAAATTACAAAATGAAAATCCCATCCATAACCAAGGATAATCATAAGGTATTATTTAACTACATCCAAAGTCTAAAATGGAATGCACAGCTATGTTCTGAAGTGTTTGTAGATGGGATCACTCATACTACACCAGAAGGTATTGCAAACTTGCTAGATGACAGATTCAGTGCAAACTTCACCCCCTATCCCCACCTACCATATACAAAAGCATACCTGACACGAGTCCTTTGCCTAGTATCTCTAGAGAATAGGTCATCTCTGCACTCACCAAGGCCAAACTGCCTCAATGGGACCAGATAATACCCCAGTTGTTTACTAAAAAATCTGAAACAAGATCTAGCAGACTCACTTTTATTTAGTCATAGCTTGAGAAATGGCCTTGTTCCTGCAGAATGGAGAAAAGCAATAGCAACTCCCCTGCACAAAGTGGGGCCATCAACTTGACCCTTTGAACTACAGACCCATATGTCAATCCAGCTCATCTTCATGACCATGGAAAGAATTATCTTGGACCTTATCAACAAGGACATTGGTGACCTCCAAATGCTGGATGTTTATTAAACCCAGTAGACTTCTTTGAGAATGTCATCAAAGCCATGGATGAAGGTAAGACAGTGCACACAGCCTATAGGTTCATAGGTTCATAGGATGGTACTAGGCTATTGGCCCTAGGGCCTATACAAGCCTAGCCATAATAATTCCCTGGCTATTTCTTCCCACACTATTTACTTCCCTCGACCTTGCCAAGGCTTTTGACACAATCCCACACCTGGCATCATTAAGAAACTCTCCCAGGTGGGGATTATCCCTTACATTACTAGATGGGTAGTCAAATTGCTCACTGATAGAACACACTCTGTCAAAACTGGTAACTCCATCTCCACCAGTAGACCCGCAACCAGTGATGTGTTGGACATCTTACTATTTGGCATGTATTTCTAGGAAGTCCAGGCCAAAGTAGATGACCTCTGGCTCACAAAGTTTACTGATGATTGCAAACTGGGACCAATCATTGACTCCCCAATGATGTCAACATATTACAAGAAGGGCTAACACAAATGAATGATTGGTGCAAAAGCCATGGTCTAAAACAAAATGCAATGAGAAAAATGCATTATTATTCCCTTTGGCAAAAGGTAATTGCCTACAAATTACAATATTGACAGCACTCTCCTGAATTCCAACTCAGTGGTGTGAGAATTGGGAACACATGTTGATAGCGAGCTGAACTTTGACCACCAAGTTTCCACAGTGGTAAGGAAAGACTTCCATTTAGCACACCTCATAAGCAAGGGCATAGCATCCAGGCCAAGGGATGTTATAACTCCATTGTACTTGACCCTCATCAGACCACTAATAGAATATAATGGACCTTTTTGCATATGCCTCACCAGACACTTGCAGCAGACGGAGAGACTTCAGAGGTTTTTCACTAAGAAAATACAGGTACCCAAACCATGACTTATGTGGACAAGCTGAAAGCCCTCTCACTTTACTCTGTATCTTAGAGGCTGCTGAGAAGTGACTTGTGCCTGGCATATAGGGCAATCTCTGTCCCTGTCCTAATAGAAAAGCTGCACAGCCCCAAGTCAAATGGCACAAGAGTCACTCACTCTAGGGATCTTAACCTAGCTTGTGACATTAACAGAACATGCTGGAGAGACAGATACATCTTCCAGACACTGCCACTTCTCTGGAATAAACATCCTATTCATGTAAAACAGAGCTCCTCACTGACCCTATTCAAATACAATGTCGATAATTGGATGTGAGACCACAAATTCAGCCCTGGGGTAGCACCCATGTCAATCATGGACAGGGATAGCCAGTGTTGATCACATATCCACTTTGTTTACAAATTTGTTCTACAAACTACCCAAAAAAGAACAAATGGGGATACTTGGAATTAACATGGCTAGGCTTGCTCTAGGGCCACTTGCTTAGTAACCTCCTATGAACTTATGAGCCTATAACTGTTGCTGGCAAATTTGAGCATCTTCACCAATCGTGGAATGACCCAAGACAACTGTTAGAAGATTCAGAAGGCCTTCTGCAATAATTTCTGTGGGGAAGACTCTTGACCTGAGGGCTTATCCCACTTTGCCTCATCATTTATAAGAGCTTCTCAAATTTGTGATCATTTGAGATGATGGAGGATAATTTGCATCCTACTCTTCTTCAGCAACAAGAGTGACTTAATGGGAGAGTCAGTTAACTTCCTCTTCCTCTTCAACTTTTTGTCTACCCTCAAATGTGACTGGTCTGAGGAAGAAGCAGAAGAAAAATGTTATGGCAAGATATCATTAAGAAACCCTACACAGTCACTTGGGACTCTCTGTTCTACTGGACAAGAGACAAATACAACTAAATGTCCAGTGGATGACCTTATATTTAAGAGGATATCAACATCTGTAATGAAGAAGACCACAAAGGTGGCAAAATGTAGAGGTTTCTGCAGTGCTGATGTTAGTGCCAGTGCAGACATCATACTTAATGCCAAGCGTATCAGAATCAGTCATTGACTAGCAAACCCTAAAAGGTTCATAGGTTCATAGGTTGGTACTAGGCTATCAGCCCTAGGGCCTATACAAGCCTAGCCATAACAATTCCCTGGCTATTTCTTCCCACACTATTTACTTCCCTGGACCCCTGTCTAG
The DNA here is from genome assembly GCF_019279795.1 of Protopterus annectens. NCBI lineage: Eukaryota > Metazoa > Chordata > Ceratodontiformes > Protopteridae > Protopterus > Protopterus annectens. The sequence goes on along the minus strand of NC_056725.1, from coordinate 1,190,489,943 downwards.
CAGGGTAACTGACGTGATCCCCGGGATGAATTTCCTTTCTCCCATCCAATCGTCAAGGTTCCTTTTGAAGAGGACCAAAGAGGCACTCTGCTTGACATGTATGGGCAATCTATTCCAGAGTCTGGGGAGTCTCTGGGTCAGGAACCTATCCCTCCAGCATGTTTTGTTTATTGTGATGACAAGGTTTAGCTCCCTGGAGCGTGTGGCTCTGAGGGATTAGGATTTCTTTAAGTGTAGCATGTCCAACAGCTCTGGATTTGACATGGCCTTGTATGTTAAGCAAAGATCGCATCTGAGTAGACGATATGTGACAGAGTATAGCTGGAGTTTTTTAAGGCGGTCAGCATAGGGTTTCTGCTTTAGGCCTGTGATTCTTTTAGTGAGGTATTTCTGTGGCCTTTCCAGTTGTTGCAGATGTCTTGAGAGGTACATACCAAACGGGGCATTGTATTCTATAATGGGTCTAATGAGGGATGAGTAGAGTGGGACAATAACCTCCTTTTTTCTGGATGAAAAACCCTTAGTGATGAGGTGTGCCACATAGAAGGATTTCCTGACTGTTGTGGCGTTGTGGTTATCGAAGGTGAGACCGCTGTCCACCTGTGTCCCTAAGCCTCTTATCACACTTTTGGTGTTTAGTGTACTGCCACCTATATGGTAATTCATGGATACATGTTTTTTCCCAAAGGGGATAACTATATATTTCTTGGCATTGAGCTTGAGCCCATGGCTCTGGCACCAAGCATCTGTTTCTGTAAGGCCCTTTTGTAGAGTATCCACATAATTTGGGTATTCAGTAATGGTTCCCAGTTTGCAGTCATCTGCGAACTTTGTTATCCAGAGTCCCTTAGTGTTGGCCTGTACTTCAGAGAAGTAGATGCCAAACAAAAGCGGTCCCAGGACTGAACCCTGAGGTACTCCACTTGTCACTTGTCTGGAACTGGATTTGGAGTCGGCTACTTTTACAGTGTGGGTTCTATCAGTAAGCCAGTTAGCAACCCATTGGGTGACATAGGGATTAATGCCCAGCCTAGTAAGTTTATCTATGATTCCAGAGTGGGGGATGGTGTCAAAGGCCTTGGCAAGGTCTAGATAGGCTGTGTGGACCACCTTACCCTTGTCCATGGCTCTGGAGACTGATTCAAAGAAGTCAATCAAGTTCAGGAGACAAGATCGGCCCTTCACGAACCCAAACTGGGTGGGGTCCAGTGTTTGAAGGTTGCCAATACCTTTGTTTATAAGTTCCATGATAATACGCTCCATGGCCTTGCAGATAAGGCTTGTCAGACTGATGGGATGGTAGTTTCTGGGATCCGAGGTGGATACCCCCTTGTGGAGTGGGATAACTGTAGCTGTGCACCACTCAGTTGGCATGAAACCTGAGGTGAGGCTATGATTAAACATGACACTTAGGTGAGGTGCCAGTTCATATTGTAGTTCATGTAGTACACAGCCTGGGATGTCATCTGGTCTCATGGATGCTGTATTCTTAGCTTTGGAGAGTGCGTTTTTTACCTGTGTGGCCATTATTACCGGAATTTGGCAATCTTCCGGTATTGAGATGGGCCATTTAGAGGGTGAGAGGGGGGTGAAGTTGGCACTGAATCGATCTGCCAGGATATTGGCAATATCCTTGGGCTCAGTATATTTAATGCCATTCTGTTTTAGCTCAGAGCAGATCTGAGTATTGCCATTTAGATTCTTGACATAGTTATAGAATGCCTTGTTGTTGTCTTTGGAATCTTTGGCAATTTTATTTTCGTAACTAGCTTTGGAGGATTTTATGAGGGATCTCAGTTTCTTACTGAGGCTGGTAAGGACATTTTTTGCATCCTGGGATTTTCCTCTTTTCTGCAACAGTTTCTTTCTTTTGTTGTAAAGTTTGTTTATGGCAGGGGACCACCAGATTGGCTTTTTGTTTTGGATGAGAGCATCTTGGTTCTATTTGGGATGGTACGATTTATGCATGAGTGGATGTGCTCGTACAGTGCCTTAGTGTAGGATTCAGCAGTTGAACTTTCAGCTCCCATCTGCATGGGTGTCATGAAGTTTGTCACTTCTGACTTGAGTAGCATGAAGTTGGCTTTGGAGAAGTTTTTTTATGGAGGTTTCCTTACTGGGGGGTGGGGGTGGGATGTGAATGTTAAGGGTGATTAGCTTATGGTCAGATGTGACTAACGAGGGGGTGACCACAGGTGTGGAGCATCGATTTCCCATGTTGGTAATGACCAGGTCTAGGATATTGGTGCCCTGGTGGGACTATGGATTAGTTGATCCAGGGCGTTGGAATTTATGAATTCCAAGAACCATTGGGCAAATGTGTTGGTACATGAGTAGCTTTCCCATTTAATGGCAGGGTAGTTAAAATCACCCAGTATTAGGGTGTTTGGTTCTATCTTAATATTTTCCAGAATGTTTAGAAAGGTGTAGTGAGAATCCTGGGGTATGGTGGGGGATCTGTAGCAAGCTACAATTTGGATTGCAGTCTTACCTAGTGTTAGTTGCACCTGGAGAATTTCAGACGCATTGTGTTGGGCAACTAGCCTGGTGGTGTGAATATCCTTGGTGAATATTGACACTCCTCCACCTTTAGTGTTTCGGTCCTGCTTTGGTGGCCAAAAAGTGTGGTAAGAGTTGTAGCCTGGTATTGCAGGGGTGCTCTCTGGAGCCATGAACCAGGTCTCAGTTACTGCACAGATATCGATATTCTCCATTTTTAGGAGTGCCTCGAGAGAGTGCATTTTAAGGTTTAGACTTCTAGCATTGAGTAGCATTACCTTCAGATTTTGCATGCTTGTACCTGTTACGGTGGTGGTTTTGTCCTTTGAACTTTGCCTAAAAAAGGCACTATAGGGGTGGCAAGAGTCTTAGCCAGTAACCTGAATCCCAGGGGCGACAGGTGCAGACCATCTCTGGCAAAGTATCGTGGTCTGTCAATCATGTCGTCCCAGGCAGACAGATACTGGATCCCCTTTGAATGACACCAGAAGCTTAGCCAATTGTTGAAGTCAATCATTTTGTCCTTATATTGTGGTATCATTCTGGACGAAGGCAGGATGCTACTCAGGGCTAGGGTCATACCTGCCTGGGCCACATGATCCGAGAGCTCTTCCATGTCTCTTTTCATGTAGTCCAGGAAGGTACGTCTCAAGTCATTCACTCCAACATGGACAGTGACAGAGTCATATTTGTACTTGTTGTGGAGTGACTTGAGTGCATGCGTTATGTGGCGGATCCTGGCACCCGACAGGCAGCTGACTGTAATTTTCTCCTTGTTCAACCTGGTGAGAGGGACATCAGTGTGCCGGACTATAGAGTCACCTATGACTAAAGTGTTAGGTACATTGTCTTGTCTTAGGGGCTGTTGCTGGGTGGCACACAGGTGTTGTGAACTATGTGACACTTTGGTTGTGATTGGTGTTTGTTTGCATTTCAGCTTCAGAGGTCCTTGTTGCTTGGGCTGGCTACAGTTAAGGGCCTCTGCATATGTGGATTTAGTGTTGCTATATGTGGGTGTTGGTGGTGTGGGTTTAGAAGGGCTATGTGTTGCTTGAGGTGTAGTGTGGGTGTTAACCTTCTCCTCTTGACTGTCTAGCACAGTCTTGGGTGGAGAGAGCTTTGCTTCCATTTTGGCTATGTAAGTGCATCTCTCACAGGTTGTAGTGTTGGGTGGTAGGAGGAGAGGGTTCTCTGTGTACATGAGGCATTTGCTGCATTGCCCCAGTATGCCCAGATTTACCAGGTGAACAGGGAAATCACTGGAAGCTGACCCTTGGACATGCCTGGTTTGGTGCTTTTTTTTTGTTTTTGTAAAGTACAGGAGCTGTTTTCCCTTACCTTAGCAAGGTACTTTGCAATTATAGGCTGTTTAGTGCCTACTATTAATTTCTCCTTATTAACAAGTAGAGTTGAGTGCTTGTATCAGTTTAAGGCTTCCTAGTGCTTTCCAGCAGGTATTAGAGAAAGTGCTAGTCAAAGGGATGCTTAAAGGTAAGAACAAAAAAAATGCACACCAGATCTGTGCTTGGGCCCAGTGCATTGCCAACTAGTGTTTGGAACCAGCAAGCCAAATGACATTGGTGGTTTCCACCCCATAGTTTGTCTGACAGCTAAGGTGCCCTTCTTGTCTGAAGGCTGTGACTGAAGTTTACATTAAAAGGTCTACTGTTGTCAACTTTGTCATCATACAAGTCAATGCCAACCTCTAAACCCGGAACTCATTAATTTTGACTGTCAGTTAAACAAAGGGAAGCTGTATGTAGACTATATATCATTGAAATGAACAATGGGAATGTAATTACACTGTATATCACTCTAATGTGTAATGGGACAGTATGCACACTTATGTGACTATAATGTATAGTAAGTCTGTATGTACTCCATAAGGCACTGTAATATATAGTGGCACTCTATGTATGTTGGATGGTTTTACTGAACAATATAAAAGTAAACCAAAGATTATAAAATCAAACTAGGTAGAGGGTTATGCACTCCCCCCCCCCCCCGACTATATATTCTAACTCCAGGGTCGCACTACAGTGGGGAAAAGAACATATACCTTTTACTTGCCTTACAGTGCTCTACACACTGCCAGTACTCATTGTCAGTGAAATGAGTTTTAGGGGAAGTGAAGTTTAGGTGATTTGGTTTCAGTCAAATGAATGTCAGGCAAATGGAAGTTAGATCAACTGAAGTAGACCCATATGTGTATATATATATATATATATATATATATATATATATATATATATATATATATATACATATATGCAGACACACACACACACACACACACACACGCACATTTTTGTCCACATGAGATATACAGCAATCCACCTTTAGCTTAAGTAACAGCATCATGATGCCTTATTGTGCTCATATGAGGATCTAGTATTACCAGCGTACATTATTCTAGTCTGGCTGGCATCGTTTGCAGCAGATTTCTACAAGCTGCAGGTTGAGTAATACTGCTGAATCATAATGGACAGCAAATCATGCATTGCTGGCTATTTGCTTAGCATGGTGATGCAATGATTAGTGGACAGTGCAAGGCAGGAAACATATCTGCTATGGGTAATAGAGCATAAAATCAGCTTGTCACTGTTAGTCCCTATGGGTAGCAGAGGACACAATGCTGGCAATAAACTTTCTATGGGCAGCAAAATGGACCATCTGCTGTAACGGGCTTGCCATAAATGATGCAGCTGAGTATTGTTTACAACTCATTATGGATGGCAGACTGAGCAAGACAGAAAACAACAACTCAGCAGTGATACTCACTAAAGGCAACACAATGGATCATCTTAGGTAACCAGCTTACTGTAAGTGTGTGACTGAGGTGTGTTTCAGACAGATTATGAGCAGCAGAGTGGACAGGACAGAAAAGTCAAGCAGATATTTAACTATGGGAACTGCACTGAAACACTGCTGCTGCCTTATAATGAGCAGGACAGTAAAGAAGATGTAAGCAAGGACAGTATCAGAATTAATGACAACAGCATGTTAATGCAAGGCTGGCAACAGAAATACTGTGGTCATTGTGGATTACAGAGTTCAGTGCATCAACTAAGGCTAACCATAGGCAGATGCTATGTTTCGAAGCAGCTTTACTTCTGAAGACTTTATATAATTTACATTGGCAGAGTAATGTGGACAACCTGTCTAGGTAAGGCGAGCAGTTTATATACCTTTGTCTGCATATTTGCAGCTATACAACTTATTTGTGTTTGTTCTGTGTTCATGTGCAAAACAGCTGCATACATGTAAAGTAGTGTGTGTGTGTGTGTGTGTGTGTGTGTGTGTGTGTGTGTGTGTGTGTGTGTGTGTGTGTGTGTTTGTGTTTGTGTGCGTTTACGAGCACTCCGTTCCAACTAAGCCAAATAGAAGGAACAGGTAATTTAACAGCACTGATCGAGTGCCTGACCCAGAAAGTGGACACCTCATCCAGAAGACTTGACTTGTTACCAAATGGTTGCAATAACATGGAACAAGTTGGAACTTTGGCCAGCTTGAGAATGTCCCTGCCTCCTGGGAATTTTACTCTGGAAATACTTCTACTATTAATTCTATCACCTCAGGAAATACAGCGCTTTCACCGAGAATAACACAGCCCACACAACAAACTGGTACAAGAAGCATTACAAGCGGTGAACCTAACATCAGCATGGCTGGCAATGGTGCTAGCCCAACTAAGAATAACAACTCATGTGGGCTTATTGGGACCCTGGAATTTGGCAGTTGGGTCGAAAGACCATTTGTGTTTGACGATACACCAAAAGAAAGTATCCAGGAGGGCCCGGTCGGCATGAGTACTAATTTAGCTACTAAACTACAACACTTTGACCAAAAGTTGGTCAAACTAAGAAAATTGCAATTGGAGATAGTGTATTTTCATGAGTGCAGTCATCTTAAAATTATTCCAAAGGGCCTTAGGTCATGACAATACCCAATGGGCCTTGTTGAAGACTCCCCGTTTCATACTGATTTAGTTAAGCTTTTTGACAAACATGGGTTCAAGCTCCTGGAACTCATGTGTACACACTATCAGGATACAGTCAATATCTTAATTGAAGAAATGGGGGCAATAGACAAAACCATTAAAACTGACCCTGATTTCCAAAGGTATTTATTTTTTATTTTTTTTATTTAACATTTGTTGACCGGGCTAGTCTAGCTGAATATATGTCCATTTTCAGTAGAGGCCCGGGGAGAAAAGCTCCACAAAGAACAGACAAAATTAAAAACAAATTACAGTTACAAAGCATTTAACTTCAGTGACAGATCCATTAAAGTTTTTGAGTTTGAATCAATTTTTTTTTCATAGAAGGAGAATAACAAGAAGGAAGAGGGAAATTATTAAAATAGGGTCTTAGTAAGGAGTTGGGAAAGAGGCAAGTAATAGAGGAGAATAGAAGAGAGAAGTAAAGTGAAGTTGAGCTTCAAGTAGAGCAGGAAGCAGGAGGTGTATCTATTAAGTCTAGCTGGATAAACTAAGTCAACTTTCAGGTAAAGTAACCTTTAAAATATGAAGAATATAAGGTGGAATAGCTAAGGAAAAGTTACGTGGTGATGTAACAGGAGGAGAGAGTTTTAGTCAGGGTTGCTGCAGGAACAGAGCCAGCAGCTAGTAAGATGAAGTTTAAGTTTCTTTTTGAAAAGTGAAGTAGGGGAGATATTAGTGAGGTCACCAGGAAGTAGGTTCCAGCTTTTCCCCACTGTGTCAGAGAAAAGGGAGTCACCTGCTTTATTGTTGGATTTATGTATAGATACTAATAGTTTATTAGATGAACGAAGGTTAGAAAGATTTTTATATGGACTGATGAGATTTGTAAGAACTGGTGTTTTATCTGGATAATAAAGGATTTTTTGGGTGATAATTAGTTGCTGAAATAGAAACTGATTGTGCAGTTCAAGCCAACCGAGTTGTTTTAAATTTAGGCAGTGGTGTGTTCTAAATGGGGAGCTGGTAGCAAATATGGCTATGCTGTTATAGGAGATAGTCAACTTATTCAGGTTAGTTTTAGAGAGATTAGTATATATAGGTGAGGCATAGAAGAGAGTAGAGATAAGGTGGGTGTGGGCAATTGTAGATCTGGCTGTAGGAGTGAGGAAGGGCTTGATTTTGTAGAGTGAGCCAAGTTTTTTGTTTAGCGATTTTATTGTGGTATTAATATGAGTATCATAGTTAAGGCTATGGTCAATAGTAACCCCTAAAAGTTTGGTTGTTGTGTCAGGAGATATGACTGCCATTTTTGGATTTAATGGAGAAATGAAGTGGAGTAGATTTTGGTGGAGTAAATAGCAGTAGTTTAGCCTTTTTAGGGTTAAGGAGGAGACATCACTGTAAAAAACAGTCTTCTACAAGCTCAAAGACATTTTGTGTGAGGGTCTGAAGTTCAGCTGGGCTTGTGGCTGAGGAGACTAAAGTGGAACCATCAGCATACTGTATGGTTACAGCTTGGGGGATACTAGAAGCTAAATCGTTGATAAAGATTGAGAATAGAAGAGGACCTAGAATAGATCCTTGGGTACACCAAGGGAGACAGGAAGAGAGGAAGATAGAGTGTTTTCCCAGAGCACTGCCTGTTTCCAATTATGTAGGTAAGACTTGAACCACTGTAGTGTTTGAGTGTCAAGTGAGAGTGATTTCAGAAGATTCAGGAAAATATGATGATTAACCATGTCAAATGCTTTTGAAAGATCAATAAAGACAGCAGATGAGAGGATGTTATTGTTAAGGTTTTTGTTGATGTGATCAGTAAATGAAAGAAGGGCAGTAGTAGTGCTATGGAAGGGACAAAAGCCATGCTGAGAGTGAGCTAGTAGTCCATTTAGTAGGAGGTGGTCAAGTAGTTGGTGGTGGATGCATTTTTCCATAATCTTAGCTAAGGGAGAAAGTAGGGCAACTGGACGAAAGTTGGAAAGTTCTGTTTAGTTTCCACCCTTATGAAGGGGGATAACATGTGAGATTTTCCAGATGGATGGGATAGCACCTTCTTCTATGGTTCTGTTAATTAGGATTGAGATAGGGTAAGCAATTACTTTGGCTGCAATTTGAAGATACTGAGCAGGTAGTAGGTCTGCAGAGGGTCTAGAGGGTTTGAGTTTTTGTAGGAGGGTACAGATGAGGGATGTAGGGACAGGTTGGAATTGGAAAGTGGGTGGACAGGTAAAAGAGGAGGGGTGAATAAGTGGATACAGGAGGTAGTGAGTTAGCAAGAGACTGGATAGCTTCAGTAAAGAAGTTGTTGAAGGAGTCAGCAACTTGTTTGGGAGTGTCTTTGGTGATACCAGAAGGGGTGGGTGTCTTGGAGCTGCCTGGATGAAGGAGTGTATTGATCCCTGACCAGAATTTCTTTGGGCTTTGGTGGTTGTTTTGCTGGAGTTGAATGAAGACCTTTTTTTTTGTCCAATAGTACCAATGCTTTAGTAGAGTTTCTAAGCTGTTTAAATTTTATATGATCAGATCAGATGGGTCCTTAGAAGCATGCCATCTTGACCATAGTTTGTTTCTCAAAAACATTTTCTGCTTTCTTTTGTAAGCCAAGGTGCAATTTTGTTCCTATTCCGAAGGGTACGGGAAGGGCCATGGAGGTTGAGGATTTAAAGGAATTTTGAATTGAAATAGGCCACTGCTTCCTCGAGTTGAAGGTGTCTTAAGGGTGACCAGTTGCAAAGGCTTAGTTCATTTTGGAATTGTTCAGGGTTAAAGTGTTTATTGGAGCGAGTGGTTCTGAAGCTTGTAGGTCTGGGTGTATTGGTCTTATGTCAAATTAAATAAGTTAAAGAGTGATCACTCATATCTTCAGGGAGGATGCCTACTATGTAGTTGGGGGAGGGAGTATTTATAAGGATCCAATCGAGGATGGATTCTTTGTTGGTGGGTTTATGGATGCGAGTGGGTAAGGAAACAATTTGAGAAAAGCCATGTTGGTTAATGTGGTTAGAAGGGTTACCAGTATTACAGGTATTCCAGTCAATATTAAAGTCACCTAGGACAATGGTTTCCTGGGGATAGGTAGTGGACAGCCAGCTGAGGATATTTTCAAAAAGGTTGATGTTATTACCCGGTGGAAGATAAGAGCATAGAATATAGATGGACTTAAAAGTATTTAGTTGTACTTTGGAAAAAAGAATTTTAGATCTGATGTCTGATGGAAGACAAGTGTTTAATGGCGTAAGTTGGAGCCCTGTTTTATATATTAATGCTATGCCCCCTCCCTTCTTATTAGGGTGATCCACTCTTAAAATATTATATTCTGGAGAGGTGATATCACAGTCCTGAGTATAATCTCTATAAGGCATAAAATGTCAAATTTGTGCAACTGAAGTAGGGCATGAAGCTGAGTTATTGTATTGTTAATACTAAGTATGTTTAAATGAGCTAATAAGAGGGAGTTAGGAGAGTGTGTAGGGATGTGTAGGGTTGAGGAGGAAGGACTGGTTGTGTAGGTAGTAGTGGTGTTGGTGAGGCCAGGTTTGGGATGAATGTCACCATCTGTAAGGAGGTGAAGGTGTATTCTGCAGGTGTAAATTAGTGTTAGATTTGTTAAGGTTTGTGGTTTCTTAATATGGTAGTGTTTGTAGTAAATGCGGGTGACTCTGTGATACCTTGGGAGGAAATAGTTGGATGTATATGTTATGTTTATGTGTTTTAGGGTAGGTGATAGAGCAGGAAAGGATGTTTGTTTTGAGGAGTGATGGAAGTTAGAGCAGTCAAGGTGTTCATAGGCAGTAGAGATATAAGTAAGGAAAAGGGAAGGGAGAATTGAAAACAGTAGTAGGGATATAAGGTAAGGAGATATGTATGAAACAGGCATGATGATAAAGAGGTGGAGCAAGGCAAGTAAGGAGTTGAGAGTGGAAGACTAAAGTAGAGGAGTGGTGAGGTAATTGGAAGATGTTGGAGAGGGATGGAGTGTGATTGGCTGATGGGGAAGTGGGAGTGGCTAGAGAGGTATAAGGCTAGATGCACTGGGGGTGGGTGAGATTTGGGGGTAGGGTAGGGGAGGTGAGTGAGCCCGCAGGGCGAACGGAGCAGGAAGAGCCAAGCAAGGAGGAAAAAAAAAGACAGCCTGTGAAAAACAATCAGTGTAAGTGCTGATTGCTGGCAGTAAGGTAAGATGCAGGTAGGTGAAAGAGGTGATAGATGTAGAAATAGTCTGAGTAGGTTGGGACAGTAGGAGGTTAGGGGTGAAAAATGGAAGCTTAAAGTAGGTCTAGGCAGAGTTAATTATGTAACAGTAGCTTTTAATGAAATAAGTAGTTGCTTTTAGTAAGATCAGTAGATAAAACAATTTGACTGAGTATTGAAAACATGAGGGAGTAGGATAGATTTATAGGGAAGAGGGTGACATCTAGTGGGTAAAACTTGTAGTACACAATAATTCCTGGGAGGAAAGAAGTAATCTAGTAGTAGGAGAGGCAAGTATGGAAGCCAGGTAAAGGCTATGAGAGGGGTGGGAGGGTAAGAAGTAGGAAAGGATATGGCTGCTGGCTATCCTGAAGAGGTAGGGATTTTAAATAAACCTAGAGTTTAGGCAAATATACAGTTCAAAAAGTATCGGACATACTTTTTTGCGTTCTTGAGGGGATGAATTCAGAGGATGGTCTCTATTCCTTATTATAGGAAAAGGCAGCAGGTATTACTGATTAGAAGGAATCCTGGTCATCAGATAGGACAGGTTACAACCCTAATGGAGGTATCTGTTTGACTATGAAAGAATTTACTCTAGTATTGACCAATACCTAATAAAACTGAAAACAACAAAGTTCAAAAAGCTTAACTGTGACTAAAAGGACTATAAGCAGGGAACAGCTTACCCCAAACCACCCCATCCCAGGGCAACCATCTAGCTGGGCTTGAGAAAAGCACAGGTGAAACTAAGTGCGATGAAACAGATACAGAACAACCCTTATTTAATGACAATAACAACAGATCAATGGCTGATGTTGTATGGAGAAGCGAACGTATTAACTCCAAAAATACTAAAAACCCACAAGATGCACAGGTCAAAAACGCCACAAATTTTCAGAACAGGGCATTCAACCACAACCCTGGCCAAGGCCAGAAGAAGTCAAACAAGGACAGGAACCGGAGGATGTAAGCTCTGTCCCAGTGTTTGGGGATACCACAGTGGCTCCGAACTGTAAGTTAATTTTGAATTCTAGCCTGGATTTAAAAATTTTCAATTACTCTGAGGTTGATATTGCTCCCAAATTAGTTGATCTACTGTCAAAGGGGTTTACGTATGTACCTACTTCACGAGCGGACACCGCTAGAACTTTAATTGACCTTAAAAGTTTTATTAGGAACTTAAACCTTAATATATTGCTTGGTCAAAATAATAACACTAAAAGTGAGTTTTACATTTCAAGTGTGTACAATCCCCCTTTGCACCCTATCATGTTGCCGTATGAACAGATGTGTGAACTTGATATTCGAAATACATTGCAGCAGAAAACACAACTAAACCTTCCAGGTTTTAATACCACCAAAGAAGAGACAAATATGCTTAAATCCTTGAAGGAAGCTCCAGTTAGAATCATGCAACCTGACAAGGGGGTGAGGCCTGGCTATTATGAGTAAGGAAGACAACATTGTCAGGATGTCTAATATTATTATAAATGACACCTATGTGGAGGTAACCAAAGGGGAAATGAATGTCGCCTATTCCAACATTAAGTCCTTTATTAATGATATGTTTATCGAATCTAGGATCGATGTTCAGTTATATAATTATTTGATTATGCCTGCCCCAAGGATCCTGATCTTGTTCGTTATCCCAAAAATTCATAAAAACTTGCAGGACCCCCCAATGCGCCCCCTTGTTGATGCAAGGAATAGTGTAACATATGCATGCGCAAAGGCTGCTGATTATTAGATGAAGAAATATGTCTTGCTGGAAAGCCAAATTTGCAAGGATTCTTGTTCTTTCCTGGATAAATTAAGTAAGCTAACTGTTTGTGCAGAGAACAACTTTTTAACAGTGGATATCAAAGACCTCTATTCCTCCATACCCCAAATGGAAGGTACTGAGTGGGCATTTGCATCAATGCATGCCAATGGAGCCCCACATGAAGAATTGGACCTTGTGAGGGAATTGCTAGATAAAATCTTATCATATAACTTTGTGACATTCAACAAGTTTTATCTCCAAAAAGTTGGCATAGAAATGGGGTCTACCTGTGGGGACAGCTTCGCCAACCTCGTCATGGCATACTGGGAGAAGCAATTTGTGTTAACTAATGACAACACCGGCCTATCCAAAAATATTTGTTATTACACACAATTTTTGGATGATATCTTCATCTTGTTGGAAGGTGATGTAACCAAAGCACAAGATTTAATAACATATTTTAACTCTACTACTACATTCTTCCAATTTATATTCTCCTTTAGTATGGAAAGGGTAGCTTACCTCAATGTGGACTTGGCTAAGGATAAAACCAACGGGTGCTACATCTCTAAAATCTTTAGAAAAGAGACTTACTCCAATGCCTTCCTCAATTTCTCAAGTTGTCACCCCCTAACACAAAAAAGATCAGTCATTAAAGGACAGCTGGTTAGAGCAGCTCACATGACCACAAGATAGGATGACTTCTTGGTTGAATGTGACCTACTTAAAGGTATGCTCACCAAAAGAGGTTATTCCCCTAGGATGGTGTTGGACTTGTTGGAGGAGGTACAAAATAAGAGAGATACTGGCTTTTATATTCCGATTTTGTGCACTAACTCTACCTTCGAACCTTTGGCCCCTGTACAGAATTCAACATCAACAATGTTTAACTTCATTTGTACATACAGCCTTGATGCTCCTAACATAAAGAACATCATTTTAAAGAATTGGAGCCTATTAACTAATGATACAGCACTAAGGGAAAAATTCATGGTAAAACCTAGAATTGTTTATAGAAGAGGTGCCAATTTAAAGGAGATCCCAGAAGGGGATAATAAGCCATTCTCGACCAGGAAGGGCATGTTCAAATGCAACATGTGTACATTTTGTAAACTTATTGACACAGGATCCTCATTTTCTCTTGGTGACAGAAGATTTGACATTAACCACAAAATTGACTGTCAAACTAAACGAGTGGTCTACCTAGCCAAGTGTAGACTCTGTCCTGTGTTTTATATCGGCAAAACCGATAGGAGACTACGGGAATGGGTATACGAACACCAATATTGCATAAGCAAAAACAAATATGAAAATGCCTTGGCTAAGCACATTAGAGACTACCGCACCCATGAGTTTTACTTCAAGGGGATAGACCTACTACCCACTAACGTGAGAGGAGGACCCACGTCTTTGTTACTGGAAAGACTAGAATTAATTTGACAGCTCCGATTGGATGCTTGCCATTATCCTGGCTTAAATGATTTTATTTCTATTTTATGTATTTTAAAATTGAAAAGCTTGGCCAGGTAACCTTTTCACATGCTTTCCATATATTCTTATATTTTTCTATATTTTTCTATATTTTCTATATATTTCTACATTTTATACTACTATTATCATTAAAATATAATTCTTATATGTACTGTGTAATTTTATATCTATTCATATTTATTTTTATCTCTATTTGATGTATATGTACAGCTTTATTTATACATTTGACTATATTGCAAACGTGATTTTAGTGCTTTTGTCATTTTTACATATTTATATTTATATACATTTACAAGTGTTTGTTTGTAGTCCCTTCTTCTTAGTTTTTATTCGTTTTCACAGAAGGAACTAAACTGAGCAACTTTGTAACACAGCGTAAAATGTATATAAATTGTATTTAAACTGTGCCTATTTAGCGACTGCAACTGAAGGGAGTGATGGAAAGGTGAATTGGACCAATCCAAAGTTTTATTCTAACTAAGTGCACTATTTAAATGCATTTTCCACTGTTTTGGTAACTTGTCTGAGGAAGTTTCCTAATTTCACGGGGCGAAAAGCATTTTTTCTAGTGTGTTGCTTTACAACATTAAAAACTTTCCTAATTTTACAAGGATGTGGCTCGTTTCCATTTGTGGATGTCCTGTTGCTGTTTTTTTTAGTTTGTTTTTACTATTTTTTGATAGTTTGTTGACATATGGCCGCCAAAATGTTTATGAGCACTCTGTTCCAACTAAGCCAAATAGAAGGAACTCGTAATTTAACAGCACTGATCGAGTGCCTGACCCAGAAAGTGGACACCTTATCCAGAAGACTTGACTTGTTACCAAATGGTTACAATAATTTGGAACAAGCCGGAACTTCGGCCAGCATGAGAATGTCCCCACCCCTGGGAATTTTCTCTCTGGAAATACTTCTACTATTACTTTTATCAACCCAGGAAATACAGTGCTTTCCCAGAGAATAACACAGCCCACACAACGAACCGGTACAAGAAGCATTACAAGTGGTGAACCTAACATCGGCATGGCTGGCAATAGTGCCAGCCCAACTGGGAATAACAACTCACATGGGCTTATTGGGACCCTGGCATTTGGCAGTTGGGTCAAAAGACCATTTGTGTTTGACGATACACCAAAAGAAAGTATCCAGGAGGGCCCGGTTGGCATAAGTACTGATTTAACTACTAAACTACAACAGTTTGTCCAAAGGTTGGTCAAACTAAGAAAATTGCAATTGGAGATAGCGTATTTTTGTGAGTGCAGTCATCTTAAAATTATTCCAAAGGGCCTTAGGTCATGGCAATACCCAACGGGCCTTGTTGAAGGCTCCCCGTTTCATACTGATTTAGTTAAGCTTTTTGACAAACATGGGTTCGAGCTCTTGGAACTCATGTGTACACACTATCAGGATACAGTCAATATCTTAATTGAAGAAACGGGGGCAATAGACAAAACCATTAAAACCGACCCTGATTTCCAAAGGTATCGGTTTGACTATGAAAGAATTTACTCTAGTATTGACCAATACCTAATAAAACTGAAAACAACAAAGTCCAAAAAACTTAACCGTGACTCAAAAGACTATAAGCAGGGAACAGCTTACCCCAAACCATCCCCATTCCAGGTCAACAATCTAGCTGGGCTTGAGAGAAGCACAGGTGAAACTATGTGCGACGAAACAGATACAGAACAACCCTTATTTAATGACAATAACAACAGATCAATGGCTGATGTTGTATGGAGAAACAAATGTATTAACTCCAAAAATACTAAAAACCCACAAGATGCACAGGCTAAAAACATCACAAATTATCAGAACAGGGCATTCAACCACAACCCTGGCCATGGCCAGAAGAAGTCAAACAAGAACAGGAACCGGAGGACGTAACCTCTGTCCCAGTGATTGGAGATACCACAGTGGCTCCAAACGGTAAGTTAATTTTGAATTCTAGCCTGGATTTTAAAATTTTCAATTACTCCAAGGTTGATATTGCTCTCAAATTAGTTGACCTACTGTCAAAGGGGTTTATGTACATACCTACTTCATGAGTGGACACTGATAGAACTTTAATTGACCTTAAACGTTTTATTAGGAACTTAAACCTTAATATATTGCTTGGTCAAAACAATAGCACTAAAAGTGAGTTTTACATTTCAAGTGTGTACAATCCCCCTTTGCACCCTATCATGTTGCTGTATGAACAGATGTGTGAACTTGATATTCGAAATACATTGCAGCAGAAAACACAACTAAACCTTCCAGGTTTTAATACCACCAAAGAAGAGAAAAATATGCTTAAATCCTTGAAGGAAGCTCCAGTAAGAATCATGCAACCTGAAAAGGGGGGAGGTTTGGCTATTATGAGTAAGGAAGACTACATTGTCAGATGTCTAAGATTATTACAAACAACACCTATGTGGAGTTAACCAAAGGGGAAATGAACATCTCCTATTCCAACATTATGTCCATTATTAATTATATGTTTATCGAATCTAGGATCGACGTTCATTTATATAATTATTTGATAATGCCTTCCCCAAGGATCCTGATCTTGTTCGGTATCCCAAAAATTCATTAAAACTTGCAGGACCCCTCGATGCGCCCCCTTGTCGATGCAAGGAATAGTGTAACATATGCATGCGCAAAAGTTGCTGATTATTATATGAAGAAATATGTCTTGCTGGAAAGCCAAATTTACAAGGATTCTTGGTCTTTCCTGGATAAATTAAGTAAGCTAACTTTCTGTGCAGAGAACACCTTTTTAACAGTGGATGTCAAAGACCTCTATTCCTCCATACCCTACGTGGAGGGTACTGAGTGGGCATTGACATCAATGCACGCCAATGTAGCCCCATGTGAAGAATTAGACCTTGTGGGGTAATTGTTGGATATAATCTTATCATATGACTTTGTGACATTCAACAACAAGTTTTATCTCCAAAAAGTTGGCATAGCAATGGGGTCTCCTTGTGGGGCCAGCTTTGCCAACCTTGCCATGGCATACTGGGAGAAGCAATTTGTGTTAACTAATGACAACTCCGGCCTATCCAAAAATATTTGTTATTACACATGATTTTTGGATATTTTCATCTTGTTGGAAGGTGATGTAACCAAAGCACACGATTTAATAACATATTTTAACTCTACTACTACATTCTTCCAATTTACATTCTCCTTTAGTATGGAAAGGGTAGCTTACCTCGATGTGGACTTGGTTTAGGATAAAACCAATGGGTGCTACATCGCTAAAATCTTTAGAAAACAGACTTACTCCAATGCCTTCATCCATTTCTCAAGTAGTCACCCTTAACACAAAAAAGATCAGTCATTAAAGTACAGCTGGTTAGAGCAGCTCACATGACCACAAGATGGGATGACTTCTTGGTTGAAAGTGACCTACTTAAAGGTATGCTCACCAAAAGAGGTTATCCCCCTAGGATGGTGTTGGACTTGTTGGAGGAGGTTCAAAATAAGAGAAATACTGGCTTTTATACACCAATTTTGTGCACTAACCCTAAGTTCGAACCTTTGGCCCCTGTACAGAATACCACACCAACAATGTTAAACTTCATTTGTACATACAGCCTTGATGCTCCTAACATAAAGAACATCATTTCAAAGAATTGGAGCCTATTAATTAATGATACAGCACTAAATGAGAAATTCATGGCTAAACCTAGAATTGTTTATAGAAGAAGTGCCAATTTAAAGGAGATCCCGGAAGGGATAAAAAATCATTCTCGAACAGGAAGGGCATGTTCAAATGCAACATGTGTACATTTTCTAAACTTATTGACAGAGGATCCTCATTTTATCTTGGTGACAGAAGATTTGACATTAACCAAAAAAATTGACTGCCAAACTAAACAAGTGGTCTACCTAGCCAAGTGTAGACTCTGTCCTGTGTTTTATATCGGCAAAACTGATAGAAGACTACGGAAATGGGTATACGAACACCAATATTGCATAAGCAAAAACAAATATGAAAATGCCTTGGCTAAGCACATTAGAGACTACCCCAACTACAAGTTTTACTTCGAGGGGATAGACCTAGTACCCACTAATGTGAGAGGAGGTCCCGCGTCTTTGTTACTGGAAAGACTAGAATTAATTTGACAGCTCTGATTGGATGCTTCCCATTATCCAGGCTTAAATGATTTTATTTCTTTTTTATGCATTTTAAAATTGAAAAGCTTGGCCAGGTAACCTTTTCACATGCTTTCCATATATTCTTATATTTTTCTATCATTTTCTATATTTTCTATATATTTCTACATTTTTGTTGTTGGCAAACAACTGTAAGGATACACCACGAGAACAATTCCTTAAAACCTTCTTTATTCTAGTACAAATAACAGGATAAGCGCTTTCGCATGCTATGCGCATGCTTCATCAGATCAATTAATGCAAGTACCAACATTCTTTATATATGAAACAACTTCCAATCAGATCTTATTGTTAGAACCATTAACTCATCAATTAGTAGTAAGTTCTCACAGCTGACTTTGACCAAGCAAATCTCAACGGCAGCATATGTTGTCCAACTTTAAAGCAAAGCTCTTATTTAACAGACAATGCATTACAACACGCTGAATAATATATTGGGAAAGGTTGAGATATTAAACGCTAAAAAGACCTAACTTAATATCTTGTCATATACTATCATGCAGTATCATTCATTATCTTGAAAAACATATAAAAAAATTTTGTATAAACATTCTAAGCAGCTATCACATTCGATCTTTCTACTACCTAGCTGCATAAAAGAACATTATTTCAAAGCTCCAATTTATATGGTGATGCATCAAGTATGTTAATTAAAATCAATATATACATATAAATATAATAACTATAATAGAAGCTGTAATAAAAAACTTTTCATGTGCAAACCTATTGTTCTAATTCTTGACATCCTAAGAATTCATGATTATGAATCAGACAGCACAATAAACAAAATATATATACATTTCTGGACCTGCATGTAAATATATATATATATATATATATATTCCTGGACCTGCATAAAAAACAACTATAGACGCTTTAGTCCAGTTAATGTTGTCGATGAATATGCTTGTCGTCCTTTCATAATCTAAAATATTTCTAGCATAATTCTCCTACAATTGATTGAACATTTGAGGCTACATCTGTATAGAAAATACATTTCATCTAAATGTATAGAGTTAAATATATAAACATATGTAAATATATATAAATGGGTATATGTATTAAAAAATAACTTTCACTTTCTTCTTATATATAAAAAATAGTAATATATCCATATATATATATAGAGACAATTGATATGTATATGTATATCTATACAATATAAAAATATAAAAATACTCAAGAAAACAAGTATATAAAAACTCTTGAAAACATGGTTGTGCCTAGTCTGATAATGCGCGTGTTTATATCCTAATGTGTGCATACAATGAAGAAGGGTAAAAATATATAAAAAATAAAAAATCAAACAATCTCGATTCATTATATAATGTGCAAAACATGTGGACATTAAACTTATGACTCCTTAGCTAAATATATACATGATCATGTTCTTATACTTAAATCTAATCTAGTGCTATATGAACATGAACACTTTACTTTTCTCCTATCAGTTCATATCCAAAAGATGTTCGCCTAGGGGAGTGAGTGTGTTGCACTGAATTGTTGTTCCTTTCACTTTTTCTTCTCGAGTATGGGTTTCAGGGACACATAATTATTTATACCTGGTTCTTTATGAGCACCTGTTCTAAAAATCCAACTTAGTTCTATTTCTAAAAGGCGATTAACATTGTCACCTAACCTGTTGCTGATATTCACTGTTTGCAATACTCTAAATTTAAACTCATGTGTGGGTTTATCAATAGTGTGCTTAGCTAAAGCATTTAATTTGTTCCTCTTGCGTATATCGTATATGTGATTATAGATACGCTCTTTCAATTTTCTTTTTGTTAGTCCAATGTAAAATGCTTCACATGAGGTGCAGTTTGCCATGTAAATCAAATTGCTGCTACTACAGTCAGCATATCTCTTTGGTTTGAACTCAAAAAAACCATAAGGATGCTTATATTCCTGTGTACTATTTATATGTTTACACA
Source organism: Protopterus annectens (assembly GCF_019279795.1). Lineage (NCBI taxonomy): Eukaryota > Metazoa > Chordata > Ceratodontiformes > Protopteridae > Protopterus > Protopterus annectens. Next base: position 1,190,469,953 of record NC_056725.1, on the reverse strand, counting down.
TGTTACATTTTTTGCAGGGAAAGGTCCCTGGTGTTTCTTCTCTCTGGTCCACTTTAATGCTTAAACTTTTTACAAAAATTTCTTTCAAATTGTCACATGTCTTAAATACAAAAGTCGGTTTGTTTCCAACTACTTGCCTAATATCATCTACTGTTAACAGAATGTTCCAATTCCGCATAATGATCTTCCTGATGTGTCCATTGTCATTTGAATATTTCATCAAATAAACTACTTTATCTTTATTTCTATATCCAATATTCTGTACTTCTATATATTTATTCATTTTGCTACATATTCCTATCTGTCTCTCACTTCTATTAGTCCGAACCAAATTTCTTTGTTCAAATATTGGGGGTATAATGTCATCTCTTATTTCTTTAATTAACCTAGGTTCATAGCCTCTTTCAGCAAATATTTGTGTCATATTATTGGCTTCTTCTTCTAATATGGATGGATCCTTACATAACTTGGTTAATCTCATAAATTGTCCTTTCATAATTCCTACAAAAGTGTGTCTAGGATGCATGCTACTTTGTTCTAACATATTGTTCTTCCAGCACTTTTTTCTAAAAATCTTGGAAGTCAGCATACCTTCATTGTTAAAATACAGACTCACATCTAGATAATCAATACTATTCCTAGACCATTCATATGTAAATCTTAAAAAATCTGTTGTGGACTCTAGAACTATCACAAATTCCCTTAATTCTTTAGCTGTTCCTTTCCAAAACAATACCACATCGTCCACAAATCTTCTGTAGAAAATTATTTTTTCCATCCAACTACTCTCAAACAAACATGTTCTTTCCCAGAAATATAAGACCAAATTCGCGTAAGAATTGGCACATGGGGTGCCCATAGCGACACCCCATGTTTGAAGATAGTATTGATTGTTAAAAGTAAAAGCATTATTACATAATACGAGGTCAAGTAGTTGAGTTATTAGCAACTGCCTATCTTTTGAAAATTCACTTTCTTTCATCATAATCTCACGAATTGCTTCTAAACCATAGTCATTTGGTATACAAGTGAATAGATTGCAGATATCTAATGTTACCAAATATATTTCGTCTGCTACCATTTCATCTTTTGGAATCAAATCTATGTCTTGTAAGAGATTATGTGTGTCTCTGAGAATAGTTGCAACTTTGTCAACTATTGGTCTAAGCATTTTTTCTAGAAAGACTGAAATATTATAAGTGGCCCAATTCCTTCCAGAGACTATGGGTCTCATTGGTATAGGTTTCACTTCCTTATGTATTTTAGGCAAGCCTTTTAACATGGGTATCACTGGTTCCTGAATATGTAAAAAATCATGCATTTCACTGCTAATCTGACGGCACATCAGTAAATCATACAAGTTGTCTCTCACATCATTAATTATTTTGTTAACTTCCTCTATAGTAAGTTCTCTGTAGCTGTTAGTCATCCTGTGAGAAGATTCATGTTTTCAATATACTCTACTCTATTCAGTACTACAACCCCCCCCCCCTTATCAGCAGGAGTAATCAAAATGTCAACGTTAGACTTCAGATCTAAAAGTGACTTTTGTTCATCCCTATCTAAATTACAATACTTGTTGTTAAGATGTCCTAATGAATACAAATGATAAAAATCGTTCTCACATGCTTTCACAAAGCATTCTACCATCGCTGGTAGTGAAGGTGAAAAGTTACTTTTCTTTTTAAAACAGTACATATTATTGGGTGCTTCTCTAGCTCCTATCTTATCTTTAAATAACAATTTCAACGCAACATTTCTGGCAAAAAGTCTCAGATCAGTAAAAGTCTCATCTAATTTGCTAGGTTGTGCCGGTATAAATTTCAATCCTTTATTCAGCAATGACAAGTCTGAACTAGATAAAACATAGTCAGAATAATTAAAAACCAGTCCAGTCAATTCAACATTCTTTTTTGTTGTTGTCCATACCTCTCCTGCGAGTATTTCCGTTTTCTCGGTCCGCGACTGGATGATCTTCCTCTGTTGAACCGACCTTGTTTGATCGGAAAAGGGCCATCTGTAGATGGATTAAAGATGGCTGTGGTACGTTGGATCGTACCTATCCTTTCTGCTTCATCTACTGGCTTCAAAGCCTGTTGGTTCGGCGGTGGGGTGTTGAAGTTCACTTCATCTGCACGTTGGTGTCTCCTGACGTCATTTGGTTCAGTACTGCAGGACGCGGCACCTAGCACAGGCGCCAAATTTAAAGTCTGAGTCCTTCCTGTTTCCCGTTCAACAGGTTGTGAACGGAAATCATTATTTACAGGATTGGTGGCAATTGTTCTTGGCCAAACAAAAATGTTACTCGTTGCAAAATCTTGAACATCCCTGGCTAATTTTCTTTCCTTAATTCTCTTGAGTTTATCACTATATATATTTATCTGCGCAGACATGTTATTAAATTTCCTAATGCATGCCTCTGATTTGAAACGATTCGTTATCTCTCTATATTCACAGTCTGTTTTATTTTGTAAATCAATTTCAATCGGCTCAAAATGCTCAAGCAATAGATTGATATATTTATACCCAAGTTCCAAATTAAGTTCTTGCCATTTTTTAAGTAGACTGGGGTATAACTGTCCATAGGTGGGCATGCATAGGACCCGCATCCCTCTCGGTATCACTTTAAAATGTTTACATGCCTGCAAATGTTTTCTTTGCCATGATAGCCTCTGAAGTTTGTAGAGGTTATTCTCTAATTCTCTAGTTAATTCATAAAACTCAGATAAATTCTCTTCACCCGCATTCGTTGTAATTGTGGTGCTCACCTTATCTGAGAAGTTTAAATTCAGCAACGGGTTGTTCTTTTGCGGCAAAAAAGCACCTATGTCCAACATATTCAGTCTCTCTTCGGGGTTATAGTCTAACTCGACTTCAATGTTCTCCATAGCGTGGAGTAAACGATACAAGATAACTAAAAAATGACTGGTACAAAAATATCGTTGACTCCCAAAGTATCCTACCAGCAAAAACGTCAGGAAACAATGTTGGCAAACAACTGTAAGGATACACCACGAGAACAATTCCTTAAAACCTTCTTTATTCTAGTACAAATAACAGGATAAGCGCCTTCGCATGCTATGCGCATGCTTCATCAGATCAATTAATGCAAGTACCAACATTCTTTATATATGAAACAACTTCCAATCAGATCTTATTGTTAGAACCATTAACTCATCAGTTAGTAGTAAGTTCTCACAGCTGACTTTGACCAAGCAAATCTCAACGGCAGCATATGTTGTCCAACTTTAAAGCAAAGCTCTTATTTAACAGACAATGCATTACAACACGCTGAATAATATATTGGGAAAGGTTGAGATATTAAACGCTAAAAAGACCTAACTTAATATCTTGTCATATACTATCATGCAGTATCATTCATTATCTTGAAAAACATATAAAAAATTTTGTATAAACATTCTAAGCAGCTATCACATTCGATCTTTCTACTACCTAGCTGCATAAAAGAACATTATTTCAAAGCTCCAATTTATATGGTGATGCATCAAGTATGTTAATTAAAATCAATATATACATATAAATATAATAACTACAATAGAAGCTGTAATAAAAAACTTTTCATGTGCAAACCTATTGTTCTAATTCTTGACATCCTAAGAATTCATGATTATGAATCAGACAGCACAATAAACAAAATATATATACATTTCTGGACCTGCATGTAAATATATATATATATATTCCTGGACCTGCATAAAAAACAACTATCGACGCTTTAGTCCAGTTAATGTTGTCGATGAATATGCTTGTCGTCCTTTCATAATCTAAAATATTTCTAGCATAATTCTCCTACAATTGATTGAACATTTGAGACTACATCTGTATAGAAAATACATTTCATCTAAATGTATAAAGTTAAATATATAAACATATGTAAATATATATAAATAGGTATATGTATTAAAAAATAACTTTCACTTTCTTCTTATATATAAAAAATAGTAATATATCCATATATATATATATATATATATATATATATATAGAGACAATTGATATGTATATGTAAATCTATACAATATAAAAATATAAAAATACTCAAGAAAACAAGTATATAAAAACTCTTGAAAACATGGTTGTGCCTAGTCTGATAATACGCATGTTTATATCCTAATGTGTGCATACAATGAAGAAGGGTAAAAATATAAAAAATAAAAAATCAAACAATCTCGATTCATTATATAATGTGCAAAACATGTGGACATTAAACTTATGACTCCTTAGCTAAATATATACATGATCATGTTCTTATACTTAAATCTAATCTAGTGCTATATGAACATGAACACTTTACTTTTCTCCTATCAGTTCATATCCAAAAGATGTTCGCCTAGGGGAGTGAGTGTGTTGCACTGAATTGTTGTTCCTTTCACTTTTTCTTCTCGAGTATGGGTTTCAGGGACACATAATTATTTATACCTGGTTCTTTATGAGCACCTGTTCTAAAAATCCAACTTAGTTCTATTTCTAAAAGGCGATTAACATTGTCACCTAACCTGTTGCTGATATTCACTGTTTGCAATACTCAAAATTTAAACTCATGTGTGGGTTTATCAATAGTGTGCTTAGCTAAAGCATTTAATTCGTTCCTCTTGCGTATATCGTATATGTGATTATAGATACGCTCTTTCAATTTTCTTTTTGTTAGTCCAATGTAAAATGCTTCACATGAGGTGCAGTTTGCCATGTAAATCAAATTGCTGCTATTACAGTCAGCATATCTCTTTGGTTTGAACTCAAAAAAACCATAAGGATGCTTATATTCCTGTGTACTATTTATATGTTTACACATGTTACATTTTTTGCAGGGAAAGGTCCCTGGTGTTTCTTCTCTCTGGTCCACTTTAATGCTTAAACTTTTTACAAAAATTTCTTTCAAATTGTCACATGTCTTAAATACAAAAGTCGGTTTGTTTCCAACTACTTGCCTAATATCATCTACTGTTAATAGAATGTTCCAATTCTGCATAATGATCTTCCTGATGTGTCCATTGTCATTTGAATATTTCATCAAATAAACTACTTTATCTTTATTTCTATATCCAATATTCTGTACTTCTATATATTTATTCATTTTGCTACATATTCCTATCTGTCTCTCACTTCTATTAGTCCGAACCAAATTTCTTTGTTCAAATATTGGGTGTATAATGTCATCTCTTATTTCTTATTTCTACATTTTATACTACTATTATCATTAAAATATAATTCTTATATGTACTGTGTAATTTTATATCTATTCATATTTATTTTTATCTATATCTATTTGATGTATATGTACAGCTTTATTTATACATTTGACTATATTGCAAACGTGATTTTAGTGCTTTTGTCATTTTTACATATTTATATTTATATACATTTACAAGTGTTTGTTTGTAATCCCTTCTTCTTAGTTTTTATTAGTTTTCACAGAAGGAACTAAACTGAGCAACTTTGTAACACAGTATAAAATGTATATAAATTGTATTTAAACTGTGCCTATTTAGCAATTGCAACTGAAGGTGGCAATGGAGAGGTGAATTGGACCAATCCAAAGTTTTATTCTAACTTAGTGCACTATTTAAATGCATTATCCACTGTTTTGGAAACTTGTCTGAGGAAGTTTCGTAAATGCACAGGATGAAAAGCAGTTTATCTAGTGTGTTGCTTTACAACATTAAAAACTTTCCTAATTTTGCAAAGAAGTAGCTCATTTCCATTTCTGGTCATCCTGTTGCCATTGTTTGAGGTTTTTTTACTGTTTTTTTTTTTATATTTTTAACACTTTTGCCATTATTAACCCCTTGAGTTGACATTTCTCCGATTTCAAAGTATAGAAGGCTTCTTTTTGTCTTAGGTTATTTTCAAGATCTCTGACTTTTTTCTTAAAACTTTCAGCTTTCTCTTAAACTGCTGTTTTAACAACACAGACATTTATGCATGATACTCAGAGAACTTAGTTGCGTAAGGATTTATAAAACTACTGTTCTTACAATGTCTCATATGTTCCAGTACCCAAGTTCTGAAAGATATTTTAGTTTTCTCAAATATATGGCAAGTTTTGTCAAGTTGCAAGGGCAAGTTAATATACATTTGTTCAGAGCAACAAGTAAAACTGTAACAATGCAGAGAAAAAATATTGATAGCGATTTGTTAAGAAACAGTTCAGTGTCCATATGCAATGGTTCACCTATTCACCAAAGCTTAGGTCTAAAACAATGACTATGAATAAAACAATTGCTGTAACTTTTATCTGTAGGCAGGTTCATAGGTAAGTAAGCAGTAGGCAATCATTTTGCATACTATTACAAACATAGTCGAAAATCTATATTCCAAAGTTCCCTGCAATCTCAAGGATGGCAAGACAAGACAGACCCGGCAGAATTTGAGATTGGCCATCCAATTATCTAAGTTTACCTTGAAGGTGGCAAGGGTGCTACTCGACTTCTTATGTAGAGAAAGTTTGTTCCAAAGGTGAGGGATATGTGGAAATATGAATCTGCCATGCCAATGCATCTTATGTATCTATTGATGAAGGTTTATTTCCTTTAATGAGGTATTTGGGGTACCAGTTTCTTTGTGAGGAATTGGCGGTCATATAAGACCGGATTGGATCTTTTATTGATGGAAATGCTAGAGAACAATCTCCATGAATTAGGGTATAAAGAGACTGAGCACAGAGAGAAAGGGATGTCAGAAGGACGTAATAACTAGGTTTTAGAGTCCAATAATCTTTTTAGTTAGGAATATCTGAGATCTCTGAGATGTTCAAGTTGAGTGATTTATTTTTTGACAAATACATACCAAAAGGTACATTATATTTAATAATGGGTCTAATGAGATATGAGAAAAGGGAAATTAAGACTTCTCTGAATTAAGATGAAGTGCCTTTGGAAATTAGATGGGCCAGATAAAAGGATTTCCAAACTGTTTTGGAGAGATGATGGTCAAATGATAAGGAATTATCAGCAAGGCTACCTAGATCACTTACAACAGTGGTTGATTGGATGAGTTTGTCACCTATGTGGTGTGTAAAATGTAGTTACCAAAATGACCAATACTCCTTGAACCACTTGTAACATGGTCTAACCCATGTTGGAGCAACAAAGTGTAAAGGATTCTCGTCTCTTTGTGGATGATTTAAAACTGTATATGAGGAACTGAAAGCATAACTGAAAGGGGGTCAAAATATCTCAGATGATATAAGAAAGCCATTTGGTCTTGATAAATGTGCAAATGTAACATTTAAAGCAGGAGTTCTGCAGCAAAAAGAAAATATCAGTCTGGGTGAGGAATATGATATAAAGGAACATGACCAGGAGGAGTGTATAAATATTTGGGAACTGGTGAAGCATCAACAAAAAACATGAAAAATGTGAACAAAACTCAGTAATGAATATTTTAGAAGATGAAAATTAATACTGAAAACAACATTGACTTCTAGACATAAAGTCCAGGCTATAAAAATAATTAGCTTTTCCTATTCTAACTTACAGTTTTGGTGTGATTGACTGGCCCCAAAAAGTATTGGATCAGTTGAACAGGAAAACAAGAAAAATGTTTCACACTTATCAAATGATATATAATACTCATTGGATACCACGATTATATATTGCTTGTTCTGAAGGAGGTATGGACCTCCTTGAGATTGACTGCATGCAGACTGCATACGTATCTGATAACATCATCAGATTCAAACATAGTGAAAGTGTTGAGCAAGTCTAAGATGACCTCCTTGCTTAGTTTAGCAGAAGCATATCGGTGTCAGGTGTGAATGGAAGCCAAACCAGAAATGGATAAAAATCAGGCAGCAAATAAATGTGCCAACCCCCCCCCCCCCAAAAAAAAAGAAAATGACAGGTTAATATTGACATACCAGCATAGTGGACTGTGTACACATTGATTTACAAAGTCCATTGAGCATATGGAAGAAACAAACAAATGCAGGTACTGTAAAATAGATCTGAAAACAGTGGCACATCTTGCTGGATGTGATACACTATTGGCAGAGGGCCTGTATATGAAAGGCTTAATAATATGTCAAGACTGTTGTACTGAGGATTGCTCAAACATTATAATATTGAAGTAGCTGAGAAGCATTAGAAACATGAGCCAAAAAGCATTATACAGACAGTTCAAAAAATACATGCAAGAAAATCAGATATAGTACTCCTCGAAAAGAAGACAAAAGTAGCATTGACCATTCAAATTGCTACACTCACTGATTACAGTGTCTTATGCACAGAGAGACACAAAGTTATAAAATAGCAGGATTTGCAGGCAGAAATGAGGGCTACTATGAGCATTGGGTCTCATAAAAAGAATTTACAGTCTATTTAGATATGCTACCTATGCACGTAACTCCATATGAAATGCAAAAGGAGTCAGTTCTGGGCACATTGTAGGTGCTACAAACAGCACGTTTGACTAACATCAAAGACTGAAACAATACTAATTTTATGAACTTTAATCATAGTTTAAAAAGCAAAAAGATAGTGCCCACAGTGCTCTCCTTGCCTGATAATAACCAAGGAGTACAAAACACAAAAACAGGCTCAGTTTGTGGGAAGTGTACTTGTTATAGTGAAGTCAATGCAGTCACGCTAAATAACCAACGCTCTACACAAAAGAATAGAGCCAGGTTGTAGAAGACCGCTCTGCTTTGCAAAGTACTTAATCCAACGGTAAACACAGTGTCAAAATCACCATTAAACGTTCATGCGAACCTGCACATCCACTGGGCAATAACTTGTAAAAAGAACACGTGACCAGCATGTGAAATAAATCCAAGCGTCCAGTGGAAACCACGTTTATTAAATAATTAAAACAGGGCTAGCGCTTTCAACGAATCTTCATCAGGCCACTAACTTAGTGGATGTGTAGGTTCGCATGAACGTTTAATGGTGATTTTGACACTGTGTTTACCGTTGGATTAAGTACTTTGCAAAGCAGAGCGGTCTTATACAACCCGGCTCTATTCTTTTGTGCAGAGCATTGGTTATTTAGCGTGACTGCATTGACTTCACTATAACAAGTACACTTCCCACAAACTGAGCCTGTTTTTGTGTTTTATAATCATAGTTTGACTTAGAAATGGGGCCCATTCCTGTCATGGTATTGAAAACCTAAAAGACCTGGAGAAATTAAACTGAGTGAGCAACTGTGAATAATGGAAGATCAAATAAAAACACCCATTTACAGTCAACTGCAAATAAAAACACCCATTTACAGTCAACTGCAAATAAAAACACCCATTTACAGTCAACTGCAAATAAAAACACCCATTTACAGTCAACTGCAAATAAAAACACCCATTTACAGTCAACTGCAAATAAAAACACCCATTTACAGTCAGCTGCAAATAAAAACACCCAGTTACAGTCAACTGCAAACGCAGATAACCAGAGGCCAGAAGTGTTGTTTGAAGGTCTGAGAAACTGAAGCCAAAGGGGAGACATCCCAACACTGAGCTCTGTGATACACCAGTGGTGAAGTTTTGACTTTCAGAAGTGGCACCTGCAACATTAGCCGTGGGTTCATTAAGACAGCTAGTTAGCTATTCATTGTATAACATAAGGGTTTCAATTCAGATTTACACGTCAGTCAATAATGCCAACATGTCAAAGCCTTTGTCCAAGTCCACTTGTGCTATAAGTATTGCGTAACCTCTATCTACATCTTTAGTTACTTTTTCAAAGACATTAATGGGATTAAAGAGGTAAGACCTTCCTTTGACACAGCTGAATAGATAAATATTTAAAGGTTATTTTTATAATGAGTTTAATAATGACAGTAAAAAATTGTCTATTATTTATGTCTGATGCAGGTTTGATCATATGATTGCTTATATAAGGTGTTTGCATCTGTGGATGCATTAGTTCTGATGAAATCCTTCCTCTCAATGGACAAAATTGCTCTCCTTATTTAAAAGGAGTAATGTACGGCTAAATTTGGCTATCTTTGTATAACTTATTTGTTTTTACTTGTTTTTATTACACATTATTATTATTATTTATTTATTTATTTTTGCTTTTAGCAATCCCTTTAATAAATGATAAAAAAGCACAGAGAAGATTTTTTTTAATCAAAGGCACAGACAGTGCATCTTATATCTTTGTGTAAAATTTTAGATACTGTGTGTGCATGGACAGAGAATGAATTATGTGGTCATCATAACAGAGAACACCTAAAGTTCTAACAGCCACTTGTGACACAGAAAAAAAGACATGACTTAAATGGTATGTTAGGATATTTTCATCCTCTAACATTACACAGTGAATCTCAAGGGAAATAAACAATTCTCAACTCCTTGGCTATCCTGCATATGTGGTATGACAACAACTTATCATGTTTTCTTATGTACGTAGGACCATGGTGCTGTCTAGAATCACCTGCAACAATCTCCTGACAGAAAGACTGTTAGTATGTCTTTAACACTGATGTGACATGCACTTTGGGCTGAGGACCACAGGCCTCAGTTGGACCACAACTCAAAGTAAGCTCAGCATCCTTTGTTTGATATAAAGGTTGTCAGACATCAAGCTGGAAGATGACATCCTTTCCTGTTTCTCATCTATCAGCTGGTCGAGAGGGCAAGCAAAATACTTATCTATGTTTACCTGCTCAGTTAAAATCCAACCCCCTCTAAATCACCCTCACTAAGGAATGAATATGATGGTGATGGACCTAGCTGTATGGGGAGTCTTGTAAATGGTTCTAAATGCTTCTTATCAATGAAGAAGATTCTTTATATGTAGCCTATCATAATATGCCATCAAGATATTAGCTATCCTGTTGCCCAGGATGGTGGCAAAATATAATTGTTAGAACTGGCTGAGAGAAGCCACAGTAGTAAGAAACAAACTCAGTCACTTGCGTAGTCCTGCAAGGGGTCCCAGAAATACTTTCTTAGAAGGGCACATATCTGATATTTTACTAATGAACTAAAACCCCAGGAAGTCCAATAAAGAGGATCACATTTTTAGCTGTTTCAATACCAGATCCTTTGTCTGAGTCTGCAAGAAACAGCCCTTCATATAAGGGAAAAAAATGAATGCCACTCTACATAAGATCTGGTACTGCTAATGCCAGACATTTGAAAAAGTATTTAGGAAAACAAACTGAGTGTTGGTCTCCCATATGAAACCAGAAAACTCTCCTGTGAGACTTTAAAATGGGTATGTATCAAGAAACATCATTCAAATCTGCAAGCCCAAAGAAGATGGGAGGTATCATCTAGACAGTGTCAGTTGTAAGGCTCCTTCCCTTAACAAATTTGCTACACTTGGGCAAAGCTTAGATAAAATTCTACTAATTTCTGTTCACAGGTATGATAAATTATCTACAGTAATAATCTAGTACATTTAAAAAGGATGGGTTCTATTATATGAAATCACCATAATATTGAATTCAGAAGGGGGTCCCTTCATGGAGAAAAGCGGCTTGGATCCTTTTGAAACTGCTTGAAGATTTGGCTTGGACACATATTCCCTCTAGTGCTCCATCCTCTTATAGAAACTTTACATGCACATATATATGGAAATGCACTTTCAGCTGTTGAAGAAATGTCATCATCTAACTACTAACATTTTTTTTTGCATGAAGAAGATTATGCTAGTCAGGGGGAGACCTTATTCCATGGGACTGGAGATGTACAAGGAGTACTTTGCTAGTGGTCATGCTATCTAAAAAGAATGGACTGATGCCTCTAGGATTTTTTGGAATCCCTCCCATTCTCTCTAAATACAGTCTTACCACTCTCAAAAGGTTTAGCTTGAAATAAATGACAACTAACAAATGAGCACCGCTCCTTAGGGATGTCAGTTATAAAAGAGAGCTTCATCTTCCATTAGGAAGGAGTATGGGGCTCCATTGAGACATGATGTACGTTAGATAATGACTCTTTAGTTTTCCCTTTACTAGTTCATGTATTCAGGCATTATTTTCAGTTCCAAAGGGGATCCTGCAGAGATAATAAATTACTAATATCTGTATGTACATTGCCTGTACAAATCTGTCTCTAAAGCCAGGTCTGCCTACCTAACATTACACCATAATCTACATATTAGTAAATCTGAATAACAAGACATTTATTAAATATAAGGAGAACTTTTAAACCTAATGTCAGATTCAGAAAGGTTATCCAGAAATGCATATGAAGAGTGCACTTTGCGGTAACCATTTCCGATTCAAAGAAATCACCGCCAAGGTACTGAAAAATGAAGACTTGCAGTTTTATGGTGGGCTGTCTCTGCAGCTGTGCTAAATGCTAATGATGGATTCCAGAGGAGAGACATATGCTTATTATTCTTGTGGTCTCCCTTGGAATTGCCTGACATAAGCCATTTAATCAGCCAAGTGTGTAAATTAGCATGGCTACTTATGACTGCTTATGGTAATGAACACAGTCAAAAGCTAGTCTCCATCCACTGCAGTAGATTTAACTACAAGAAAGTTTCGTGAACAGATAGAGTTGGAGTGTATGTGCATGCATCCATATATAATATATATATATATATATATATATATATATATATATATATATATAAATACACACACATACATATACATACAGATATATATATATATATCTATATATATCTATCTATCTATCTATCTATATATATATATATATATATATATATATATACATATACATATCTATGACTGACTGCATGTGTGAGTGTATGTGTGAGTGTGAGGGAGTAGGTTAGGTGTGTGTGTGTGTTTTCAAATAGGTGACTGTGTCTGTGAGCATGACTGAGCAATGAGGTGTGTGTGTGTGTTTGTGTGTGTGTGTGTGTGTGTGTGTGTGTGTGTGTGTGTGTGTGTGTGTGTGTGTGTGTGTGTGTGTGTGTGTGTGTGTGTTTAACGAATGTAGTGAATGTGTGCATGGTAGAAGTGATGGTGGGAGTTGTCATATGTTCACACTTCCCTGGACTAACAAGCAACTTGTGCAATATTGGTAAGTCAGGGGAAACATTAGATATTAGTATAACCTTAACATGTTGTTGCTTAATTGCACTTAAACATAACAAGGGTAGGGGTAAACAGTAGCCACTAGTGATAAACTTTACATCTCATGCCTTAACTGCACTTGGGGTCAGGAGGAGCACTGGCCACCATGGAGAACATTTTTAACAATGTGCTTTAAGGACACTTATACCAAAGAATCATCAGTGTGGGACCACTAGGCATCAAGGATACGTTTTTAAGAATGTACCTCAATGGCACTTCTGCAAGACCTCATGTCACAAGGGACACACTAACCACCAGGGATCCTCCCTTCATTTCATGCCTTAAGGGCACTTACTCTTAATATAGATTAAAAGGGACACTACACACCAGGGATACCTTTAAGTCACTGCGGCTTAACAGAACTTAAAGACAGGAAACGTAAAAACACCAGTGAAACTCTGTGTAGCCTGCCTTACAGATAGTTACGTAGGTTGAGGAGCTGCTGGACACCACAGTTACTATAAATCGTGTACCTTAAAGGCAATGAAAAAGATTCCATTCCTGTACCCTCCTACCATCTGCTGTCTGCACCCCCACTAGACATCAGAGATTTCATGGAAGAAGCATCAGTATTAACCCTAATGGGGAAATGAATGGAACCATTAGTTTTTATCATATAATGAGGATTTGGGGTATTATTCAATGCCTGCAACAGTTTGTGAGTTAGGAGGGAGAGGAGCAGGGCACACACAAGTATATCTGCCAACCCTGTAGTGAAAGACATCTAGACAAAGCCAACATTAATGGTGAGACAAAGACATGATCAGGGAGAGAGTTTCATTATTAAGCTTAGAAAGTTGTTAGAATAGCAGGATTTGCACTCACATGCATATGAAGTGTGAAACTGTAAAGTCTAGCATTAATGGTTGACTGTAAACATCCATGACTAATGAGGTCAGGAAAAAGGAGATGTTGGGGATGTTCTGCCAACACAGGAATATGTATGGGGTATGCAGTATTTGTGCATGTGTATGTGGGAGTGTGTATGTGTGTGGGAGACTGTATGCGAGGAGGTGCCTATGCCAACATGATGAATGGGCTGAGAGTATTAACTATGACAGAAAAGTGTTGATCTACACTCGCAGTACATAACAGCAATTCAGAGACATGCAAATAAGCCATTATCGAGGTCTTTCCTCATTACAGTCAACATGTCTCTGAATAGTATATCTCCACATTGTCTAAACAGCCCCTTTTTACTGCAGCCTTTACTGCAAAAGATGGGGCTGTTTTTCAATCCTCATATTAATCTACAAAACAGTACTAATTCTTATTTTCTCGATCATCTAAAGACATTTGTTCCTGATTAATGCATAACCATAAGCAACAACAAATTCATCATCATTATGTAGAGGAAAGGAAGTTTAAAAAATGGATTTTTATCAGACTTAGCAGCAGCAAAATCTACCTGATATAAAATGGAGATAAAGGTTTCAAACCAATATAGAAAATCATTTGACACACAATAAAGCCTCTATGAGGAGTCAAAATCATTAAAGGAAGTATCCGAATTTTGTAAAATGGCCTTTTTCACGTTTCAAAGTGCTTATGCAAGGAAAGACAGGAGAGGACAGATAAAGACAAGGCCCTTAGGCTGTGTCACCTTGAGTAACATTTTTCATTTCTTGAAAAGCTTATCAGTGCTTCATTCACATTGCTCAAAAATGGAAAAAATAAATGGTATTGTTCAGTGATCAGAATCTTTTCCACTACTAAACCCTAAAGCTTATCAGCAAAATTACTTACACCTTTATTTCACTGAAATACCATGATGCCATCCATGTATCAGAAAGGAAGGCTTAATTTCTAAAGATGCTTCAGCACATTCTTGTAGGCAGCTTTCTGGTTAGAATACTCATTTTATCTGATTTGGGGACTGTATTTTCAAAATGAGCCCGACTCTAACTACTGTTTGGAACACTGATATTATTAAAATGATGTGGCTGTGAAGTTGCACTCACACCTATAGTTATTATTTATAGGACCTTTACAACAACAGCCACAGTTGAGATTTTTTTTTGCCATATAGTTTTTCTTCACATTAACAAATTAATACTAAATTGCTTCCTGGGATGCAGCATACTGCAGAACAGAAACAAAATATCTTCCACTTTCTTAAAAAAAAAAAATTTTAGAAAGCCAGATAATATCCAGAAATTTCTAACACTGATTATAAAGGCTGTTAGATGCTCAAGGGGAGAAATGGACTTTACTTCTACCAGCACCTAGTAAAGTAACACTTCAGTCCCTATGCACAGTCACAGAAATTGGCATTAAAACCCTGAGAACTCTCTTACAGTTTCAGATAAATGTTTTGCATGAAACACACATAAAATAAAACATATGATTTTCATCACGAATAACTACATCCCTGTTAAAGTTTGACATACAGGTGGTTAAACAGGAGTTTTCCACCTGAATCACAAATTAGAAATTAAGTTAACTTATCCACTGCTTGCAGATCGTGTTTTGTACTTCATATAGTTTAGAATCAGATGGGTAAAAGACAAGCTAGTATGTTTACCTGTTTTAGAAAAATAATCAAATTAATTCCCTACAGCCTGAATGATTCTCAAAACTTATATACTTCCTAATTTGCAGTATTTACTTGAATTCACAAATGCCATTTTCTATCACATAGTGATATTCCAGATTGCTTGTCATGTGATCAAATAGCATGCCCATTCACCCACCCTTAACCAGGTTATAGACTGTTACCTGATTGGAGCAGACTCATCGCCTTTGTCCAGCCACTCCTGAGGCGGGATGATGTACATGCACCATAGTCCCCAGTTGTAACCATGAGCAGCATTAGCATACTGCTGAACTTCAAACGTGTTGTACTTAATATTATCGATTGCTGGCAAAATGATGCGGCTACGATCTTGTTTAATCCTGGTGAGGACTGGTTCAAGCCTGTAAACAAATAACATAGGACAATTAACAGATGTGTTTTAGCCTATATAAAAGTACTGTAGTGACATCAAACAATATAGTTGTGTGAGGCACTCACCATAACAGTGGATTTATGAATAACATGATATTTTAGGAGGAATTATGCATGTAATATGCAATAAAACTGGAGTGGACATTAGTCTTTATCAAAAAATCTTCAGTAGGGTGAACGGGCTGCCCAGGATGCAAGCTGATAGGAGGGATGATTGTCAGATGCCAATGCTGCAGTTATACAGTAGTGATTCATGAAGCTGCGAGAATAATGAATGAATGCCAATACTGCATTTGCAGTTACAGCAGAAGTGCTTAGTCAGCAAGTGTGTAGAAGTAACTGCAGCAAGCAACTGCTTGTTACAGATCAGTACAAGGAGCTTTTTTTTTGTTTTTGGTCCTCAACTTTGAGATGAGAAGTTGAGGAGGTAAGGGATGTGCCAGTTTTGGGGAAACTGCACAACAGAGCACCAGATGACATAGCTACTGTTCTGGAGGGCAGTCTGATTGAAAAGTGAGAACATTATTTGATCTGCTTTTTTCTGTCCCGCCAGTTTTTATACCAAGCAATACATGAAGAGAAAGACTGTGCAGGTTAAGAAGCCATACAGATACAGAGGAAAACAAGAAAAACATGTTCTTACTGAGGATTGTGGAAGCAGCTGCTGATCTGGTAGAATGGAGTGGGTCCTACTACCCTTAAACAAGGTCTTGTTGTACTCATCAAAATAGAGTAAACCATAAGATTGGCTAACCACACAAAAAGGTGTGCTTAGTATCCAGGTGGCCCCGCTTTCCATTTATAAATTTAACAAACTGAGATACATGTTTTATGGGTTGGTCCTTTCTAAATAATAACTGAGAGATATATAAACACCCATGAAGTGTTAAATCTTTTGCAATTATATTCTTGTTTGAGGCAGAAAACTGCAGATCAGGTGGACTGATTTAAAGTAGATTCAGATGACATTACATCATAGAGGAAAGATTTGTTATTAAACACATCCTTTCTTTGTGAAAAACTGTATGTGGCTCTTTTAAACATTAAACCCTGCAGTTCTTTTAAACTAACGTTACTGTGTCTAGGGAAAAAAGGGGGGGGGGGTTCCAGCATGAGTATAAATGGCCCATAAACACAGCTCTCAACCTTTCATATATATAGATGTGAAATGCTACCTCTCATAATGTTGATTAAAGGTGCAAAATGCCGAATACTTACTAACAAATGAAACGATTTTTTACTACAGCTGGTGACTCAATAATTTGAAACAAAGGAGGGTTGTTATTTTTTATCTTATTTAATATATATATATATATATATATATATATATATATATATATATATATATATGTTTGTTGCACTTAGATTAAGCAGTATTCTGTCCTGCACTATTGTTTTGATTTTCCATTATGCATTGTTATGTCTTATTTGAAAATCCTTTTAGATACATGCTTTAATATGGATGTGCATTACCCAACTCCACTTCAACCACCACTATTTTTTTAATAGATGCTACTCTGAAAATCTGATCTGCTTCTTGAAACAAAGTGTTAAACTGACAGTGACGGTTGCATAGTCTGTGAAACAGCAAATGTCGAGGTTCAATTCTGAACACAGCTAGTAGTTTAGGAAATAATTAAGGGCAGTTGACCTTCCTATGTGTTTTTGTATCCATTAAGATCATTGAATAAAATCAAGCCTTTGGTGAAAATAAAATGGTTTCATTCATTTAGGCCATCCCTGGCTTAGTAACAAAAATCTGTCAGAAAAATCTTCCTGCTTGCTTCATGAATCTTGTATGCTTCCCAGAGTGCCTGTTCAATCACTTGAACAAAATATAAACCTAATCTCTGTGTTCTTTTTCACATAATTCACCTGTCTGAGTTCATGAATCATTCTGCTTAATCTCTTCTGTAGCCTTCATTCTCTTCAACATCCGAAATACAATGGCCACCACGTCAGACAATATTTTACGGGTGGCACCATCTGTATCTTAAAATGAGTAAATAACTTCTGTCAAGCTTTATCGCTTATACACAGGTATACAGTTTTGTTGACTAAAATTCTTTGGTATGGCTTATACACAGGTATACAGTTTTGTTGACTAAAATTCTTTGGTATGGCTTATTGGTCAGAAGAATGTCTGCCATATTTTAAGGTTTATTTTCTGGCACTATAATCAAGATATTTTATATGTATTTTGCATGTATGATTAAAAGTGTTGATTATCTGACAAAAAATGTTTTGAGTGACTGTACTTTCTTAAATAACTAATATTCTCTGATGCTGCTACCATGTGAGTAAAAAATATTTGTAGGAATTTATGCTTCATATGTGAGTACCTATGAATGTTATATGAATAGATTCACTTCCTTCTCTAACATGGCTGGAAAATAAAG